>NW_005361351.1:1417050-1418631 GCF_000412655.1 Myotis brandtii
TAAGGGTGTGGCCATCCTGGGTGAGGGGCTGATGGCTGTTTGCAGGCTGGCCACAGCCCCCAGCCACCCAAGCTCCCAGTGGAGGCTGGCTGGAAGCAGGTATCTGGGATTTATTTAGCTTCTATAATTGAAACTTTGTTGCCTTTTGCAGAGGCCACAGCCAGCCAGAGCAGGCAGGAAGCTTGGCTTCCTCCATCCCCAGGGCAACCAAGCCTCCTGCTTGCTCTAGCTCCGTGGCTGCTGGCCTCCATCTTGGTTGGGTTAATTTGCATATAGTCGCTCTGATTGGCTGGTGGGCGTGTCTTGGGCATAGCGAAGGTATGGTCAATTAGCATCTTTGTCTTTTATTAGTGTAGATGAGGCTAAGATTCAGCCAGTATTATCCACTTCATGCTCATTCATTCAACACCATTATTTTACCTAAACTGGTCTCTTTTGCTTATCAGAAAATAACCATGAAATGACAGTGACACAGAAAGTGCACACAACATGTACTTCCAGGAACAGGAATATAAAGATGTTATTTAACTAGTGAAGTACTGGAACAGAAAATAGAGGATCGGGAAGATCCTGAAGTGTGGAATTGCTGAGATCCACAACTGAGCTGAGTTGTGGAATCTTAAAATGGTAAATGTCAGAGGAAAAATATTTGTCTATCAGATATTGGTTTATCTTCCAAAGGAATGGAGTAAGGTTCAAGTTTATGCCAGATACTCAAAATTAATTTCAAATATGTTCATGGTACGATTGTAAAATTGTGTTGTGTCTCAGAGGAAATTATTATTTAATATGATAGAAAAAAGTAAAATAGTATATATGACATTTAAAAATGCATGCTTTATTCTTCTTTTGGCCTTATAACCTTGTTATGTCAATATTTAATTTCTAGATAGTAATAGAATTCTACATATATTTAGTGTAATTATAGCAAAGAGTACTAAACATCTGGCTTACAAAAATACTAAATTTGGTATCAAAGTTGAAACTCGAATCAACGTCTCTTAATACCTGTGTCCTTTATTTCTCTCATAGGACGCCTTTTAATTTCTTATTAAATATTATATGTGATGCTCTTACCTAACAGTTAACTATTAACATATTATAATATTAGTCCTGTTACTCTTGAGTTATTTAATAATCTTGTAAGAAATTAAAAAAACTGTGAAATAAGCAAATGGGTGACTAAGTCCCCTTTTAATGTCATAGAGAGCATTGCCAACAGGCCTCCCTGAGGTTTATTTAATTTTATTGTCTAACATGCTATTTATGATTGATTAGTGCATAGAATCTTTGCAGATACATGTTAACTTGCAAAATTTTTACCTGGTATAGATGCATAAAGACCCTGCATGATGTGATCTGGTCTCCTCTTACCTCTTCGGCCTTACCTTGCATGGTCCTTCTACGGTTAAGCCATATGATCCGCAATTAGGCAAAACCAAATGTACACTGTGCAGGAAACTGATTTGAAAAGATTCCAAAAATCTAGATTTGGGAAAGAGCTATTAAATGTATGCCATTTTATCTGTCTATCTATCTATCTATCTATCTATCTATCTATCTATCTATCTATCTATTATC
>NW_005361351.1:1418717-1419281 GCF_000412655.1 Myotis brandtii
CCCCCCACTACTATTGGTATCCATTGGTTCTGCTTATATGCATGCATATAAGTCCTATTGTTGATCTCTTACTCCCTCTCCCACCCTCCCCTGCCTTTCCTCTGACGTTTATTCTTGTGCTGGTACCATGATTACAAAGCCACTGTTCTCAAAACAGCATGGTATCTGGAATTGTGATCCCTCCAACTTTATTCTTCTTTCTCAGGATTGCTGCAGCTATTTGGGGTCTTTTTAAATTTTATATAAATTTTTGAAGAGTTTGTTCTAGGTCTGTGAAATATGCCATTAGTATTTTAATATGGGTTTTCATTGAGTCATATATTGCTTTGGGTAGTATGGACATTTTGATGATGTATGCCATTTAAAATGGGTCAAGTGTCTTAGATACTCTTCTGAGTGTTTTTTATATTTATAAATATAAGAATTAACATAAGATCTGTCCCATGAAACCTTGGTTCTCTTAACTGTAATTTTTCTTTAGGGTCTGAAGTTCAGTGATTACCCACTCTCTTACCAGGATTTTGTGGTATTGTTTTCAGAAGTTGAACATTCATGGTCATTGTG
>NW_005361351.1:1419292-1463467 GCF_000412655.1 Myotis brandtii
GACTCCCTATTTAAATACTAACTTCAGATTCCAATTAGGTTTATGCCTTTTAAAAATCTTTCTTTCTACTAGAAAATGCATAAGTATATAAACACATACAAAGTATAAACAAAATTAAAAAAGAGTAAAACCAGAATTTGGACTCATGTTGTTTGGACTCATGCTAGATGCCAAATTTATAATCCCTAAGCCATAAAATTAAGTCTTAAACCATAGATTGGAAATAAAATAAAAAAAACTCTTAAAATACCAGCAAAACTATAATTTTAAGCCTATATTTAAATATAGAATTATTTGCTAATTGCATGGGAATAAAGAAAATAATAAATGAGATAACATTTAGGATAATTAATAGACAAGTTCAGTGATACTTTACATATGAAAATATTCAAAATGTGAGGTATGTATTTTGTCCTTTTTATACATATGGATACCTTAAGTATGCATATCCTCAGATCTTTCCAAATGTTATTAAAACCTTACAGGGTTTAGTTAATCAAGTGTAAGATACCTCACAAAATACAGCAAAGTTGTTAATACTTGGTCTTACTGCTTCTACTCTTCCCTTCCCATACTCTGTTCTCACACAGCATCCAGGATCCTTTTAAAACATGAGCCATAGAATTTCCTCTTCCACACTAAGACCCTGCAATGGTTCCCCACTCACTCTGACTAAAATGCAACACTCACAATTGTCTTCATAAACTAGTCCCCACCCACTGTTGTCATATCTGATCATTTGAACTACCTGCTCCCTCAGCCTAGAACGTGCTTTCCCTCGATTTCTCTGTTGCTCATTCTTCAGCATCTTCAGGTCTGTGCTCAAAAACCCTATCTTTGGTTAATTGTAGGGGATAAGACTTTTTCTTCTACCCTCTTAGGTCCTGGATCTGGTGTGCTTCGAATTAAACAAAGAAGCTAGATTAACAGGAGAAAAATGTATATAGATATTTTTAATCTTAATATTCTATGTACATGAGGACTTCACAGAAAATAGATGAAAACCCAAATAAGTGGCCAGACTTGGGTCTTACATACCCACTCCTAACAAAGAGTAATAAATTGTGGGAAAGCAACTAGACAAAGGAAAGGGAGTTTTAGGCTCTAGAGGCAGTAGATTGTGGGATGGTAAGTATATGGAGAAAAGTAATGGTAGATAAGGGTTATTTAGTGAGGTTTGTTTAAGCAGATTCACCTTGGTGCTGCCTCAATCTCTTGTCAAAAAGTTGTTCTCCCCTTGTATAAAAGAGTGGGAACACCTTCACAAGAAAAATGTATGTCAACTTCACAAAGAGAAATTTATCCTCTGCCTTTAGGAAGAAAGGGGAGGGAAGAGAGTTCTCAATTGTTTTCAGCTCAAAATAATGCTTATGCCAAAGTGATGTCTTTTGGGGGAGCATGTTCTGATCCTCTTCAGAGGCCACCCAACCCACTTTTTTGTTGTTGTTAATCTTCACCCAAGGATATTTTTCCATTGATTGCTAGAGTGGAAGGGGAGAGGCAGAGAGAGAGAAACTTTGATATGAGAGAGACACATCTATGGGTTGCCTATCGCACACGCCCCAACCTGGGCTGGGGTCTGAGCCTGCAACCAAGATATGTGCCCTTGAATATTACAATATTCCCAGTCGCTGCCTATATTTCTCCACACACAACTATCACTGCTTAATGTTCCTGGTCTCTTTGCCTTCCTTTTTTTAAAAAATAGCACCTTTTGCCTTTTATTGTTCATTTTTTATCTTTCCTGTTATAATATAGGCTCTAAATGATGCAAATTCTCTTGTACTGTAGCATCCTAAGTACTAGAATAGTGTTGAACATATAATAGGCAGCCAATAATTATTTGTTAAGTAAATGATGTAAATGTGTAAACACTCATGCTATACAACCTAAACATTTATACATGGGTCTATATAACAGGAGAGATAGGTTATGGTTCAAAGTGTAGTTTTGTTCCAGTTTGTTGATTTTTTTAATTTAAAATATGTGACATTGTTTATGCAGATTCTGAAATCTGCAACATCTTTGAGGTTTCAATAGATCTTATTTCATCCATAATGAAATTAACTTGTTGGGAAAGGATAGTGGTTATGTCTGTAAAGCAGAGACTATTAAAATAAGAAAACTTAATATGTTAGTTTACATTGGAAAAATTGGTGCTTTAGAAAATAATAGCAAATTTTACAGTTTATTGCTTCTGAAATTTGAAAAGGCAGATTTTCTTGTTATTATAACAGTTTGGATAACTGAGCATATGTCTCAACACTATTGCAATTACTATGCCTAACAACGTTGGAAATACTCAAAAAGGACAATGTGATTTAGAATTATGGATGGCAGTTTATGATGTACTCCTTTGTATTTGTAAAGCTGAAAGTTCTGCCCTAGTCATAAAAAGTGTGTACCACAATTATCAGGCCTTTCCACATGGGGAAATCCCCATGACACCTTTCTTAGTCAGGAGCCTCAGAACAGCCTTTCTTCTAAGGAGAGATGTAGTCTCTTTGTCTCATAGCTCGAGTGATATTTTTTGCCCAAGCAAATCTGTCTACCTAGTTTCACTTCCTCCATATTTTCAGTAGTTTCAAAATATTTTAATTTCCTTTTTTTTTTCTACTAAAACCATGGGTCTATGAAATTTCTGATCTCTGCCTTGTTCATATTTATATGAAAACTAGAGGCCCAGTGCACCAAATTTGTGCACAGGTAGGGTCTGTAGGCCTGGCCAGTGATCAGGGCCAATCTGTGGGGCAATTGGCAGGGTGATCAGGGGGGCCCCCGCTGGCACCCACCTTAGCCAGCCTGGGGCCTGTGGGCTGGGGGCAATTCCTGTGTTAAGTATCTGCCTCCTGGTGGTCAGTGTGCATCATAGTGACCGGTTGTTCCACCAGTTGGGTCATGCCACCAGTTGGGTCGTTCCACCATTCGGTTGATTTGCATATTAGGCTTTATTACATAGGATGTCAAACTAGAATATTTGTTTCACATTTAATTTGTAAACCCTTACTTTATAATGGTAATTTACTGCTAAGCAAAATTTCCAGATAAATATTAAAATAGTATTATGTTTATTATTATATTCATATTCAAAGGAATTAAGGAGTCAATGAAATGTGTGTGTGTGTGTGTGAATCCTAAACCACATTACTTCTAACACTAATAACAGTGGCAATTTTCCACAAATAACAGTACATTTTTTGTCTTTTCTTATGTTTTCTATTAATTTTATCAGCTTATTTCAGTACTAACCAACCTGATGTGGATTAAGTCTTATAGAAAATAAAGTTAATCCAAAATGAGAAAGAGAATTAATTCTTTTTCACTACAAGATGAGCCTGATGTGGTTGAGTAAGCTGAAATGAAAAGAACAGACAATGAAGTGTTTCAGTAAAGAATTAATTCTTGATGTTCTTCTACATGTAATAATCACTCTCTTCACATCCCAGTAATATCAATATCACTACAGCTCTCACACATGTCCCCAGAGTAGGAGGAATTATTGGGAAAAGAGACAGTATATGTAAAGTATCAATTTGGGTTGCTTCTGAGATAAGAAAAAAGATGGAAAACATTTTAATTCTCTAAAATAGTGAAATGACTTCTTGTCTCATCATTCTTCCCTTTGATCTCAAACCTGAACTTCCTGAGGGTGCCTGCATTCTATCCAAATTCCAGTTGATCCTTAGTGATGGGTAATCAAGTGGATAGGTAGGCATGTGGCAATATGTTCAGTCTGTTTTAAATATCATAACTTTTCCCCCTATGTTTTATATCTTCCACTCTAATTCTAAAAATGAGGCCATGAAAATTCCAATTTTTCTCCAAATAGAAAATCTTTTTTTCTTACTTTTTATTGGTAGTTAGGAGAATACAAAGGATTACACATTGCTTGATAATGTATAAAAAGTACAATATCTTGAAAGTTGTACAATATTTAGAGTCAATGATATTCACTATTTTAGTAAATATGTCAATTAATATTGGCTTTTCAAATCTTCCTTTATTTATTTCTCTTATGACTTTCTTTGTGTTAAATTTTTGGCACTGTGTACACCATAAAATGTGTTAGTTAGTTTCAAAATAAATTTCCACAGTAAAAAATAAAAATCAACAGACTTATATTTTTCCTTGAACTTAAATATATTTAAAATTCACAAGTTTTCTTGTAGTAATGAGAACAAAAAAAAGAACATCAAGCTCTTTTCCACTTTTTTTTATTAGAAAGGGAGACTTTATTTAGCATAACAAAGAGGATCAAATACTTGATTTTGGTAATGTATTTGCTATGTGAATTTTAGTAAGTTTATTAACTTTTTGTGCCTCAATTTCTAATATATAAGTTTTCTAACTCTTTCACATTTTCTTTACCTTTTTATTGAATTTATTGGGGTGGCACTGGTTAACAAAGTTATACAGGTTTCAGGGGCATATGCCCACAGCACATCATCTATACACTGTACTGTGTGTTCACTACTCCAAGTTAAGTCTCCTCCCATCACTATTTACCCCCCTATACCCTCTTCCACCTTCCTCCACCCTTCCCCACAATCACTACACTGTTGTCCTTGTCAAAGAATTTCTCTCTCTATTTTTTTTTGCTCAATCCCTCTACCCCCTCCACCCAACTCTGCCCCTGACAGGTCTCAGCCTGCTCTCTATCTGAGTCTACCTCTATTTTGCTTGTTAGTTAATTTTGTTAATTAGATTCTACATGACACATGGTATTAATCTTTCTCTTACTGGTTTATTCATTTAACACAATAATCTCCAGGTCATCCATGTAGTTGCAAAGGGGAAGATTTCCATCTTTTGTATGGCTGAGTAGTATTGTGTTGTATAAATGTTCCACAGTGTTTTTATACATTCATCCACTGATCGACACTTGGGTGGCTGATTCCTAATCTTGGCTATCAATATATATAAAACCCTAATATGCAAATAGATCAAATGGCAGAACAATCAAACAATTGAACAACTGGTTGCTATTATGTGCGCTGACCACTGGGGGTGCGCGTGGAACATGGTGGGCGTCTGCTGTGGTGGGATGATGATGGAGCAGGTGAGCAGGGCACCAGACCAAGGCGGGGCGCCGGTCACTGTCATCAGGGTGAGCCTCTGGTGGTTACTGAAAATTCTTTGCTCCAGTGCACCATGGTCCCTCCTGGCACTTGCACCTACTGTCAGCACTGGCCCTGCTCGCACCCATTGCCAGTGCCGGAGCCACCACTCGCACCCACTGCCAGTGCCCAGTGCCAGTCCCGATTGCTCGGCGCCATCAGTGGGTGCGAGTGGCAGTTGCCGGTCCCAATCACCCCTGAGGGCTTCTCCACCTCCCCCTGCTTCTGAGGGCTGATCAAGGCAGCAGCTGCCGCTTGCACCTGCTGACGGCGCCAGCCCCAATTGCTCCATGCCATCAGCAGGTGTGACCAGGGCCGGTGCCATCAGTACGTGGGAGCGGTGGTGGTGGGAGCGGGGCTGCTGGCAGAGATGGTACCATGGGCCACGGCAGGAGGGGCCCAGTGGGGCACAGAGGATGGGCCGAGACCCGCCTCTGTGCCCACTGCAGTCTCGCAGTCCACAGTTCCTATGAAGGTGCACGAATTTGTGCACAGGGCCCCTAGTCATAAATAATGCTGCAATAAACATAGGGGTACATATATTCTTTTGAATTAGCTCTTCAGGTTTCTTTGGATATATTCCCCAAAATGGAATTGCTGGACCATGAGGCAGTTCCATTTTTAAATTTGAGGAAACTCCATACTGGTTCCCACAATATATCACCAATCTGCACTCCCATCATGAGGACTCCCTTTTCTCCATATCCTTGAAAGCACTCATTGCTTGTTGATGATTGCCATTCTAATAAATGTGAGGGGATATCTTATTGTTGTTTTAAATTGCGTTTCTCTGATGTTTAGTGATGTTGAGCATCTTTTCATATGTCTACTGACCATGTGTATGTCCTGTTGGAGAACTGTCTGTACAGATCCTTTGCCCGTATTTAACTGGATTATTTGATTTTTGGTGTTGAGTTTTATAACATTTTTATAAACTTGGATATTAAGCCTTAATCAGGTGTAACATTGGCAAATATGTTCTCTCACTCAGTGAGTTGTCTTTTCATTTGTTGATAATTTCCTTTGCTGTGAAAACACTTTTAGAAAGAATAGTAGAAAGCTCCAGAAAAAAGAGCTACATGAAATGGAGGCATGCAATTTAGCAGATATAGAGTTCAAAGTTATGGTTATAAGGATGCTCAACAGAATAAAAAAGGTTATAGAAACCATAAAAAACACTCAGAAATGAGGATTCAATATCTGGAATGAATACACTGGAAGAAATAAATAGTAGGTTGATGAAACACAGGATTGAATCAGCAATTTGAAGGAGCAGCAAAAAGAAAAAAGAAGAAAAAAATAATAGTTTAAGGAACCTTTGAGACAACATTAAGTATAACAACATCCACATCATAGAAGTATTAGAAGGATAAGAGAGAGCAAGGGATCAAGAACCTATTTGAAGATATAATGACCAAAAACTTCTCTAACCTGGTGAAGGAAAAAGACACACAAGTCCAGAAAGCTCAGAGAGTCCAAAACAAGATAAACCCAAAGAGGCCCACATCAAAACAAGTCATAATTAAAATGGCAAAGGTTAAAGATGAAGAATCTTAAAATCTTTAATAGAAAGACAGTTAGTTACCTCCAAGGGAGCTCCCATAAGACTGTCAGCTGATTTCTCAATGGTAACTTTTCAGGTCAGAAGGGATTAGCATGAAATATTCAAAGTGATGAAAAGCAAGGACCTACAAGCTAGCAAGGCTATCATTTAAAATTGAAGGTGATAGCTACCATCAACACATGAACTAATGACAAGTACTGGCGAGGATGTGGAGAAAAAGGAACCCTAGTACATTGCCAATGGGAATGCAGACTGGTGCAGCCACTATGAAAAACAGTATGGAGTTTTTAAAAAAATAAAAAAATGGAACTGCCATTTGACCCAGCAATCCCATTTCTGGGATATTCTAAGAACCCGAAAACACCAAACAGAAAGAATATACACATCCTTATATTCATAGCAACACTATTTACAATAGCTAAGATTTGGAAACAGCCCAAGTGCCCATCAGTAAGTGAGTAGATAAAAAGATGAGATACATTTACATAATGGAATACTATTCAACTGTAAAAAAGAAAGATCTCTTACCCTTTGGGGCAGCATGGAGAGACCTGTAGAGTATTATGGTAAGCAAAATTAGCCAGTTAGAAAAAGGCAGGTATCACATGATCTCACTTATATGTGGAATCAAATGAACAAAATAAACTGATGAACAAAAATAGATCTAGAGATATAGAAACATGGAATAGACTGGTGAATCTCAGGGGGAAAGGGGAGGAGGGGACAGGAAGATTAACCAAAGAACTTTTCTAAAATCATACTCTCAGGCCTGGACCATGGGAGACGAAACTTATCATCAGTCTGGGTCATGCACACCATGTGTGTGTAAACCTGGATACACTAGTTTTGGGAAGGAGAGTTCTCAAAAGGATCAAAGCACAAAGGATGCCAGGCAAAATAAAGCATTTGATGAAATTTCAGAGGCAAAATCATTGTGTAAAATCCTAATTTTATAAATTTAATAGATTTATTAATATTTGTATTTGATTTAATAAATTTAATAAATGAGAAAAATGAGGTAACTGGAGAATTCGTCAATTTTCCAGTCACTTTGTAAATAGCGACCCCAGCAACAAAAGTATACTTCTTATGGCTCATTCTAAAACCTTACAACCACTTCTGAAAATAGTATAATGGAGCATTTTAAAAGGAAAGGAAGTTAATTGCATTAATTATCTATTTAGTTTATAGGACTTACATGTCTGTATGTGCTGCATCTCTCTACCTTCTGTATTCACCTTAACTCAAGTGTATATAGGTCTATATATATATATTATATATATTTATATTTATATATAATATTGTAAATATATATGTATGTAAATATATATTATGTATGTATGTATATATGTGTAGACAGAGAAATAGATAATCTATGTGTTGATTCATTATTTTAATGCCATCATAGATAAAGCAATTTCTAAAATTTGCACCTCAAGCTTAAAATTAATTGCCCTTTCCAGAAAATACATGATTTTCCATGTATACATTATTTTTCACAGTATGCACACACCTATAGAAACATCTCTCATCATGGAAGAATTAGTTCAAACCAGTTCTTGATCACCCACTCCCATCCCCTCCTGTCTTGCCTTATATGCAAAGACAGATGTGTATTACCTACATGGACCCACTACAGGCCTTGAAGATCCATGCACAGAATTTCCAATTCCCCATGTGACTGCTGCTCCCTTCACCTTTAATCCTTGTGGATCGACAGAGGCTCATAATACAACACGCAGTTGGCTTTTGGTCCTTCTGCCTCCACAAGCCCCATGTCACTGAATTCAATTTGAGTGCATAAGGAGGCAAGTTCTTTACACTAAACTCTGAGAAATAAGCCAAAAGTATCTATATCTATACTAATAAAAGGGTGATATGTTAATTAGACCAGACGTCTTCTGGACGTCCTTCCAGACAAAAGCTGCAGTGGCTGTGAGGGCCTAAGGCAGGCAGCCATGGCAGCAGCTGCGAGGGCTGAGGGCAGGCAGTCATGGCAGCTTCGAGGGCCAAGGGCAGACCGCTGCTGTGAGGCAGGCCACAAGGAAGGCCAGTGCTGCAGAGGCTGTGAGGGCCAAGGGCAGGTCGCCAAGGAGGCTGGCAATGGCAGCAGCAGAGGGGTGATGGGGGTGCCGCCTTCCCCTGATCAGCCCAGTCACCTCCCACAGAGGGATGCCAGAGGCAGCAGCAGTGGCGGGGTGATGGGGGCAGTGCCTTCCCCTGATTGGCCTGGTCACCTCCTGCAGAGGGAGGCCGGACTCTGAGGGGAGCGGGCTTAAGCCATCAGTAGGACATCCCCTGAGGGCTCCTGGACAGTGAGGAGGGGGGCAGGGCAGGCTGAGGGAACCCCCTCAGGTCTCTGTTGCCTGCAGCTGGCCGGAGGAAGGAAGCCTGGATCCTGGGTGCGGGGACCAAGGCAGAGGCCATTAGGGGGTGATCAGGCAGGCAGGGGAGCAGTTAGGGGCGATCAGGCAGGCAGGCAGGCAGGTGAGCGGTTAGAAGCCAGCAGTCCCAGATTGTGAGAGGGATGGCCAACTGTCTGGAAGGTCGTCGGTCTAATTAGCATATTATGCTTTTATTTTTATAGACATGGCAAAAGGCATAAATGTGCTATACACCCAAAGCTGCTTGTTCTCTTGGAGAATGCAGCTACAGACAGAAAAACTGTGATGCCTTCCCCAGGATGTCTGCTAACCTACCAGCCAATGGAGCACAGCATTCTTGCCTCAGGGGCCAGGTAAAAAAGGATTCCTTGCAAATTAGAGAGCTAAATGTACAGAAGTGGCCACTCATTGCCACAGCGATTTACTTATGTCCTCATGAAGAGCACGTGAGGTTTTTCACATCTCCCTTCATTTCCCATTTAATATGTACTTTGGACATTTTGAGGAAGGTATTCAATTTCAAAATTTTCTAAATATGTTTTGTGACAAATATCATGCTGTTTGAAAGCATGCCACTTTGAGTGACAGATGTCTGTGGACTAGTTACTGGCAGACCCAGATTTTTTTTTTCTGTAACAGTTTTATTTCAGCAGAAAATATTATACTGTTTCCGAATAACTAGCAAATTTATAGATGGAAACTAACTATATGTTATACAAACTGACTATATCAAATTTTGGCCCTGCACATTTATGAAAAAATAATATGACTGATGGATATTTTTCTATCTCTCCTTTAGTGTAAAAACCTAACATACAGAGATATATTTCTCCCTAGGTTTTCCCTCTTTGCATA
Organism: Myotis brandtii; assembly: GCF_000412655.1. NCBI lineage: Eukaryota > Metazoa > Chordata > Mammalia > Chiroptera > Vespertilionidae > Myotis > Myotis brandtii. The sequence continues at coordinate 1,429,213 of NW_005361351.1, forward strand.
AGCTCCAAGTAAACTTTTAAAATTATTATGTCAGCATACGTCAGTTGATTGTCAGGGAAACACAAAACTAAAATGGTGTTGGTAAACTGACACTGAATTGGGAATCAGAGGTCAAATTCCTGGGGGACTTTAACGGCAAAGTAGGTTACCTTTCATTCCATTTATATATATTTGTATTTTTCTACCTCCACCAATCAATCCACAGACATTTTATATCTGTTCTGTAAACGACACTGTGTTCATCCACACAGGAAAGCAGAGAAGTGTAGGAAAAGTCCCGTTCTCATGGAATTTATAAAGGAGATGGGGAGAGACAGGTACAGCCCCAGGACTGTGTCAAGGTTTGGAAATGTTTACACCAGGTAATCCTGCTGCCAAATACACATATGGGTTACTTACGGTATAGTCATGAGTTGGTGTAAAGCTACATGCAATTTGTCAATAACAAATAAATGACAGAGATAATTAGTGTTATATTATCTCAGAGTTGTAATATTCAAATTAATTAATGTAAGATGTCAGACATGATCTAAGCTTCATGGGACGTGTGGGACTGTTTTAAGAGTAAACGCTGATGTCATTCTGCCATCTCCATCAACATTACTCACCATTGGCATTTACATTTCCAGAGCACTCTGTTAGGTATTATTCTAGAATGGTTTGTTTCAGGAAGGTGAACTGAATTAATAATGGTTGTTTTTCAGTTTTAAGCACCTGACCAGTTTTTTTTTTTTTAACTTTTTTTATTGTTGACAGTATTATAGATGTCCACATTTCCTCCCACTTTGCACCCCTCTACCCAACCTCCACCCCACCCCAGGCCTTCACCACATTATTGCCTGTGTCCATATGCATATATGTTCTTTGGTTAATCTCTTCCTGTTCCCTTCTCTCCTCTCCCCTCTGAGATCTGTCATTCTGTTCCATGCATCCATGCTTCTAGATTTGTTCATCAGATTTTTTGCTCACTAGATTCCACAAATAAGTGAGATTATATAATATTTGTCTTTCTCTAACTGGCTCATTTCACTCAGCATAATAACCTCCAGGTCCATCCATGTTGTTGCAAAGGGTAAGAGCTCCTTCTTTTTACAACTGCATACAATTCCATTTGTAAATGTACCACATCTTTTTTATCCACTCATCTACTGATGGGCACTTGGGCTGTTTCCAGTTCTTAGCTATTGTAAATTACGCTGCTATGAAATAGGGGTGCATATATTCTTTCTGATTGGTGTTTTGGGATTCCTAAGATATAATCCCAGAAGTGGGATCACTGGGTCAAATGGCAGTTCCATGTTTAGTTTTCTGAGGAACTGATCAGTTTTAATATGATGACTCTATACTCTTCTGAATTACCCTATAAACTTGTTTATTCACTTAAGGAAAGAAGGCTGAGCAAAGACAGTCACAGAATCCTACTTCCTAAAGCTTTGCAAGGATAAGTGTGACATAAAAATGCATATTACTCCTCTGCCTCCTGTTCCTGACACAGAGGTCCTAAACCCGTATAATTTCCTGACTTTGTAATACAGAACTATCCACCAACATTTAGCAGAATCCATAAGAGGGATTATACTAGTAAGCGTATCTTACCCAGAGCTCCTAAATTCCTAGAGGATAGGAGCATCTTTTGTTCTAATGAGGTGACACTTGGTGGCTTCTTGGATAAGGGCTAACTAATCACTAACCATGATTAGCAGCTTGGAACTTTCAGTCCACCCCCATCCTCTGGAGAAGGAGGAGGGGCTGTACATTGAGTTAATAGTCCATCATGCCTACACGACAAAGCCTCCATTAAAATCCCTAAACGGTGGTGTTTGGAGGGCTTCAAGTTTGTAAATACATCCTCATGTGGGAGCATGGTGCACCCCAACTCCATGGAGACAGAAGCTCCTGCAGTCAGAACCTTTCCAGACCTCACCCTTTGTACCTCTTCACCTGGCGGTTTCTCAAGACTCTTTATCATATCCTTTGCAATAATCCAGTATATGTAAGTAAATTGCTTCTATGTGTTTCATGAGCACTTAGAGCAAGTTACCAATACTGAGGAGAGGGTTGTGGGAACCCTCTTATTTGTAGCCAATCAAACAGAAGTGTGGGTAACCTGACATCTATAATGGGGGCAGTTTTGTGGTGTCTGCACCAACTCTGGTTTGATGGTGCCAGAATTGAGTTAAATTGCAGGACACCCAGTTGGTGTCAGCAGAGAATTGGAGAATTGCTTGATGTGGAAAACCCACACATTTGCTGTCACAAGCATTGCGAGTAGGGAAACAGTTTCCCTTTAGCGGGAAAGTAAAATTTGCAACACAGAACTGTCCACCAACATTTATCAGAATCCCCTCTCTGCATCCTTCTCCCAACTCTCTCTTCTCCTCACTCCCCTTACTCCGCCCTGGACTCTACTCTTTTTCCAACCCTTCAAAATTAGTCCAGCCTCGGGGCCTTTGCACTTCTAGTTACCTCTGCCCGAAACCCTCCTCTCCAGGACATTTTCAGTGCCCACCCCTTCACGTCCTTCAAGTTTGGCCAAAACATCACTGCCATGGAGAACATTTGCTTTACTTTTCTGTTAAAAACAGCAAATGGCTCCTCTGCCTTTTTCTTTTCAGCTGCTGTCAACTGTCTCCACTCTATTTTTCTTCATTGCATTATTGAAACCTGAAGTATATTTTTATCTAATGTGTGTATGTTTATTTCTCATTCACCACCACCAAACCCTCCCCCCACCGCCACCCCCAATCCATGCAAGAAACCTTTGCAGTCAGGGATTCTGCATTCCCACTGCCCTTTCTGCAGCACCTCACACAGCACATACTGGGCTCTCAAAAGTATTTACTGAATAAATAAAGCACAGGCAAGTAGGAATCACAAACCACATCCATTATGGGCTGTGGGGTTTTCTAAAGCATTTACACACTCAAGATCAGAAAGCGATTGCCATTCGCCTTTCTGAGGGTGAGATACTTAGTTGAAATCTGTGATAAGGACAGCAAATCTAACCCTGGGTTATTTTGTGTGTATGATGCTCTCAGTGATGCTACATGGAATTCAACCATGTATCTGAAGGAACATTAAGTCATACTCTATAACACAGTAGGTGTTGCTGTTAAATCCATGGAGATGATGTCTAAATTGAATTGATCAATGTGCTATTTATATAAAAATTGTTTTAAAATCTCCCTCTGCTCTTCAGGACTGCTCTGGTTTCCCTCACAACTTCTAAGTCTCTCTGCCTGTTTTCTCATTTTTGGTCCTTCACTCCAGCTGTCTTGACCATCAGACATTATTCTTCCAAAGAAAAATCACTTGAGAGGGATTTCTGTGAAATGCTTCTGAGCACACTATAAATAGTCACAAGTAGTTTTGACTTCCAACTCCTGCCCATTTTTTAAACCATTTTTTTAAATGGAATTGTAACAAAAAAAATATCTAGCCTATCTAGAGATGTTACTGCTTACATGAAAAAAATGCCTTTATGGAATGCCAGGAAATCCTAAAATTAAAATTATATTACTATATTCATGTATTCATTCATTCACTCCACAAATACTTATTGTGTCTCTGACATGAGTCATGCAACATGGTAAGTGCGATGTTGAAAGATGGATAAGATACAATCCCTTCTATAAAGCAAACCATTGTCTGAATGTGGGTGGTACTCTGTCTGTCCTAATTTTCCTCTTTATTGTAACATGCAAGCAGAAACCCCACAAAGTCATCATTAACTTTTCCTTGTTTCCTTTTCTTAAGAACTGCACTCCCCAGCCAAGTAATTACTTCTCTCTTGTTGCCTCATTGTAATTTTAGATTTTTTTCCCTGCTCATTATTGACCCACACTTCTTTCAGTCTTACAGAGCCCTTCTTTCAGCCCTCTGCTAAGGTTCAGACCAATCCAATGACTCATTCAGTTATTATTGGTTAAAGTTGATGTATTACACATCCATGGATATGATCATTACTATGGATTTCCCTCAGTACTGTGCTGAGTCACAAGGAGTGGACTTTAGTTATGGAAATTTGGGGGCTTCTAGAAGACTGTTACATATAGTAAGTTTCACATGAGAGGGGCCCCATCCTGAATATAATTTATTCCTCAGTCCCATAGGGGCAGTTTCTCTTATGAACCAAATAATTATTTTCTCATTGAAAACCTGAGATAAATAATAGGTATTACCTAATGATACTATCAACACCCCCCCTCATCTTATCCACACGGATGTTTTCACCTCTCTTAAGAGTATCAAATAAAGTTTATCCTCAGTTTCCAGAAGGCAAAATGATTGTTGAAACTGCTTTCAAGGCCAATAATAATAATTAACAAAAATATAAGACTACATATGCAGTTTCTCTGCTAAGGAAAAATCCACAAGGGATAAAGAAAAGATTGAAGTTTCAAAAAGGCTTCTTATATTCATCTTTTCTCATTTTCAAAAAGGGAGCTGAATAGGAAACCTACTCCGTAGTGGAGTGTACAGTTTGACTTTTACCATAAGTAGAATAATCAGGAAAGGTTCTAGGATGTGGTGGAACATTAGGAAGCCCCATTATGCTTCATGCTTACCACTTCCTCTAGCTGAGACTGAAAATTCATTCCTCTCCCTCAATTATGAATCAGAAAGGCATGGCGCATTAATGTAAGTAGCCCTTAATACTTCATTGTGAGTTAAAGAGCTGATTAACATGTTAACCAAAGGAAAACTAAGTATAAGGTCACAGTTATTGGAGAGAAGAATGCTCCCCAGCAGTAAAGAACCTAGAAGATAATGATAAAGAACATTCACGAAAAATAAACACTCAGAAAAGTTGCTTCAGCCTCATCTAGCTCATTTGAAAAAATAACCTAATGAATATATCAAATAGGGAGTGGTACAATTTTAATGCCTTACTCAAACAGAAGCTAAGATGACCCACATTTAGATGCTTGTACTGCATTTTCACAGTGATAAAAAAAACATTCCCTTCTGTTGTCAAGGTATTCGTGCTTAAGTTCAGAATGGACTGATGCCCATCAGTCCATTGAAGTACATTAGCCAAGTGATTATTACTACCTTGACCCAGACGATATGCATTTTAGCATACATTATTCAGCTCAAATGAGTTTTCATCCTCACACATTCTGACTGTGATCTGATTAAACTTTAACGATACATTAGAGTAAATGCTTTAGATTTATTCCTACAACTATCAAAGCAAGCCTTGGTTGAATGAATCTGTACATTATCTTTTGGGGACTTACAAATTTTTCTATTATTCATATTATTACTTCTGTGTGTTTGTGGTTATCAGAAAAAAGCAGTTTCCACTGGAATTTGGTGTGTGTGTGTGTTGTAGGCTTCAAAAATATTTTACTTATTTACCCCGGGTTTTTTACTTATTTACATAGGGCACAGATAGATACCAGTAAATGTTTGGCTGTTGAAGTCTAATTTTTTATGAACTGTTCGAATACAGCTTGACTGCTTTCTCTAAAGCTCACTCACCATGTTTCAATGAATATAAAACAAACACAAATGCCTTATATTCAGAAATTTTCTTTCATGAATCAGTCCAAAGCTACTTTACCACTCCTTGGTTGTTCTTACATCCTTCTTACAATAAAAATTTTAATAGCTTTCTGAAATCTTTATTATAATCATGACTAGATGACTAAAATAATGGGATTAGCTCCTAAATACTGCTGACATTGAAGGAGTCTAATTCGAAGCACCTATTTCTTATGACTTACCCTGTGCTGGACATGGGCCAACACGGTCTGGCACAAAGGAAAATTGCAGTTCATCTGGCAATTATTTGTTGGTTTTCTTGTTGGGGTAGTTTCTGTGGGTGCGTATGACTACAGGTTTTCAATAATGTGTATGTGAAAACTGTGCATGCAGTAGATAGAGATATAGAAGAGGAAAATATATTGCATTTTAGACTTTATTTTCCTTCTCTCACACCTAAACAAGGTTTAGGGAATATTATTTCACCAGGTTAAATCACAGCAGCTGGAAATTTGCTCATCTTATGGATATCCTTGAAATCATCTCATTAGATGTAAAAAAATGATAGATGGGATCAATTAAACATCAGTTTAATTTCCCATAGTGAACCCATCATTTAAACAAATAGGTAAGACACATTTTTGGCCTATATTAGTCATATATTTACCATGGTTTTCCATTTCTCTTTATACTTTTTCTGGACGTAAAATGTAAAAATAACACTTATCATATACATCTCTGACAAACTTCATAATACTCTGTCTCTCTTCAGTGCTATTCACTATTTCCTATCTTATCATATTGTTATTTTTGCATGCATATTTTTATAGTGTTTCTTAAGAGAAGGTCAATGTTGGATTCAGTTGGGATCTTTCTATCACAAAGTGCAGAGCATATAGGTAACAAATACTAAATATAGAAATAGGTTGCTTAAAAACTTTTTCTTTAATAAAAACTATGTGTTAGGCTCTGAATGAATTAACAAATATATGTAATACTCTATGTAATATTTTAAATAAATAATTAAAATAAACAAATATAAAATTCAAATTGGAAGCTTAATTATGATATTCTTTAATTGTCTTGTTATTGAGTTCACAAATAAAGAATTCATCAGGAGATGTAAATCATGGTAGGTCCTGAGACTCCAACTCAGAAACTCTTCCTCTGAGAATATTTCCCCCTGGAAATCCCAGCATCTGCACCACCCCCTGAATGAATAACTTAAGGGCAAAATACAAGTTACCAGAGACAGACTTAATCATCTCTCTGTTAAGTATTATATGTGGTCAGTACATAATCCTGATATTTTTGTGAAATTAATTCAAGTGACCTGTGAGCCTTTCAATAAAATCAAGGGAAAGAGAGAATTAGATTTCTAAAGGAAATTAATATAAAACAAAACTGTTTAGAAATAGATAACTATATATATATATATATATATATATATATATATATATTTTTCCTAGCTCTTTAAAAATAAACTTGAAAAGAAACTCTTACATTTTTTAGTTCAGATATTTTACATGTTTTAGTTCAGATATTTTAAGGGAGAAATATTCCATAAATTAGGTAAAAATTAACATAATATTTTGCTATGCCTTCATGTCATCAGAAAAATATTCAGGAGGTCCAATGTAGCTTAAGCTATTTCTCCCCCCCCCCCCCCCCCCCCCAAAAAAATACTTTGTTAAAGGTGAATGAAAAGCACTATATCTGATTTTTATGTAAGCTTCTAGCATGCCCTCAAGACAAAATTAGCAATAGTTTGTGAAGTATGTAGCAGAGGTAGCAATGGGAGTGGTCCTGGGAATAAGAGGAACTAGGAAGGAGGAAGAGAGGAGGAGAATAATTTATACTTAATGAGGGCATATTCCTGATAGTCATTGTCGTAAGTGTGGGTGTATTAACTAACCCTTCCTACAATCGTGGGAGATAGTATTTTTATTATCCTCAATTTACAGATGAGGGCACAAGGCTGAGAGTGAGTGATAAATAACCTTTCCCAGGTCATATGGTTGTCCAACCTAAATTTTTAAAAGATTCTTCAGCCTCTCTCCCTTCCCAGCTGGTTGTTTTATTTGAATAAATATGGCAAAATAATTTACAATGGAAAATAATTTACATTGAGGTAAATGATTATCAACAATGAAGTCTTCTCTGGGTGACTTTTACCTGAAGGAGTAAAATTCTAATGATCACATTTGTGTCAAAGCTTTGAGGAGGTAATATCTTGGGAGGGACTTTACAAAAATCTATAATTTCTCACTCTAGAAGCAGCTGACCAGTTTTTTTTTTATGGTCTTTTAAAAAATATATATTTTTATTTATTTCAAAGAAGAAGGGAGAGAGAGAGATGGTAATATCAATGATGAGAGAGAATCATTGATCAGCTGCCTCCTGCACACCCCCTACTGGGGATTGGGCCTATAACCTGGGCATATGTCCTGACCAGGAATCAAACCGTGACCTCCTGGTTGATGCTCAACTACTGAGCCATGTCAGCTAGGTTGACCAGTTTTAACTAGTCATTGGCTGTTAGGCTTTGTAGGCAGAAAATACTAAGAAAATAAGACCAAAAAATCTCTTTTCTGGTTTAATTTTCAGGTCACAAATATTGCTATAAATTGAGTGTTTATGTGCCCCCCAAATTCATGCTGATGCACTAATTCCCAACGTGATGGTATTTGGAGATGGGGCCTTTTGGAGATAAGTTGGATGAGGATGAAAATGGAGGCCCCATGGTGGGATTGGTGCCCTTATAAGGGGATGAAGGGTCCAAAGTTCTCCCCCCACCATGTGAGGACACAGCAAACCAGAAAGAGGCCTCTCACCAAGAACAGAATCACGTGGCACATTGAACATGAATTTCCTGGCCTCTACAACTATGATAAATGTTTGTTGTTTAAGCTCCCACTCTATGATTCTGTTATAGCAGTTAGAACTAAGATAAAGATCTTGAGCATCTATACTAATAAAAGGGTAACATGCAAATTAGTTGGGATGCCCTCACGCAATGACCAAACAGCAGGCTGCATGGGGCGACCAGGCCGGCAAAGGGGGCAGTGAGGGGTGACCAGGCCGGTGAGGGGGGCAATGAGGGGCTACCAGGCTGGCATGGGGGGGGGCAGTTGGGGATGACCAGGCTGGCAGGCGGGGGCAGTGAGGGGTGACCAGGCCTGCAGGGAGGGGCAGTTGGGGACTACCAGGCAGGCAGGGGGGGAGTTGGGATGACCAGGTTGGCAGGGGGCAGAGAAGGGCAACCTGGCTGGCAGGGGAGCAGTTAGGGGTGACCAGGCCGGTGGGGGGGCAGTGAGGGGCAACCAGGCCAGAAGAGGGGGGTAGTGAGGAGCAACTAGGCTGGCAGGAGGGGGCAGTTATGGGCAATCAGGGCAGCAGGCAGAGGCTGTTAGGGGCGATCAGGCAGGTGAGCGGTTAGGAGCCAGCGGTCCCGGATTGTGAGAGGAATGTCCAACTGCTGGGATCAGGCCTAAACTGGCAGTCGGACATCCCCCAAAGGGTCCTGGATTGAAGTGGGTGCAGGCTGGGCTGAGGGGACCTCCCCATGCATGAATTTCATGCACCGGGTCTCTAGTATTATATAAAAAAATGTTATAGGTACTTTAAGTTTTTGGTAGCTATGTTGAAATACTATTTATTTGAATTAATTTTATTATATATTATTTATTACTGTTATATAATATAAATTTTACTGGTGTATAGTAATATTTGTATATTGATCTTTAGCATAAAACTTTTTGAAAATTCCTTTTTGTTTTAACTGCTTATCTAATCTCTTAAGCATTCTGTGAGGATGACCCTGTGAGTCAGCAATAATAATTTTATTTCTTCCTGTATTAGTGATTTTATTAATGACTCTGTTTGTCTCCTGTTAGAGCAGGCCATTCATTTAATTTGTCCCATGATGTATTTATTTCCTGAAGTATCTATAACAAAGTCCCAAATAGTAGGTAGATTAAAACAAAAATTTATCCTCTCACAGTTCAGGAGGCTAGAAATCTGAAATCAAGTTGTCAGCACAGCCATTCCCGCTCCAAGGGCTCTAAGGAAGAATTCTTCCTTGCCACCTTTAGCTCCTGGTGGATGTTGGCAATCTTTGGTGTTCTTTAGCTTGTGGTAGCATAATTCCAATCTCTGCCTCTGTCTTCAAGTGGCCATGTTCCTCTGTGTATCTGTGTCCAATTTTCCCTTTGTATAAGAACTCCATATATTGGATTAGGGAGTGCTGTAATTTGGTATGATCTCATCTTAACTTGATTACACCTGCAAAGACCTTTCTTTTCAAATAAGGTTACATTCACAGGTTCAAGGTGGACATGAATTTTTTGAGGGGGTCATTATTCAACCCAGTAAAGTCCATCCCCTGATGCCCAAAATTCATGCCCTCCCATGTGCACAGCATTATTCACACTATCCCCAACGTCTTAAACCATTCCAGCATTAACTCTAAATCTAAAACCTCATCAAATATTACCCACTCAAAAGAGTTCCAAATTTCATTATCTAAATGATCTAAATTAGGTATGGGTGAGACTCTTGGCATGATTCATCTGGGCCAAAATTTATTTCCATCCACAGAGCGATGAAACTAAAAAAAAGTTATCTGTTTCCAAATTACAACAGTGGGACAGGCATGGGATAGATATTTATATTCCAAAAGGGATACAATGCAAGGAATAAAGGGGCTACTGATCTAGAGCAAGTTCTTAACCCATTGAGATAAGCTACATTAGGTTATAAAGCTGAGAACAATCCTCTGGGGCCTTCAGGATGACAGCTCTGCTTTGTCTGGCCTTCGGGTTCACAGCTCTGCCTTTGGAGTAATTTTTCCTTCCTTTGCCCTAGCTTTGCCCCTTTAGTCCAAGCTAAAAGTGTTTCTGCTAGTATAAAGTTCTCAAAAACCTTGTGAGTCTCCCATAGATGTCAAAGGGATGCACACCATTAACCACAAGCATTCTACACAGATCCATCCTGGATGACCCCACCTCTATTCCTGACTTCTGCTGAGATGGTTGATTGGATCCATGAATCACACATCTAGTTTCTTTAGCAAATGGTTTTTCAGTCACACCCTTGGCCTTGTTTCTTGAGCATGACATCTGGAAAGAGTGAGAATTTTCCAAATCATCAGGAACTGGTTCCTTTTGAGTAATAATTCGTTGCTCAATTTATCTCTTTCTTTTAGCAAACAGCAAGGTCACATCTTCCAGTTCTGCTTGGAAATCTCAGCTAAATATCCAAGTTCATCGATTACAAGCTCTATTTTCCACCCAGTGGTAGAACACTATACAGCCATATTTTCTGCCACTCTATAACAAGGTAGCCTTTCTTCCAGGTTCCAATAACATGCTCCTTATTTTTGTCAAAGATTCCTGTGCCTGTCTGTTGCTTCTATTTCCTCTTCCTTGTTTTTCTATGTTGTAATTTTCTAAAGTCTATATTTAGTTGCATTTGTTGTTCAATGTGGCCTGTGTTGTAGAATGTTCATAAAATGTGATCTTTTATTTTTATATTTGTTTACTGCTTTATTTTATTACTAGAGGCCTGGTGCATGAAATTCATGTGCTGGGGAGGGGGGGTCCCCTCCCCCTGGCCTGCACCCTCTCACAGTCCGGGACCCCTGAAGTTTGACAGTTTTTTCTTCAGCACTTTATATTGTTCACCTGTCTTCTGATCACCAAAATTTTTTACAAGAAATGATAAGATATTTGAATAAATTTTTTTGGCATGTGAGTAATGTGTCATTTTCCTCTGGCTTTTAAAAATATTTTTTATTTGGTCTTCAGTATTTTGACTATAATGTGCTTACTAATTTTATGTCCACCAATTCTGGAGATTCACTGAGCCTCTTGATTCTATAAATGATATATTTTACTAGACTGAGATTTTTTCAGCCATTCTTTCTCAAAAATTTATTATGTCTCATTTTCTCTATTCTTTGCTTGTGGGACCCCAATTACATGTATATTGGAACTTAAGATAACGTTTCACAAGTCCAAGAAGCTTTGCTCATTTTGTTTTTTCAAACTCTTTTTTTTAAATATATTTTTATTGATTTCAGAGAGGAAGGGAGAGGGAGAGAGAGACAGAAACATTGATGATGAGAGAGAATCATCAATCAGCTGCCTCTAGCATGCCCCACACTGTGGATCAACCCTGCAACCCGGGCATGTTCCCTGACTGGGAATCCAACCATAACCTCCTGGTTCATAGATCAATGCTCAACCACTGAGCTACATCGGTCGAGCCAAACTCTTCTTTGATCTTCAGATTCAAAGAGTTCTATTGATCTGCCTCCAAGTTTACTGACTGCTTCTTTTGTCAGCTCCATTTAGTCTTTAAGCCCAATCAGTAAGCATTTATTTCAATATACTGCATTTTTCCATTCTTGAATTTTCATTTGGGACTTTTTCATAGTTTCCCTTTTACTAATAAACCTTCTTATATTTTTATTTAGTGAAAGAATATTTTCATTTATGCTACTAAGAATAATTCAAATAAAATTCTGCCTGCTTATTCCAATATATGTACTTTGTGAGATTGGTTTCCATTGATTGTCTTTTCTTGTAAGAATGGGTTAAAAGGTCCACTTTCATCACCTGTTGGCTGAATTTGTATTGTTTTCTGAATATTCTGAAGATGCAGAGATTCTGAATTCTGTTGTATTCCTAAATAGAGTGCTGATTTTCTAAAATTTAGCAGGCAATTATCTTGGACTCATAAACATTTTCTCTTTGCTGCAGCTTAAAATTTGTTTTGAAATGTTTTGAGTTTGCCCTGTGTGTGCATGTTTCAAAATCAGCCCAGAAGGTGGACATTTTTTTAATCTTTCCCCCCCCCCCCCCCCCCAGGATTTGGGGCTCCACCATTCTGGCTCTTTTCTTTTGGAATATCTCCCTAACTTTCTGGTGACAGTGATTATTCCAAACTTTGTCCTCCTGTTCTGTAGGCCAGAAAAAGTATGGATTTCCACCAATGTTTTACCCAGCTTGCTGCCAGGCTTAAGTCATTTAAAAAACACACAAGAAAATCACCCAATGCCATTCCTTCTTCCAAATTGATTCTCTGCTATAATCTTGCTTTTGTTCACTCTGTGCTACCTCCAGGCAGTTTAATTTTTTTTTAAATCCAAGTTTATAGCTGTTATTTGTGAGAAAATTGATCTGGCTGGAGTTTCCTTGGCCATGCCTGAAGTGGAACACATAAAAAGTGATTTTGCATTTTCTTTGGCTGGAGCCAGCCACCAATATTTCATCTTCTCCAAATATATCTTATTTTAATTTATCAGCTTGGTATTTCCACAACCCTTTGATAATATTAGTTTGGTCTATATAGCTGTGTGAAGGTCAAACTAGGAGTTAATTTCTTACAACCCTCCCCCCACCCCCCCCCCCCCAATTAAAATCCTATGTAGATGGGCAGTACTCTTGAAGTATTTTTGTCCCTGTCTTGGGGCATGTTCTAGAATTCTCATTATGATTAGTATTCCTTCAATAGTCCCAACATTTTACAAGTATTTACTTGAACTTCCAATCTTGCATAAGTAGTTTAAGGCATTGACTATACTCTTCTTTTCTCACATGTGTATTAAAACACCAAGCATAATACACACTTCTCCTTTTCATACCAAGGAAGTCTTCTTACACCTGGTAGAAGGAAATAGAAAAGTGTTATAATAGTTATCAAGGTAACTATCTTAAAAAGGAGACTTCTTGATAAGCAAGCAGGAAAGGTAGTCCTTGCTTAATGATGCCACTTACAAAGTGATGCAATGACTTATTTTCTGAGTGAACCAGAGCAAAAAGCTTCTAGATCCATAAAACAGACGAGCTCCAATCACATAGAGTTTGTGAATCTCGCTAAAAATAATGGGGCATTTATATCAGCAGAATCACTACCCTATGCATAAGTGACTCCCTAATATTGAAGAAAGAATAAGCAAGATGGTAACCAAATGTGTATTATAACTATTTAGGTCATGAGCAAGTGATAATATTACTTATTGTATATTTTGATTTTGTTTAAAGAGAACTAAAATATAATGTGTGTGTAATAATGAAAAACTTTTGAAAACATCAATTGATATAAAATTGTTTGCAAATAAAAATCCCTATAAGAAAGTATGGTAACATTAAGAAGAAAGTTATTCTAAGAAAATGACTCATGAAAGAGTGTTAAGTGCCATATGCTTAAATTCCAAGAAAATGTTAGGATTTGGAACATTATTTTTATTACTGGTTTAGTGATATTTTTGAAAATACAAATATATAATTTAAATAGCTAAAAGAAAAAAATTAAAATAACTAGAGGCCCAATGCATGAAAATTTGTGCAAGAGTAGGCCTTCCTTCCCCCAGCTGCCAGCACTGGTTTTCCTTGGGCATCTGGGACCCAGGCTTCCCTCCTCTGGCCTCTGGCAGGCACCTGGGACCTGGACTGGCTTCCATCGGGCCCCGGCTTTATCAGAAAGCATATTCAGAAGACGTCTGGTCTAATTAGCATATTACCCTTTTATTATTATAGACTAGTGCTCCAGAGCACGGATTCATGCAGATTGAAAGGAAATTAATTAGAAGGTGGCCAGCGGGGTGGGACTGGGCAAGATGGGCTGGGCACCTTCCTGGTCCCTCCCCAGCCTGGCTCACCTGGGGTGGTGCTGCAGCTCGAAGGGCATCTGCGGAGTGAGCAGGGTCCCTCCGGCAGGTGGGGTCCCTCTACCTGGCCTGCGGGAATTGGGCAGAAACTGGCTCTCTGACATCCCTTGAGAGGTCCTGGATTGTGAGATGGCAGTTTTTGGATGATGCACCCCGGAATAGGGCTCCCTCCTCTCTGGTTCCAGGGTGCATCACCTGAGAACCACTGCTGCCAAGTCACTGCAGCATCTGCTCCCTGGTGGTCAGTGCACGTCATACCTACCTGCCGGTTGGCGGGTTGGATGGTCGCTTAGCCTTTTATATATATAGATAAGTAGTTTAGGCATTTATTGTGAACCGGATATATTTTGATAAAATGGCTATCAGTCTATTATTTTCGTACGAAGTCGCAAGGACAAAGATTTTGCCTCTGGCTATTATCTAAAAAAGCAACTAGAAAAATATCTGTATACTTTTAATTGGAGAAATTCTTAAACAATTCTGAACATGAATTCATGGGAGTTCAGATAATCAGGAGATGTATTTATCACTAATATTATTTTCAAAACCAAAGCCTAATAAAAAAGAAAATGAACAGATTCACTTTTGAAACCTGGCTCTGTCAATCGCTGGTTGTGTAATTTTAGACATCTTATTTAAGATCTCCTTTGTGTAATTAATAGCATAGGTATACTTTCTATTAACGTCTTCAAAAGATTGTTAGAAGTTGGAAATTATTTGATATGTGTGAAAATGCTAGACAGTATCTGAAACATGGTAGTAGAGGCTCTAGATATACTAGTGTTTTTTTTAACCCTCTGTCTTATATTCAGTTTGTACATTTTAAATACATTGTTTTTCAAAAGTAAACCATGGGATTTTATAATACATTTGATTCCCTTTTAAATGGATTTTAACCACAAGGTTGTTTGAACAATACAATCCATTAAGACCAAGCATAATAAAATATGAATTTGAAATCTTATCGTGAAATGCACTAACAAGGAATTCAAAGATATAAAAATAAGTCTATTGTGAGAAATAACTAATCCAAGTCATTTTGGTTTAAGTGCTACCTGCAAGTAGAAGAGAATAAGCTACCCTTACTCATCTAGTAAAAATGTATCCCATGGGACAAACTGTACCTTTTCAGTGAAACCGGGAGTAGCTTTCTCTGCCTGCAATCAATAGATCCAGAAAGATGACTGCCAAAGATGTAGCTTTCCCAAGGTTAAGAATGGAGCTTGCTTCTTTAGTATATTTCCAGAGTGATACATGTGCTTCTTAATTAAAAACTTCACATTTAAGGCTGTTTTCTCTCATTCTGATAAATTCAAAGAAACAAACAAACATTTATCAGTTTGAAAGATACGGTCATGGGACACCAGGGGGGTGACAGAGTAAGGACTTCTGAGAATCCTCTGCTCTATAAAAGCAATGAGAGCACTGGCAAAAATGATCAGTAAAGACTTTTTCAGATCTCAGGGAATTAACCAAAGTTAACAATCCAGGGAGTGTTTATTCAAGAAAAACTGCTTAATCTTGGTAAAGAGACCACGTTTTGTGGAGTTTTAACTTCCCCTTTCCCATCTTCCATCTCGCCCTTCCAGCTCGGTGGTAGCCTTGGACACAGCTTGCAATCTTGGGGAAAACCGGCAGCCTGGCAGCCCCTGATGGTACAGGCCCAGTTCCCAGAGAACAGTCATTATTTTAATTGTCTGTCCTTCCCAGAAGACCCCACTTATCAGCCTTGACTTTATTTGACCTGAACTTACTCAGAACAACAGCCTTTTTGCAGAGCATTTGATGAAATAAATTAGTGACAATCTTTTACTATTCCAATGGTCCTAAGTGGACAGTAACAGTAGGGTAAACAATAGCCAAACAGAAAGGTTAAAAGGAAAAGCTGGAGGGCAGGCTGTCTTGAGGGGGGATTTGTGAAGCTATGACATGTTTCTGGGAATCTAGATCACATGCCAGCATAGAGCTGCACGCATGCCCAGGGCTGAGCACATGCTTAGAAAAAGGTTTCTAATTGGCATCAATGGTATCAACATGCAAAAGAATGAAACTGGATTTCTACCTTACATCATACTAAAAAATTAACTCATTAGCAATGCTCAAATGATAAAGCTTATAGAAAACATTAGATATAATTTGTCATGATTTCGGTATAAGTGATTTCTTTAAATATAACAACAAAACACAAGCAACAGAAGAAAAAATTAGATAAAATAAAATTCACCAAAATTAAAAATGTTTGTGTATCAAAGGGCACTACTGTTAAGAGACTGAAAGGACAACCTATAGAAATGTGAGAAAATATTGGCTATTATCTATCTTTTAAGAAATTTGTGTTCTGGATGTAAAAACTTACAACTCAATAATAAAAAGACAAATAATAAAAAATGGAAAAATGATTTTAATAAACATTCTCCGTGTAAGATATATAAGTAGTCAATAAAACATATGAAAAGATCTCCAGGTTACTAGTCATTAGGAAGTCTGTCAAAATCTCAAGAGGTACCACTTGACAGCCATTAGGATAGTTATAATAAAAAAGACTTGCAATAACAAGTGTTTACTAGGTGAAAAAAATCAGAATACTCATACATTGTTGATGACAATGTAAAATGCTATAGCCACTTTTGTTACTGGCAGTTAGCCAAATAACTAAAATAGAGTTTCCATTTGACCCAGCAATTCTACTCCTAGATACATACCCAAGAGAAATGAAAATGTGTGCTTAAACAAAAACTTGTACATGAATGCTTACACCAGCACTTAAAAATAATAGCCCCAAAGTAGGAAAAAAACACACCCACAATGTACATGAATTAATGAATGGATGAACAAAACATTTTATAGCCATATTATAAAAATGGACAAATGATTTTAATAAACATTCTCCATGTAAGATATATAACATATTCAGCCATAAAAATAAATGGAATTCTGGCATATTCTAAAACATGGATGCAACTTGAAAACATTATGCTAAAAGAAAGAAGCCAGAAACTTTAATATAAAATGTCTAGAAAATACAAATCCATAGAGATAGAAACTAGATTAGTGTTTGCCAGGACCTGAGGGGAAGGGAGAAAGGGAATTACTGCTAATGGGTATGTGATTTCTATTTTGGCATGAAAATGTTTGGGAATTACATAGTAGTAATGACTGTACAACTTAGTGAATATACCGAAAATCACTGAAGTCTACACTTTCAAAATGTGAAATTTATGTTATGTCTTAATCTCAATTTTTAAAAATGTATGAAATGGAGAAATAGACTTTATCACATGCATATACATATATAGCTTATGACTGGAAATTGATATATCTAGTCATAGGAATTATTTTTTTTCACAAGAGCAGTATAAGCACTAATTTCCTCTATTACAAGCAACCCGAACTTTGTAACTAAACCCACAATGGCATCTATTATGTAATTGTGGGTGTGAAAGATGCTGATTCAATGAAGCCAATGAGTCTTTAATTCCCACTTATTATGCAGTGGTCATGAAATCTCAGCAAAGCCTTTTAGCCTTAATCATAATAGCATTTGACATTTTTAGGCAATTCTTTATATACTTTTCACATCTTCTCATTTTATTCTTTTAATACCTTTTCAGTTATATTCAGGCACTTCTGTTCTCATTGTACTATGAAGAGCCCATAAAACTGAGCATTTAAGGATTATATTCAAGACTTCATAATAAATCAATGATGAAGGCAGAATGGTCATCTAAAAGCCATTTTTAAATTATTTCCAAAACACATAGAAAGGAGAACTCACATAAAGAAAATTGTTCACTTTAAACATTTGGTGAGAACATTTTCCTACTGGCTTAAAAGAAAAATCAAGCCAATATGTAGTTTCATTGTAGTGAGTGAAATGTTCCTTCCCTTCATTTAATGCTGCCCTTTGAGTGGCTAGAAGGACCTTTAGGAGCTATCAGTTCTACACTGTGAAATAGAATGCTGATATCATAATGTTGTTCTTTAAAAACACATTTCACTCTAGATAGTTTACAGATTACAATATGTTAACCTACGGGATGTTAATCCTTATTTACAGAAAATACCAGGACAGGTGGAGAAGTCATTATGGATAAAAATAGGCCTATTCCTCATACAGATTCCTGAACAGTGGCATTTAGAAATCAAGGAAACTGAAAACACCCGGTGAAACCTAGCCCAGTGAAATGACGCCCTGTCCTGAGGTGACAAATAGCATATTGACAGGGGAATCTGTTGAAGTCAGAGCATATCTACACTGGACTTCCAGTCATTTCTATTAGCGGGTTTTCTGTGCCACCTGTATTTCCTTGGCTGTGCTGTCGGAATCTCTGACTTCGAGCTGAATGAACACAGCATTTGTTTGAGCCTTGACTTCTGTTACTGGATCCACTGACATCACCCAGTGAGCAGAACTGTGTGAAGGGCTCAGAATTCTAACTCCACCCTGAGTCAGAGGTGGGTGCTCACATGACTCACGCAGCTGCTGTCTGCCCTCTGGAGTGTTTACTTATCATGGTTACTTTGTTCCTGCCACTCTTGAGTTATTTTGATTGACTTAAAAATGAAGATAGATGAAAGAAAGAAAGAAAGAAAGAAAGAAAGAAAGAAAGAAAGAAAGAAAGAAAGAAAGAAAGAAAAGAAAGAAAGAAAGAAAAGGAAGGAAGGAAAGAAGGAGAAAAGGAAGGAAGAAAGGAGAGGAAGAGAGGAAGAAGAGGAAGGAAGAAAGAGAGGAAGGAAGAAAGAATTTGCCCCTTCTCTGGAAAATTAGGATCATTGGGGAGACATGTGTAGCTTCCATAGGCTGGTCTGGGACTTGAGAACCCAGAAAATAAGGACAAAAGTCATAAATGTGAAGGAGGAAGAATCAAAGCAAGGCTACTTAGGATGGTATATGGGGCAGTCACTACCATTGTAGTAAAAACGTGTTTATGTGCCATTCTTAAATAGGAAGGTGTTCTAGATGGTATCAAATGATTTCATTCAGGCTTTTTCTGGAAAAGATGACTTCAGGTTAACCTTCTTATCAAAAGACATTTTTTTTGAGAGCAGTTTAAATTTCACAGGAAAATTGAGAAGAAGGTACAGAGACTTTCCATATATGCCATGTCCCCACACATGCACAGCCTCTCCCACTATAATATTCCCCACCAAATGGTACATTTGTTATAATCCATGAACCTACATTGACAGGTCATCATGACTCAGAGTCCATAGTTTGCATTAGGGTTCACTCTTGGTGTTGTACATTCTATGGGTTTGGAAAAATGTGTAATGACATGGATCTACTACTATAGTATCACTGCCCTAAATCCTCTGTGCTCCATCTATTCATCCTCATCTCCACTCCAAACCCTGGTGGCCACTGATCTTTTTACCATCTCCATAGTTTTGCCTTTTCCAGAAGGTCAGAAAGTTGGGATCAGATAGTATATAATTTTTTCCAACTGGTTCCTCATGTTAACCTTTGAAAGTTTTCAGTTACTAAAACTAATATATAACAAATCAAAGAAATATTACCATGAAAATATAATTAAGAGACTTTCTATAATTTAGCCCTTTATTATTGTAAAACTACATTTTGTTTGGATAACAAGTTTTATTTATTTATTTTGGCTATAGTAGTAGTTACAGAAAACTATCAGCATGAACAACATACATCTATATGAATGGATGAGTGCGCCCCACATGGATTCATGGAGACAAGCTGAGGCTGAGTTGAAGGGGAGGAGGTAAAGGTGGAGGGTGTTGCTGAATTGCTCATAGACTGGATCCCAACACAGCCATGCTCTCCACACAGCTAGCTATTCTCAGAGCAGTGCAGACCTCAATTTGTTTCAGGTGCTGGAGTTCAAAGGCACTAAAGAACGTTGGCAAACAGAGTGAGCACAAAAGATAATCTACATGTCAGCCGAAGCAGATAAGAGGAATGAAACTATCTGGCTGAAAGTGGGACTGTTGGTAGGAGCAGGGACTGAACTGGAGGCAAGCACACTGAGCACAACATTAAGGGGAACATTCAGTAGGTTGGCTCATTCAGAGTCTGCAGCTTAGAGTTAAAAGAAAACACGGGATGTGTAATCCCGGTGACTTTGGGGGCAGTCAGTGTCATTTGTGGCTGGGAGGGCTCCTGAGGAGGTGACATGTAGGAGAGAAGCTCAGCAGCTGCCCCCGGGAGCTGAACTGTTCATGTGCAGTGGAGCCTTATGATCCCACACTTACAGCTTTGCCTCCTGCATGCCAAGAGCTAATTCTTCCTGAGAAATTAGAGAAAACAAAAAGGAAACCACAGAGATTGGAACAAGCCAGTGAAACTGCTCCATTGCAGTCTGCTTATCAACACACTGGCCCCAGAGTAGGAGAGACTCATGCTATGGCTGTGGATTCACTTTAATACGACAGTGACTTGTGTAATCACACTGGATACAGACTATAAAGTGTCTTTCTATACATATGTCTATCTAGTATACACCTTTGGTAAATTCATTGAAAATGAGATATTGCAGAATTGTTTTCTTGGTCACTTTGCAAAACCCTGTGTTTCCCTTTAGAGCAGTGGTTCTCAACCTTGGCTGCACATTAGAATCACCTGGGAATCTTTTTAAAATCCTGATTTCTGGGCCTCATCCTCCGGAAATTCTATTTTTTTGTTACTAATGTTGTCTTATAAGACGGTGGTTCTCAACCTTGGCTGCACATTAGAATCACCTGGGAATCTTTTTAAAATCCTGATTTCTGGGCCTCATCCTCCGGAAATTCTGTTTCTTTGTTACTAATGTTGTGGCCCCACCCCATAACAAAGAAACAGAATTTCCGGAGGATGAGGCCCAGAAATCAGGATTTTAAAAAGATTCCCAGGTGATTCTAATGTGCAGTCAAGGTTGAGAACCACTGCATTAGAGTAAAAGGAGCAAAATCTGGTTGTTTTGCATCAGGTAAAGCAGTTTATTTGCCATAAAGTGACTTTTGTACTTTGAGTCATTTATTCTCCTTGGACATTTGATACCAGAGTTTGGCTCTTAGACTGACTTGCATTAATCACCCTGCCTAACCTGCCCCAGTTCATTCCTGTCGGTTCACAGTCCTGTTCAGCCCCCGACGCCCTGATTCTCAGTGGTCACCCACAATTCAGAGGGAGCAGGAGGGAAGGAGATGGGTGGAGAGAGAGGAAAAAAAAGTAAGATGGGAGAGAGGGATGAAGAGGAAGAGAAAGCAGGGGAGAGGGAAGGAGAAGAAAGGGAAAGTGGGAGGATCATTTTTATTTATTTTTTTCCAGGCTATTTGGTTCCTTAACTACTACTGTTAATACGATTATTTCAGTTTGGTTATGGGTAAAACAAGACTGTTTATCACATTGCTTATATTTTTCTTCAAACAAGCACGTGTAACTGAATTGAGTGGGAATGGCTGAGAACATGTCTAAGAAAGGAATTTGGCTTCAGTATCTCATTGGCTGTAAATAAATTGCTGTGAGACTGTAGATCTGAAGACTTCATTATATCAAAGCCAGCTTTGAGGAAATGCTGAGTTTCATAAATAATAAAAAAACACAAAAATAAAAACCTTGGATGTGTCAACTTCTAAAACAAATTGGAACTTCAAATAACTTCAAAAATGAGAAAAAGCTTTACCAGCTGTAGAGTTAAAATGAGATGTTAGTAACAATTTGGGCTCTTTCTAAGAAAACAACCTGACAAATGCAAAATAATTTTTAAGAGTATATATGTATGTTATACTGTATAAATGCTATATACTATATATTCTGCATATGCATAGTATACATGGCATATATACATCCTATACCAGATCCTGTCCATATATAAAACTATATATAGTAAACACACAAACATACATTTAAAAGTCTATATACAATAAAAGTATATATGTAAAAAATATATAAAATATATTAAAGTGTATAAAATAACGTTAATCATATATACTAAATATATATTCTTATATACTTTTTAGTATATACTACACCATTATATGCTATGTGACTATATACTATTTTAACATATACTCTTTTATATATAATATGTGCTAATATATGTTTCAAAAGTGGAAAAAAGTCAATTTCCTTTCTATGTGTGTTCCTATGTGTGATGTTCATATTTGTCCTTAGCTGTGATCAAAATATCCTTTAATTCTAAGTGCACCTTTCTCAGAGTGTAGTCTGAGGGTCCTCAGTTTCAGTCTGTTTGAGGAGGAAGTTCAAGATTTCCCAATTTCACTAACAACTGTCTCCCCAGAAGATGCAGGCTACCAGTAAGTTGAGGCTCACTGGATGTGAACTTACTGAAGATGGACAGTAGGGGGCAGAAGTGTCCACATTACTCTGATGTGGCAACTGGGATTGTTTCTGGCTGAGGGAACCCTTGGGCTTCAGGCATTTACTACATTTAGAACTTTCAGACAGATTGATGGTCTGTTCTCTTACTGTCCAGCCTCCAAGCAAATAACTATGTATTACTGTAGAGGCAATACAAATTCCTTGAACAAAATTTGGGAAATACCAAAGGTATAAAAACCACTCAAATTCTCACCAGCAAGAAATAAATATTTTGTTGTTTGCCTGTATACTTATTTGTGCATACATATACAAAATATAATACAGAATGTATACAACACATAAAATAATACATAAAAATCCAATTGCATGTTATATCATATAATATTGTAGATATCATATTTATTTATACATGTATAGTTTTCAAAAATGAAGGTCACTTTGAAATATTCAATTATGAATTCTGTTTCTTTTCTCACTTAAATAATACTTTTTCTGAGTTTTGGTAGTGCACAGATAAGCTTAATTACAAAATACACCAGGCTTATCTACTTTACAAAAGGGATTAAGTATTGTACTGACTGTGTGCTGTGAAAGAAAGAGAAAGGTGTCTCTCATTTTCTTCAGCACATCTGGGTCACAGAGACCAAGGCATGAGTTCATTACAAACTCACATTCAATCATACCTTGTCACCGTTACGTTTTGTTGCAAAGAGTTTTAACTAGTTCAAGGATGTCAAAGCACATTTTCTTTGCATTATTTCCATTGTCCATAAGCTCTCCTTTTATACATTATAATATAATGCATAATGTATACATTATAATATAATGTGTAATGTGTATTATATTTATGCATTATATACATGTAAGTGGCACAGGTTTTATGCCTTAGAAATCTCCATCTTGAGATTTTCTAGCCTTTTTCAGACATGTTTTCTGCAGTATTTACTTTCAATCATTATAGTTCTCTATTGTGCAACTTGATAGCTTGACTAATCTTTCAGATTGCCAAGCATTAACAATCAGAAATTAAATCAGGTAAGTTTATTCTTTCTCTTAATACATATTTTGTGAGGTCCTACTACAATCTAAATCATGGAAAAATGGTAAGCAAGACCGGCTCGGCCAACTTTCTACCCTTCGCCTAAGATGTCACTCTTGAAAATGATGGCTACAAAGTGATGTTTTCTCTATAACTTTTATGTACATCAAGAAAAACTTTATTTTGAACATTTCCAAGTTAGGCATACAAACCCTAGAGAATTTTGAGCAGAATCTGTAATACTGCTCAAAATACTGGCCTGTGCTACTTGGGTTCATTAATGACTTATAAGGTCTTCCCATAATCTGTGGGCCAATTAACTTAAAATCAACTTAAATCAGTTAACATCAGGTTACGTTAGATAATTTGTTAGATCTTCTTGTGGATTAAAAAAGGATTTGCTTCTCTTTCAATGAATGTTATTAGAAATTGGACATCCATATGGAAAAAGATGATATAAAAATAAATTTTACTTAACATGGAACTAAATGTAAAAAGCAAAACATTAATGTACATAACAACATTTAAAAATCTCTTTTATGTCCATAAGTGAGAAAAGAATTACTTGAATAAAATCACAAGGGAAAAACAAAAGCCATGAAGGCATTATGTACATACATACTTACATATATAAAATTTAATATATTAAATATTTGATCAAATGTTATATAATAAACATGACAAACAAGCCACAGATGGGAAGAATAAATAGATTTACACTGCATATGAATACTCTGTAACAAATCACCAAAGAAACACCCCCTCCATAAAAAAAAAAGAAGAAAGTGGAAGGTAAGAATAAGCAATTAATGGAAGATGAATTTTTAATGATCAATAAAGAAATGTAGTAGTGTTAAATAAAATAGTGAAAAAATGTAAATGAACTCAATGTCCATTAGCAGAATAGATGAATATATTTTTGGATAGTTGTAAATTAGAATATATTATCTCCTGAATTTTTACATATTTGAAATTGTTCATTAAAATAGTTTTGATCTCTTTCCAACAATTTAAAGGAGCCACTAAAAGGATCTGCTGCTATTTATATAAGTTAGTTTACATGCCAATGGATATAATTGAATTAAGTATAATTTTGTTTACATCTTCCCAAAGCACTGTGTGTTTAAAAACATACTAACTGAACTAAATGAACTAGACTTATATGAAAGAAAATGGCTGATTTTGCTAAATAGCCTGGTGTACCTGAAATCTTAGTTATCTTTGTCTGAGATAAGAGCAATCTAAATGGAAATAAAGTTACTTTCAAGTTGTAAATTTGTACAAGATGATCTCTGAATATTGCAAGGCTCATAGGGAGATAATTCATGGAACAAAAAAACATGAGCCAAAATGAATGGGCCAAATGATATCAATGCCCAGTTTGGAAGATCAGCAGGATGGTCAAGTTTAAGGGCCCTGAGGAACTGCAATAGAGGAAAAGAGGTAAATAGTCCAGACTGCAGAGTGAAGAAGAAAAAGAAAAAAACAGTCACCTAATGTCACCAGCTTCCAAAAATATGGATCAATCCTGGGCCCTGGACAGGGCATATGCTGGAGGCAACCAATCGATGTGTCTCTCTCACATCAATGTTTCTCTCTGTCTCTTTCCCTCCTTCTACTCTCTCTAAAAATCAATGCAAAAAATAAATTCAGGTGAGGATTAACAAAAAACAGAAAAGAAAAACAAGAAAAAAAAAAGAAAATTAAGAGATAGCCCCAACAGTTCCAAATTGACAGCTGCTCTCAGTGGGGTATTTAAGGACTAAGAAGTGGCATCCTTCAGCTTGTACGCTATGACTTGCTTCAGCCTCCATAGTTTATGTTGGAGAAATTCTGTGGGCAGAAGTACAGCTCCATTCTGTAAAAAGGTGCAGAAATTGGTCTGATCTGAAGGAATAGTCCATCATGTGTTAAATAATGACACATTAAAATAAATATACAAAATTTTATAGAAAATGGAAATTAAAAAGTATAATTTTATAGTGATCTTGATCTCATTCCCATTTAATAGCTTTTGATATCTCCCAGTTACCTATATTTTTTGCTTCATGCTCTTTCAGTAGCAAATTTGGCAGGATTGAGATACTACCACTATAATGCCAAAGCTTTTGCATAGATCATTCATAAGAGTTTGACCTGTCTCTTGCCTCCTCTCAGAACTCTTCTTATGCTATTCCAGGTATGCAAGGAGTAGAATGGACAGAAGATGTCTCCAGTGGCAATAAGATTTAGTTTAAATAGAGTAAGTCCTCCTAATTAACCCATATGTAATCCTTTAATAACTAAAAATTCATGTAGAAAATTGTGATCCTGGATCCTGTAGATGACTCAGTGTTATGCAAAGTCTAACACCTCAGGGTGGGGCCAGCAAGACCTCCCTTGTTGGTGACAATAGATGGAATTTCTTAATCTTTTAATCACTGCTTGTGAAACAAATTGGTTGCAAGAACACCCCATCTTTTATGAGTTGCTATGCCATTGTGTTTGTGAGCTACCACCAGAGGCAATCTCATAGAATCTCTGGTGCTGTTAGTGAAATTGTTGAGATTGCTTTTCAAGATTATTTTGTAAAGTTTATTTATTCATTTGTTTTAATAACATTAACCACATGAAAGGATTATTTGGTGCCATTTAATGATCAATTGTGTTTCATTTAGATGTTTTTATATTATAGACAAATAATAGAAAAAATGAAACATCTTATCAATCTCGTCACCCACCTATAAAACGATATTGAATGAGGTGCTGCCCTAACATGACAAAGAATTCAAGAGTAAAATGTATTAAACCTGTTTTAAAACATATGTGCATGTATTAACAAGATGTGAAACAGTTTATGTCTCCACTATCTAGCTGCTAATTTCTGTTTCATTTTCTTTTTTTTAATTTTAAATTTTATTGATTTCAAAGAGAGGAAGGGAGAGGGAGAGAGAGATAGAAACATCAATGATGAGAGAGAATAATGGATCTGCTACCTCCCACACTCCCCCTACTGGGGATCAAGCCCAAAACCCATGGAAATCAAACCAGCGACCTCTTGGTTCCTGGGTCAATGCTCAAACATTGAGTCACACCGGCCGGGCAATTGGTTAATTCTTGTATGTGCCCTGACCAGGGATCAAACCTTCAACCTTAGCATATAGGGATGACGCTCTAACCCAGTGGTCACAAACCGCGGCTCGCGAGCCACATGTGGCTCTTTGGCCCCTTGAGTGTGGCTCTTCCACAAAATACCACGTTTTTAGCAAAGGCCAGCTTAGGAGTACCCTAATTAAGTTAATAACAATGTACCTACCTATATAGTTTAAGTTTAAAAAATTTGGCTCTCAAAAGAAATTTCAATCGTTGTACTGTTGATATTTGGCTCTGTTGACTAATGAGTTTGCTGACCACTGCTCTAACCAATTGAGCTACCCAATCAGGGTCTCATTTTTTAAATTTACTTTTTATTAATGAAGAATCTTTAGTCTCGAATTCTAGGTCCAAATTTTTACATAGTTTGTAAAAGGAAATTAGCAAATAAATGCGGATGAGAGCAATACCTTTATTTCTCCTGCATCTCTGTTATGTTGCAAAGACTGAGCTCAAAGGGTCACATTTACTTGCATGAGATCCCATCAGTCTCTCAAGCCCAACTGAAATATATTTGGTTTCCTAATCTACCTTATTATAAAAACAGAAGACTAGACAGGGGATGTTAGGAGAATAGGCTCTGGCCGTATAAAGTAGTACAAGCTGGCAGTCCATAGGAAGAAGATAAGCAAAAGAATGAAACAAGCCCTAGCCAGTTTTGCTCAGTGGATAGAGCATCAGCCTGTGGAACGAAGGGCCCCAGGTTCGGTTCTGGTCAAGGGCACATGCCTGGGTTGTGGCCTCGATCCCCAGTGTGGGGAGTGCAGGAGGCAGCCAATCAATGATTCTCTCTCATCACTGATGTTTCTATCTCTCTCTCCCTCTCCCTTCTTCTCTGAAATAAATAAAAATATAATTTTTTTTTACAAAGAATGAAACAGGCAGAGCTAATCCACATAGAATTAGCACAGGAAAGTTGTACCAGACAGTCATGATGCTTTTGTTTATGTAGATACTTACTCCTAAGTAAGTTCTTTACCCTCATGCTGAATAAAGAGTTGCTATGATTGGTTTACCTCTTGGTATCTATTTCTACACATTTCACTAACAAATAGGTGTGTGAATGTTTCAGTACTGACCTAAACCTTTACTTTTTACACCTAGATAGTCTTCTCAATAAACTGGTGGTTTGAAACCCTGGGTGGTAATGTGGGTGTTGGATTGTGTTTGGGCAGTGGACAACATATAGCAGCAATGACCCACCATTAAATATTGAATATAAAACCTAATAGACTTTTAGAGTTTTCACTGGAACATCCAAAAGCATTGCATTATATTTTCAATCCTAAAAGAATGCCAATGTTAGTATGTCATAAGAAGTTACAGTCAATTTTCCCAATTACAGTCACTCCAAGTGTTTTTTTTTAACTTTAAATTTTCATATTCAGAGCAGTTTTAGGTTCACAACAAAATTTAAGGTAAAGTGCAGAGATTTCCCATATATCCCCTGACCCCATACATGCACAGGCTTCTCCATTATCAGCATCCCCCACCAGATGTTACGTTTGTTACAGCTGAGGAACCTGCATTGACAGATCACCATCACTCATAGTCCATAGTTTACCTTTAGGGTTCACCCTTGGTGTTGAACATTCTATGGGTTTGAACAATTGAACCATGACACATGTCCACCATTAGAGTATCACACGGAATGTTTCATTGCCCTAAAAATCCTCTCTGCTCTACCTGTTAATTCCTCTCCCACCCTAACCACTGGCAACCACCGATCTGTTTACTATCTCCATAGTTTTGCCTTTTCCAGAATGTCATATAATTGGAATCATACAGTATGTAGCTTTTTAAAAAAAATCCCCACCTGAGGATATACTTATTGATTTTAGAGAGAGAGGAAGAAGAGAGAGAAGGAGAAAGAGAGAGAGAAAGAGAAACATCAATGTAAGGGAGAACATAGATTGGTTTGCTTTCTGTATGCCCCCCAACTGGGGATGGAATCCTCAACCTAAATATGTGCCCTGACCCATAATCAAACCTGCAATCTTTCAGTATGCAGGTTGATACACCAACCAACTGAGCCCCACCGGTCAGCCATAGTATATAACCAGGGATAGTGATATGCATTTAAGGTTTTCTCATGTCTTTTCATAGTATCATAGTTCATTTCTTTTTAGTGCTGAATAATATACTATACAATAATTATTTGGATGTATCAACTCTATCCATTCACCTACTGAAGCACATCTTGGTTGCTTCCAAGTTTTGGTAATTATGAATAAACTGCTGTTAACATCTGTGTGCAGGTTTCTGTGTGGACATGGTTTCTCACTCCTTTGGGTAAATACTAAAGAACAATCACTCCAGTTTTAAGAAAGAAATGACTCAGGCCCTGGGAGACCAGAGTAAAATAAAAAATACATTGAAAACGTAAGCTGAAATGGAGCTCATGGGTTGTGCAATATGTTCAGAGCTCTAGAAAGTAGAATAGAATGGTAATCCAGAGAGCTCCTCACCCATGAAATGAGCACTTTGTGAGCAGGTTCATCTCTCTCCATCTTCTGAATCAGACTCTGGATTAGTCACACACTTCAGGTGACTGATTCTCCAAATCATCAAGACTAACCCGAAGGGTGCGTAGCCTTGCAAATACAGACATAAAACAAACATCTTTCCAGAATGCGCACATTTACTTTCCAATGAATGAACTTCTGCACTGTATGTTCACCTAAAGCATCAAGCTTGAGAGGGAAAGTGACATTGTATGTGCAGCACTATTATTTTCATGTCAGGAGACTGGTTGCAGTGATAGAGAGGTTTATAATGTGTCATGCTTTCCAGCATAAAACTACCTTTTTTCCTAAAGTCATTTAATATTTCATTCGAAGAATGCTCCATGATGTCAAAAATCTGAATCCTTTTACTTTTTGGTGTACAAGTGAGAAAAAGAAAGCATCGATTTACATGAAAATCCCACTGCTGTCACTTAAACTCAAGCAGTAGATAATATAGGCTGGCAGCCATCACAATGCTCAGTATTTTTATGATTCAGTAAACATCACATCAGGTTAAACAAATAGTATTTTTTATTACCTGTCACTCACTCAATCCCAGGGCTGGTTATTCATCTGTGTTCCACTCATAGACTCAAATACTGTAGTTACAATCAAAAGACAGCTTAAGTTTGAAGCTCAGAATCCTGTCAGCAGTTGGTCTCACTCTGGAAGTAAAGGAACAAAGAAACAAAAAGGAAGCAAATGTTCTGATGAGAAGAAGACAGAAACTTTTGTGTTGTGCATGTAAGTAAAGCATGTACTTTAATAAAGCTTTGAAGTGGATGGCAAAGAAAACTATGAGTTCCTCCTTGGTCTTCCATTTCAGAATCCATGCCTTTTCTGCATGAAGAAGAAAATAGCATATATGTTTCATGGTGGATCGAGTGTGCTCTTAGGGCAATTTTGCAAATGGTAAGGCAAGGAATTTCCAGTTATTAAAAGCCCCATCATTCAATGAGCTGGAGCACAGGGCAGACAATGGCTAAAGCAAGCGATAGTGATGCTGATGGCACATGTCTACCAACAAGGATGAAATTCCCCACAAAATATAAGCTGTGTACCCCGGCTCTCCCCCAGCACACAGTCCTCTGGCTGTCCCTTGAGCAGGCTGTGCCTTTCTGCTCTGGTCATCAATATTTTAAGCTTAGACATTAGGTTCCACAAGGTATGCACACTTTATCTCACCATCAGCATATAGTATTATAGGTATCAAGTTGCTTGGCTCTAAACTATAAAATCCTTGAAGGTTGGACCTGGACTTGGTACTCAGTGGTATTCAGTAAATATTCCTTGAATGAGTGAATATGTGTACATAGTGGCATGAAATCCATTTAATTTTGCTGCTTTGTTTTTTTAAAAAAATACTAAGGATGTAGATAATACAGTTGAAACTACCAAACTGCTACCCTGTAAATCATGACTAATACTAATTGGTATCTCCATTCCTAACACTCATTTGTGTTCTTACTGTTTCCAAAACAAATAAAGATCAGGCTCCAGGGAAATTTGCATTTTATAAAACAATGGTGTGGGAACACCTATACATTTCCACTTCAATCAAGAGACTGCCACTATAAAACTAAGCTGTGTGCATTTGATTATGAAATCTGGGAAAAAAAAATGTCTGTCATATCAGGACCTGAACAGCAGTTTAAACGTTTTAATGGATATGAGTGTTAATACCATCACTTTTGAGTCATATATTTCTTAGCTCTCATCCTGCTCAATGTTACCACTTTCATTGGGTTTGGCAACATTGTTGGGCAGTTGTATGGATTTAATGAATTTTGAATCACAAAACTGTGGTAAGTTACCTAGAACACCTACAAGATGCACCCTCCATGTTAGGTAAATCATAATAATTTTTATACTAAATTCTTCTCTCAGACTTCCAATAATTATTTCTAATCTACTTCTTGATTTCTAGCATTATTTTTTATTTTACTTATATATGGTTTTCTACTGACATAACATGTTTCGAAATTTGTTGTCATAAGCAAATTGTGGTTATTTACATAAAATCCAACATGCTACTTTAAACCATTCATCCCAAGAAATAAAAATAGCAAGTAACATTCAGTGGAGGATATTTTATGTATATTATATGGCTTAAATAGCTGGATGTGGAGTCAGAAATTAACATAGTTGTGGTGTAATTTCCCTGAGTCTAAGATAGCAACCTAGAGATAAGGAGAGATGAGGCTGCAGATAAATGAGCAATCACATAATTATCTTCCTAATGAAGAGTCAGTTTATGGCTGTTTTTTGAAGTTTGGCAGATTATTTCACAGTAGTGATAGGTATCGGTAGTTTTGAATTTCTATATTTAAAAAATATGCAGTATCTCCATCAAATTTGTTGTAAAGGATACAAATTTGTAGAGTTCTTTATAAATTTAAAATGATGGATGAGTGGCGCTGGATTCTCCTGGGCCTGATGTCTGGCTGACCACCGGAATGGCTGACCTGTCCTCGGCGCAGAGGGAAGGCGGGAGGCCTGCTGTCACTGACCCTCCCCGAGGGTCGCTGCCACCATCTGCACATCCACAGCTTTGCTTCCAGGACAGCTGCCTGGGTCAGTTAATTAGACTAAGATGTATCGTAATTGGAAAGTTTGGAAATAGATGGAAAATGTTCATTCCACCAACTCTTATAAGGTCATGATTCTACCACCTAAGAAACGTCAGAAATCAACCTTGGGTGACGTGAAATACCGCAAAGTGTCCCCATGATGACACTTGTGTTTAGATTCTGTGCCATTTTCTAGAGTGCTCCCTGCTCCATGTAGGGATGAAAAAAATGTAGTTAAAATGATGCTGCCTGACTTCTGAAGCCAGCTCCTAGAAGGCAGGCATCTCTCTCTCTCTCTCCCCCCCTTGCTCTCTCTCGCCCTCTTTCATTCTCTCGCTCTCTCGCTCTGCTTGACCCCTATTCCCCAACCTTCCCCATCAACTTCCTCTTAGAGACTGGCCACCATATGCTGAGGAAGCTCCATTCATGTGGAGTGACCAAGTGCACAACTAACATTGCATTCATTAATATTACTATTATGTACTTAGTCCTGACAATGAAATATAAGTGGGGTGGATGGATTTCCTCCCTGGGTACAACAGTGAAACCCCCATGTTTCTTTTTTTACAGCAAAGGAGGGTTATGGCTGGGGCATATTTATAGGGTGCAGCTAATAGATGGTAGTGTTTCCATTAGCCTGGGTTCTTGTAAGAGCAACAGGCAAATATGGAAGCAAATCCTTGGCTCCTTATTCCTTAACTCTTAGATTTTTAAAGAAAACATGTGGAAATGTAGATGAATGTATTAAAATTAGCAATGCAGTCAGAAAGAACAATCTAGAGTCCTTCTGTCTACTGGTATCCTGTGGCCACACCCTTCTTATTCTCTGAGACAACCTTGAAGGTTTGCTGGAAAAGTGCTGGGCACTTAAAGCCATCGAGGAAATTGATTTTTCTTCATGGGCATATTTTTCTTTTTATATTTTATTTTCATTTTTACATCTATAAAGAAGATAAATTATATGTTAGACAGGTTTTCCATCTTTTGGTCATCTAAGTCAAGGATAAAAATATTGAAAAATTGGATCTTCTTGCCATTGCCGGGAAGGGAATGCATTAACATTTAAAATTCACTAATTCTATTGATCAGCAGTTGGAGAACATTTTTAATTGTTCCACTTCTACTTGACATGGATGCAAGTGGGAAGTAAACTGCTCTTTATGTGCAGGATGAGAGAAGGGTAGAACCAGCATTGCCTGCTTTCTTTTATTCTAATTTCTTCCTTTTTTTGTTGTTCTTTTGTTGTTATTTTTTTTGTCGTTGATAAGGAACTGGTTATTCTCCATCCTCCCCGCCCCCATCTTGCACATAACATATGACCAGCAGTAGAGACTGCACACTTGCCCTCCACTGCATCCCCGCTAAGAGAACCCAGATAAGCTTCTGATTTTAATGGGACTGACTTTTTAGCTCTATTAAGACTGATGACAAAAGAACTATTTTTGGTGCCTCTATGAAAAACATACGCCAGAGCCTGTTATTTTCAGTAATCCTGCTGTTTGGAGAGAAAAGTGCCAACAAAGCCACTCTTTATCAGATAGCACTAAATTCTCTCACCTCTATGCGTTTGCTCTTTCTCTACCCACTGGACCACAAGTCTAACACATCAAGGTGAATGAGCCCTGCTGGTTGTCTGTTTCTATCAAAAAAGGAAACAGGGCTGTATTGCTCCTTTGGTCACAGCCCAGATTATGCATCTTTAAAACATTTTTTTATTTTATTTTTAAAATAGGTTTTTATTGACTACTAGAGGCCCGGTGCACAAAAATTTGTGCACTGGGGGGGGGTCCCCCAGCCCGGCCTGTGCCCTCTCGCAGTCTGGGACCCCTAGGGAGATAACGACCTGCTGGCTTAGGCCTGCTCCCGGGTGGCAGAGGGCATGCCCAATTCCTAGGTGCAGCCCCTGGTCAGGCTCAGAGCAGGGCCGATTGGGGAGTTGGGGCACCGTCCCCTGTCATGCACAGAGCAGGGCGGATCGGGAGGTTGCGATGCCACCCTCAGTCACACTCAGGGTAAGGCCGATTGGGGGGTTGGGGCACCGCCCCCTGTCACACTCAAGGCAGGGTCGACGGGGAGGTTGCAGCGCCACCCCCTGTCACGCACAGAGCAGGGCTGATCAGGGGGTTGGGGTGCTGCCCCCTGTCACTCACAGAGCAGGGCCCATCAGGGGGTTGAGGAGCTCCCCCCTGTCATGCACAGAGCAGGGCCAATCAGGGGGTTGAGGAGCTCCCCCCTGTCACTCACAGAGTAGGGCCGATAGGGGAGTTGGGGCACCGCCCCCTGTCACACACAGAGCAGGGCCGATCAGGGGGTTGAGGA
This sequence comes from Myotis brandtii, assembly GCF_000412655.1. Lineage (NCBI taxonomy): Eukaryota > Metazoa > Chordata > Mammalia > Chiroptera > Vespertilionidae > Myotis > Myotis brandtii. The sequence goes on from NW_005361351.1 coordinate 1,463,231, forward strand.
GCTCCCCCCTGTCACTCACAGAGTAGGGCCGATAGGGGAGTTGGGGCACCGCCCCCTGTCACACACAGAGCAGGGCAGATCAGGGGGTTGGGGCGCTGCACCCTGTCACACTCAGGGCAGGGCCAATGGGGAGGTTATGGCTCTACCCTGTCACACACAGAGCAAGGCCCATGGAGGGGGGTTGGGGCGCCACCCCTGTCACACTCGGGGCAGGGCCGATGGAGAGGTTATGGCTCT
>NW_005361351.1:1464118-1476756 GCF_000412655.1 Myotis brandtii
CCGCTCCTTTTTTTCTTTTTTTCTTTTTCTATTCTGGGCCAGCTTTAGCTCTGAGGCCTCGCTGCTGAAAGCAGGTTTCTGGCCTTTACCTTCTGTATTTGATACAATGTTTCAGTCTGGCTGGCTGAAACCCGACTGACTAAAAGCCAGTTTCTAGGGTTTTGTTTAGCTTCTATATTTGCAACATAGTTGCTTAGAGTTGCAGCTGAGAGGCCGGCAAGTCAGGCGGGGAACGTTGGAGTCCACAGTCACTGGAGCAAGCAAGCCTCCCTGTTCACTTCAGTGCATGGCTGCAGGCCGCCATCTTGGCTGACAGTTAATTTGCATAAGGATATGCTGATTAGCCAATGGGAAGGGTAGCGGTCATACGCTAATTACCATGTTTCTCTTTTATTAGTGTAGATTTTAGAGAGAGAGGAAGGAAGAGGGAGAGAGAGAAACAATGATTGGTGGCCTTCCACATATCCCCCAACTGGGGATTGAACCTGCAACCTGGGTATGTGCCCTGACCAGGAATCTAACCAGCAACCTTTTGATGCACAGGATGTCACTCAACCAAAAGAGCCACACTGGCAAGGGGCAAACATTTTTATTTTTTATTTTCAAGTGTTCATCCAGGATGTCATTGAGTGTCTCATTATGGGAAATAATTAAGAAATGTTATTCCCGCTATGCTCCTCAGTCTCTGTTCTCACAAATACAAAACAATCTTGCATATTCAGATCAAGGTTTGACTAACTTCAAGCAAGTAGAGGAGAAGCCCTCTGATGCCAGAGCAGTAAGATCTTTCATAGACTCTCCCTATTTATCTGTAAGTCAACAGTGTGCATTTTCTAATGGTGAACATGGCCTTTGTTAGCTGTTAATGAAGACTGTGCAAGAAAGAGGGTGGACAGGCGAAGTAGCCTGGTGATGAGAACAGTCAATGAGAACTGAATGAACATATAGGAAATCTCTAGCATATTCTACAGGATGAATGTGAACAGCACATGGAGATATAATTAAGATAATTTGCAGAATAATTTATGTCAATTTCAAGAACAGAAGTTAAAAATAACTGAAAGGTTTTAAATTTGGATGACTAATAGAATGTAATGCCTGCAAATAGAAAAGCCTAAGAAAAAGAGATTTAGAAAGATACAGTATAGGAAAAGAAAATTGAGATATGTTAGATCAGGCAAGGGAGAACTAGTGATAGGGAATGATAAGTGTCTAAAATATTTGTATATGGAAATGGAGGAAATGGTGAAGGTTAGTAGCCTCTTTTTTTAGTGTTTCTATAAAAGAGTGATTTAAGAAGAATCATACAAAAGGCATATGAATCAAAATAATTTTTATGTATCTGTTCTAGCAAAACAATGAATTGTGAAGTCTTGGTAAGTTTTTGAGTGCTTGTAGTGTTCAAGTTAAGCTCATGGTCTCTGAAGGTGCGAGGAGATTCTTGCTTATTGTGGAAAGGATATACCATCCTTACTCCTCCTAGCACTTCTCTCACATCTCCCATAGACATCATCTCATCTTAAATTTAAAACAAAATATGTCCTTCTGGAGACCTTTGATTTCCCTCCAGTTACTACCCCACACTTCTGTCCCTCTTTAGAGCAAAACTCCTTGCTAAGATGATCTGCTTTTTCCTTCCCAGTCTTGCCTTAACACTCTCACCCCACCACTCCACCGAACCTGCTTCTTGTCAGTAATATCTTCGACCTCCATTTTGCCACATCCAAGTCAATTATTAGTTTTATTCTTCTTTAACTCCCTGTTCCTACAGTAAAACTATTTTTTTCTTGCTTCCTACTCCTTCTTAATCTCTTTTCCAAACTCCTCCTATTTATCTAACTGTTCTCATTCCTCAAGGGGCTCAGCCCTGAGCCCTCTTGTCTTTGACATACATAATTTACATGTCAAGCTATCTCAATAAACTTGCTTTAAAGTCTAATAGTTTGTTACATAGAAATAGAAAGTAATACCAGGGCTAATAGATTATGGATATTATTGGTGTAAAAATGATTGTTAGAAAGACATGAAGGACATATTTAAAGAATCAAAATTAAAATTTTGGAGGTGATGCAGCAATGCTGATAAAAGAATTGGGTATGACCATAAAAGAGAGATACTGAGGAAAGTTGTAGGGAAAAAAATCATTTAGCAGAACCTTAGGTTATAAAAACAAAACAAAACACCCGTGGTACTGAGACAAAGGAAAGACTGTGGTATCGGATGTTTGGCCTCTTCCTCCTCCAATGCTGTCTCCACACCCTGTAACCCTAGGGAGTTATACCTAACTTCCTAGTCCCTGTTAGATGTTATGGCCCCATAAGCTTTCATTGTCTTTTCCTGGGCAAAATTTTTGTTTTTCTGTCCCTCTTAAAGAAGTTTTTTTCAGATTAACTTAATTATAACAATTTGTGTATTTATTTGCTTTATCAAACACCTTGAAAGTGAGGTTGTATATTGTTACTCCTGGTTATCCAGTGATTAACAAGTCTTTGCCATAAGGCTGATTCTGCTCTCTCATCCAAAGCCAATGTTCATGAAAATTATATATATTAATAAATTCTAAAAGCCTAATGTTATGTGTATATATAAGTAATTCTTCCTGTTTAAAATTAACTTTTATTATTAGCTAAATAGTTTACTTTAACAAAGACTCACTTTGTCAATTTGGTCAAGGCCTATTGGGGCTCTATTACAAACTGAGATGCATGTTTTGTGTCTATATTCTGCTCACTATCTTAACTAGTACATTCTTATTATCATATAATTATTTGTATTACTCTAATTTAGAGATATACTGATGGGGCCAGACTGCCTCATTCTCCACTTAGTAGATGCAAAGAGATCACATGAGGCTTGACAAGAAAATGGAAGCTCATATTTGTTTTTCAGAGAACATTAAGCATATATTTTTCGTGTTCTTTTAAAAATATTAAGCCAAATTTGATCACAGATATTTAAATGGCACTCAAAGCAAAGCACATAATTTTTAGATAAATTTGAGCTTCACTACATTACCATTACAGCTTTCATAACCATTTCAGCAACAATTGGTAGAAATGTCTAGAAATAGACTACACAAAAAATGAAAGCAAATTCACTTTTTCATGTGGTGAACTTAAAATCCAGTTTCTATCTGTAATTCCCTGTGCTGTTAGTACATTGATCTCAACAGGATCATTGTCTGTGAAATGATAACAGGATATAAAATAGAATTACCCACTGAGACAAAGAAATCCCATTGAATAACTCTGAAAGGCGATATCTACCCTGAAGTTTATTATAAATTTATATATATACTTTGTATCTTTTTTTCCTTTCTCGGCAAGGCCGATTTTCCATGAGGTCATATGTCTGAAGCTCTTGGGCATGTGGTATTACCAACATAAAGGTTCAAGTGTATTAGAAACTTGGGAACTACCATGAGCTTTGCACACAGTTGAGACTTCATAAATAGATGTACACATGTCTCATTTTACATTTACACAGGCACATGTATGTCTCTCTTGTATCCTGATTATCATCAGTCCTTTAAATATAAGAACTCTGATTTACCTAAGGAGAATGTGTTTGTTTTTTACAATATTCAGTGCTTAGTATTTATAATTGTGTGTATTTTATAAAATACTTTATTTCTTTAGAGTACTTTTAGGCTTATATTGAAATTGAGAGGAAGGTACAGAGAATTACCATATAGTGCTGCTCTAACAAACTCATCACCTCCCCCACAATCATCATCTCCTACAAGATGGTACATTTGTTACAGTTGATGAACCTACAACTGCACTTCATTATCACCCAAGGTTCACATAATTAGGAATTATTCTTGGTGTTGAACATTCTATGGGTTTGAACAAATATATAGTGAATGTATCCATTGTTGTAATATAACTCCGAATATTTTCACTGCTTCACAACTACTCTGTGCTCCACCCATTCATCTCTCTCCTCAACCTCTGGCAACCACTGATCTTTTTACTGTCTTCCAGAATGTCATATGGTTGGCTTTGTTCACTCACCAATATGCATTCAAGGTTTCTCTATGTATTTTCATGACTTTATAGCTCATTTCTTTTAGTCCTGAATAATATTCCATTGTCTGGATGTACCACAGTTTATCCATTTACCTACTGAAGGACATCTTGGTTGCTTCCAAGTGTCAACAATTATAAACAAAGCTGCTCTAAACATATGTGTGCAAGCTTTTGTGTGAACATTTTCACCTCCTTTGTGTCAACCAGTAATTTTCAGAGCTGTTCTGTTTGCTTTCCTTTCTGAGGTTTGTTTTTATTTTTTCTCATTTATTTGAGGTATGCCAAGTACTTTCAACGCATTCCATTTTTTCTTGCTGTTTCTTTATGTTTCCTCCCAGCAAAGAACTCTAATAGGACAGGCCTTATAGTTGTGTCAAAGCATACTAGCATAATTCCCAGAGAGCTCTGTAGACAAACTCTAATTCCATTTTTGCTATCCCAAGTTCAGAACTTTACTTAGACCATGATATATCAGTATGGGAGGCTGACAGTGATAAATGAGAAGTCCATTCTTATCTGAGCATACTATATCAACTTTGTGTGCCATTTTTATACCATGTATAACTATCATTATTATATTTTGATGACTTATAATTGACCTTGATAAAATATTCCCTAATACATTCCCATACTACAAACTTACATAAAGAACTAATGGATATATATATATATATAGTATATTACATATGAATTTAAAGAATAAAAGTTGACCTAGAAGATCTTATATGTTATTTGATTACTTAGATGTTGTAATTATGCATAACTGTAATTCTTGGTGATGATTTGGGGAGTCTAGAAGCTTGAATTCTTTGTTTCTTGATAAATACTTTTTATTCTATCTGTTGTGCATGCTAATTTCCTTTTCTATATCCTTTAGGTAATAAGCACATTGATTAGTTTATGGAAGTGCTATCTGTATCTGGGTCATTTATTCAGTCTGAGTCAATTAGAAAGGTATAAATCCAGCGATTGAGCTCTCATACACTTGATGCTCTACTTCTAAGTAATCTTTACATAATTTTGTATTACATAATATTTCTTACATTTAAATATAAATATTTCTTTATTGAGAGTAAATAATTAAAAGATTTAAGTGTTAAAAAGTTGCTCTCCCTAAGTTTGTTATTATTGTTTATATGTTTGTTTATTTTTATTTTTAAATAGAATTGGTTATCCAGAAGGCCTGGATTGTAAACACAGCCTTTCATGTAGCCTTGTGACCTTTAATATTCAAGCTCAGATATGTTATTGTTTAAATCAATAATCAAAGTATCTGTTGCATTAACTCACAGGGTTGTTGTGAAAATGGAATAATATAGAATCTATGATTTCTAAATTTAGGAATCTAAATCTAAAATTTAGGCTATTGTAGGCAAAATCTTTTTATTGTATGTTTATAGATTGAAACCCAGATAGTGTGAATAAGTTGTCAGGGGTGTAGACCTAATTTGAGACCCTATAAAGTACATAAAATATTTTCTAAATGTAATGTGTAAATCAAACCATTAAAAATCCAGCAACATTATGTTATATAAAAATGGAAGAAAATATGCTTATTATCATTACTTGGAACCATTGTGTTCCCAATATGGAGCATGAGATGATCAAAGATTATAAGTAAAATATGATATCTGCATGGGACAAAATTCCAAATGCCATGAATCCTCTCTGATAGAATTATACAAACTAAAAGGAAACCTCTTGGAATGTTGTTTATACCTGTCATGACTCACTTATTTTATGTCTTCTCTATAAATAATTGGCATCTATTGAAGTTGAAATAGTGATGCAGAAAATTGACTTCTAGACAACTTGGGTGCTTTTAAGTTTGTATTTATCTTCATTACCTCCTGAGAGGGAAAACATGAAACTGATAGATTACTTAATGTGTTTGACCTTATTAAGAGGTATTTTGCATTTATATTGAAGAGTTTGAAAAGAATTAGAGATCGATGCTTAGAAAAACTAGGACATTCATTCATATTTTACTTTACACAAATATTGATGAAGCCTCTGCACCAGGCACTGTTCTAGGTGCTGCAGAAGCAACGATGGACCAAAATGACAAGGGCAGGGTGAGGAGACGCAGCTGGTGTTTTAGAGGAAGAGAAAGGAGACCATTGGCTGGGGCAGAATGATCTAGGGGGAGGCATGTAAGGGATGAGTTTGGAAGGAGGTTGGAAGGCTATCAGGTGAGCAGATGGGAGTCAGGCCATTGTAGGACTTGGCTTTTACTCTAGTAGAGATGAGAAATTGTTGCAGGACTTTTGGCAAAGACTTATGTGCAAACAGGATTACTCTGGTTTCTGTTTTGAGAATACAATCTAAGAGCAAGGACAGATAAATGTGACTAGTTAGGAGAATTATTTGTGAAGTGCAGACAGGGATTGTGTGTGTCTTATATATAAGAGGGGGTAAGACAAGGCTGGTTTGTGGACATATCCTGAAAGTAGACTGGGCAAAGTTTGCACTTGGATTGGATATTGGATAAAGAAAGGCATTAAAGAAGAATTCAAGTGTTTTGGCCAGAGCAACAGGAAGGATGAAGTTCCAGTGTACAGATATGGATAATTTTGTGTGAGAGCTGAGGCCATATAGGTGGTATAAAATCAGAAGTGTTGTTTGGGGCATAATCATCCTAAGCGTCTATTGGACATCCAAGTAGAGATACAGACAGTCTGATATACAAGTTAGGAGTCCAAAAGAGATGTCCAGACAAAATGCAAATGTGGTGCTATTGGCATGTAAATAATATTTAAAACCATGCATCTAATTGTGGTCAGGAGGGGAGTAGGTGTAGGTAGAGTGGGGGATAGCTCTGAAGACTGAGCTCACTTTGCTCTGACATTTAGCAGGTGAAGAGACAATAAGAAAACAGCAAAGGAAAGAAAAGGAGCAGTCAGCAAGGTCTGGGGAAAGTGAGCATTGTGTGGTGTTTTGAAACCAAGTGAAGTGGTATCCCTGAGGGGCAAGTGACCAACTATGCCAAGTGCTATTTTTAGCACTTGTAAAAGGAAGATAAAAAAAAATGAGCACAGGATTTTTCCCATGGGGGAAAAGCTCATATGCATAAGCTCAAGAGAGACTGGGAAGAGAGGATTTGGAGACACCAAGTATATATACTTCTTTTAAGGAGATTTTCTGGAAAGAAGAGCTGAGAAGTGGAACGACAGAAGGTGAAGTGGGGTTAGGAGAGGTTCACTTATTTATTTGTTTGCTTGTTATTTTTATATTTTTAACTAGAGGCCTGGTGCATGAAATTCATGCATGGGAGGGGGCATCCCCTCAGCCCAGCCTGCACCCTCTCCAATCCTGGACCCCTCGGGGGATGTCTGACTGCTGCTTTAGGCCTGATCCCAGGGATTGGGCCTAAACCAGCAGTTAGACATCCCTCACACAATCCAAGACCACTGGCTCCTAACCACTCACCTGCCTGCCTGCCTGATCATCCCTAATGGCCTCTGCCTTCCTGCCTGATCACCCTTAACTTCCTCCTCTGCCAGCCTGATCACCCCTAACTGCCTCTGCCTGACAACCTGATCACCTGTAACTTCCCCCCTTGCTGGCCTGGTCACCCCTAACCTCCTCTGCCTGCCATCCTGATCACCCATCACTGCCACCCCTTCCAGCCTGATCACCCATAACTGCCCCCCTGCCAGCCTGGTTGCCGCTAACTGCCCCCCCACTGGCCTGGTTGCCCATCACTGCTCCCCCCATTAGCCTTGTAACCCGCAACTTCCCCCCTCGCCTGCCTGATCGCCCCTCACTGCCCCCACTGCTGGCCTGGTCACCCCATGCAGTTTGCTGTTCAGTTGTTGCATGAGGGCATCCCAACCAATTTGCATATTACCCTTTTATTAGTATAGATATGCTTATATAGGAACTAGAATAATCTGGTAAAAAGAAAAGGAGAAAAATGGATGATTTTTTAAAAAATCATTACACTAATCAGTTTTCTACTTAGTTTCTGACAAGTTAATTTTAACTTTATAGGCTTGTAAAGTTTCTAGGCCCTGGTTCCTAGTTAGACAAATACATTTCATGTCTACAGATAGTCAGATGATCCTAAGGTAGATGTGATAGAAATGCTCTAGCTTGATATTAGAAATTTTTGCAATTATTCCCCCCTCAACTCAAAGCTGGGAATAATTTTCTTGACTGGCAATATTTGTGGGATTCGGTGCACATGTGTAAAATTGGTCTTGCTAACAGCACAGAGAGCTCAGTGATTATGATAAGAGCAGAACAGTGTGGAAATTGATGCTGGTCTGGGTGGATTTATTAACTTCTTACTCAAAGGAAGACAGGCCATCAGGAATGAAGTGGTAGAAAAAAAAATCCTAGTTACTCAATTATAAACAAATATAGTAAAGTATTTGGCTCAGTTATAGGCAATATCAATGTGTATTGATGTAAAGAAATGTGTATTGATGTAAAGAAAAGTAGGTATTTAACAATATTGGAAGAATGACAAGGGAAGGATGCTATTGAGTGGGGGGTATGTCGGTGTGAAATTTAGAAGTTTCATAATAGGAGTCAAGGCTATTACATAACATTGACAAAGTAATGGCAGTATGAAAATATGATATAGAAATAGGTAAATGGCAGGCAGAGCAGAATTGCAGGGAAGGCAGTCACTGGCAATGAGGCTCATCAAACAGTGTGGATTTAAAAATAGGAAAAGGGATGAATAGGGATGCAGAGTATGGCAGATAAAGTGCTATGTTTCAGCTCCTTTCATATAATTATTTTGCTTCCCATTCATAAGCTTTTGGAAGTATTATATGAAGAAATAGTCTCTATACCCCACTATCAGTAAAGAATGCTAAGTATTATTCCTTAAATTGCTGATGATTATTTTCGTGCAAAAATTAATAATTAAACACCTAGTAAATTATTTAAATTAAGTTACTATATTTAGAAGGGCTTCCTGGAATAGAAGGGGCAAGTGCATCCTGTTTTTTTCTGTCTTTTTTTTTTTTTAATAAAACAAACACCACATACAGTCAGGTGTGGGGCACTATTTGGATTATGTTTGCTAACATTTGACCTAAGAATCAATATTTATAAGTAAAATTAATGAGATTTTTATTTCAATTTTTGTGAGGTTTCCAGATCAATGTTTCACCTGATTTATGAAAACAATTTGGGGAGTTTTCCTTATTTTTCCTATGATCTGTCATAGGAAGTTAAGTACTCCCATACATACAACTTAAATGTGCCTTAAGAGGCTGAGAATCATATCACTGGGCAAGTCAACATCAATCCCTTTGCCTTTGTCCTCAAGTTCCCAGGTGAGGCTTAGAAGAAACAGCTACCCCGGCTATGGTGGGCCCTATTTCCATGTGCACAAAAACACAAACATGTGGTGCAGGTTAAAGGCAAGTCATTCTCAGTCCTCAGAGGGCACTTCCCTTCCTGGGCTCCCTCACCTCTCATTGATGGTGGAGGCAAAATGAGGGTGCAGTGTCCTCTTAGAGCAACTGCCTCCAGCAATGAGATTTGGGCTTTGCTATTTTAGTTGGTGGGTTACATTACTAAACTGTTTTATTAATATAAATAGTTTTATGGAATTTATTCTATGAAGATATAGAAATATTTGAAATAGTTAACTTTTATGGAATTTATTCTATGAAGATATAGAAATATTTGCTCTAAAAACCATTAAAATTTAAATGGACACAATTACTCCAAAATCATTCTTAATTTTTAGGTTTATTGGACATTACTGGATATTTACTAGTACAGGGTCACCATGGAACAAGTGAAATCTTAAATTTTATTTGCTTACAAACTATCTTCTTTTCCACAGATTTCCTTTTAATGAAATCTATTTAACATCATTAGAAATTTATTACTGAGCCTCTATCTGCAGTAGCTGAGAAGTTATATATGTGTGTTTTTTTTTAAGTAACTAAGATGACTAAGACTTTCATTTTTCTACTTATTTACATTTTCATATTGAAGGTGAGATAGAGGAACAAATTATATGCAAAATGTTTGCCGAGACAGTTATCTTTAAGTCATTTATAATTAGTACTAGAGGCCCGGTGCACAAAAATTTGTGCACTCGGGGGGCGGGGGGAATTTATTCTATGAAGATATAGAAATATTTGCTCTAAAAAACCATTAAAATTTAAATGGACACAATTACTCCAAAATCATTCCTCATTTTTAGGTTTATTGGACATTACTGGATATTTACTAGTACAGGGTCACCATGGAACAAGTGAAATCTTAAATTTTATTTGCTTACAAACTATCTTCTTTTCCACAGATTTCCTTTTAATGAAATCTATTTAACATCATTAGAAATTTATTACTGAGCCTCTATCTGCAGTAGCTGAGAAGTTATATATGTGTGTTTTTTTTAAGTAACTAAGATGACTAAGACTTTCATTTTTCTACTTACTTACATTTTCATATTGAAAGTGAGATAGAGGAACAAATGGTATGCAAAATGTTTGCTGAGAGTTATCTTTAAGTCATTTATAATTAGTATATATTTGGAATCTCCAGAGAACATGTTCTCTGTGACTCATGTTTATTATTATTACTAGGGGCCCGATGCATGAAAATTGATGCACTGGAGTCGGGGGTCCCTCAGCCCGGCCTGGCCCCTCTCATAGTCCGGGAGCCCTCAGGGGCAGGAGTGACCCATCGATCAGGTGAAGGCAAAGCCCTATCACACCTCTGCTGCTGCCACTGCCAGCAGCACAAACCTCGGCTGGCCCTATTTACCTGAGCCTTAGGCAGCCCTGGGAAGCTGGGCAGCCAATATCCTGGGCAGCTGGGGGGCTGAGGGGACTGGGGGACTCTGGAGGCAGGCACATGGAGTGGGGCCGGCCTTACTGTGTACCTGCCGCCCTGGTGGGGCTGAGGGGACTGAGCACCGCCATCTTGTGGCTGTGGGCGCCACCATCTTTGAGGGTAGGGCAGTCAATTAGCATATTCCCTCTTTATTAGATAGGATTATTTTAAATTACAGACTAAAAAATCCTGAAAGAGGAATGAATGACAATGATAAAATTATTCAGGTATGTGAATAATTTTGTTATTAATCTAGTAAAGTCCTTGAGTTGTGGGGGTCAGCCTTCCATTGCTTTTCACTGAAAATAGTATTAAAAAACCTTGATAAATATGGCCCTCAAATACATTAACCAAGCATTCTGCATTACAGTAACAGGAAATATCCATGTACTGTGATCATTAAAGAAAAGGAATTTCCTTTAATGGCTGCTTGAGTATGAACTTGCCTGAGGTCACTGTGTGTCAGGTGACCATAAATGCAGATGTGGGACATTTCAAACTTCACATCATGGATGATGGAAGCAAGGGAAAGAATCACACTGTATAGCCACAGCACCTGGGCACCACCATCTTTGAGGGTAGGGCAGACAATTAGCATATTCCCTCTTTATTAGATAGGCTTATTTTAAATTACAGACTAAAAAATCCTGAAAGAGGAATGAATGACAATGATAAAATTACTCAGGTATGTGAATAATTTTGTTGTTAATCTAGTAAAGTCCTTGAGTTGTGGGGGTCAGCCTTCCATTGCTTTTCACTGAAAATAGTATTAAAAAACCTTGATAAATATGGCCCTCAAATACATTAACCAAGCATTCTGCATTACAGTAACAGGAAATATCCATGTACTGTGATCATTAAAGAAAAGGAATTTCCTTTAATGGCTGCTTGAGTATGAACTTGCCTGAGGTCACTGTGTGTCAGGTGACCATAAATGTAGATGTGGGACGTTTCAAACTTCACATCATGGATGATGGAAGCAAGGGAAAGAATCACACTGTATAGCCACAGCACCTGCTGCTAAAGGAAATACAAAGAAATAATGTCTAACAGCTAATATTGCAGAGGCTCATTTTCTTCCTTTAAATTTAAATGCTTCTGTGGGGAAGCACGGAACTTGGTTCGGAAGTCTATAAGTAGGACTCTCTGAAAGGTCAGGGGCCTCTAGGGGGACCTTGCCGAAGGCAGCAGCCCCTGCCTTGACTTTTCCAAACAAGTTTGAGCTCCCGGGTGTTTTACTGGTATTTTTATATTTAGACTTCAAGTCGTCCTTACTTAAAGGAAACTACAGAGGCATGTGTTTTCTCAAGGACGCTTACCTTGCTAATAGTGTCTAATAGTTCATTTTAGTTCAAGCTATTGTTACAATAAAAGCCTAAAGTGGTGGGCGAACAGGGCTGTTTGGTGCCTATAGCCAAGCAGCCCCTTAGCCCTCTTTTCACAGAAATGTGTGTCAGAGTAATTCACTCATTGCTCAGGGTCTGCTGGTCAGCACCAGCATGTGGTTCCCAGTGTGAGGACCAAGGAACACAACAAATCGCAGCAGAATCCTTAAAAACAAAGAGTAAGAAAATGAAAATAACTGTGCAGTAAGTCATTGGAGCCCACCTGGGATTTCCAAGTTTGAGGGACTTGTTTCTCAGCTAAGGAATTCACTATCTGTTATGCTTTTTAAGAATGTGAGTATAGCCGTAGCCAGTTTGGCTCACTGGATAGAGCGTTGGCCTGGGGACTGAAGGGTCCCAGGCTCGATTCCAGTCAAGGGCATGTACCTTGGTTGCAGGCATATCCCCAGTG
>NW_005361351.1:1477196-1498198 GCF_000412655.1 Myotis brandtii
GCCCCGACCAGGGCCCAGGCCAGGGAGGAGCCTGCAACCGAGGTACGTGCTCTTGACCGGAATCAAACCTGGGACCCTTCAGTCTGCAGGCCAACACTCTGTCCACTGAGCCAAATCGGCTAGGGCCATTCATCTATTGATAGACACTTCAGTTGCTTCCATATCTTGGTTATTGTAAATAATTCTATATAATAAAAGCCTAATATGCTAAGTGTCTGGTTGTCTAGTCGTCCATTCAACCAATCAAAGCATAATATGCTAATGATATGCTAAGGCAACTCAATTGCTCACTATGACGTGCACTGACCACCAGGGGGCATACGCTCTGACTGGTAGGTTAGCTTGCTGCTGGGATCCAGCTGATTGAGACTGAGCAAGATGGGCCAGACATGCCTTGGAGCCCTTCCATGGTCCCTCCCTGGCTGGCCAACATCCTGCATCCCTCCCTGGCCCTGATCGTGCACAGGAGGGGTCCCTTGGCCTGGCCTGCACCTCTCACAATCCAGGACCCCTTGGGGGGTGCCAGAGAGTTGGTTTCAGCCCGATCCCACAGGCTAGGCTGAGGGACCCCACTGGTGCACGAATTCATGCACCAGGCCTCTAGTAGTAGTAGTAGTAATAATAATAATAATATATAATAATATAACATATTTGACTATCTTCCCAGTGTTTAAATTTTAAGATTTGCTTTTTCTCTTTAAGAAGGAAATTTTATACTTAAGGTATATGGGAAGCTCTGTGAAATAAGGAAATAATAATTATATCCTATTTATATATGCATTTTAAATAAATTCTAATATGCTTTCATTTATAACTAATTGTTATAAGTTATAACATTGCAGAATACTGTGTTTTGCAGAAAGGACAAGATTCCATGTTATTTACATTATAATCAAATCAATAACTGTCATTTTAAATTTCTTCTCATTTAGAGACAGTATAAAAATTGTTAGAATTCAATAGAGTATCTAGATTTATAGAAATACTTGCAAGAAAAATCAAGAGAAAAAGAATTTAATTATAGGACTAAATAAACTAAAAATAATTATTGTTTTAGCAATTATTGTTCCCATAGCAATGTGTTTATTTGCATGAATCCAATAAGAATCTGATTTCTTCATAACAGAACATAAGCCGGTTTCCAATTGTAGTTTTATTAGCCAAAACTTTACTAGAATGTCATGTCTGAAAGAGAGACATGCCAGGACTCTGGATGTCACCAGAAAGCTCTAAGGAATGAAGATTGACTTTGAAGCCGAAAAGTCCCTTGAATAGCCTGGTACCTTGCTTGGTCACGTGGTTCATGGCAGTCTTTCCAGGTAAGGAATGAAGGTTGCTGTCCTGAGAGATGGCATGAAAGAAACCTCAAGACATCTGTAGGGACCTCAACTTGAGGAATACACCCCAATTTTGTAGGTATTGCAGGCAGAGCCTGATGGCAAATGTGTGGCTTGGCTTCTTTGCCCTAGGAGTAAACTTTCTCATAAGATTCCAGCAAAGCATTTTTTTTTTAAAAAAAAATAGCCTATGTAATCAACTGTTATTATTATTGTGTTCATACAAACAATCAAGCCAAATTATAACTAGACTTAATAAAGCAAGTAAGTTAGTCTTTAATAAAAATGAGGGTGATTTTAGGGAGCAAAATTATTTCAACAGGAAATTATTAGAAACTGTTCTAACTTTTGCACAATAATACTAAATTTTATAACACAATTTGTCTCCACCAGATTACAAGCCCTACTTAGACCTAGGGAATTCCATCTCTAGGTACCATTGCCACCTTCTTCTGTGCCCAGGCCTCATTGTACCTCTGACAGAGAGCAAAGATCTTTTGGCTCTGAGAGAAACTGCCAACCTGCCTCAGCACAAAGCAGTTACAGAAGAAACCGGCACCCCCTTTCCCTGAAAGAATTCAGAGCCAAGATCCTTGAGGAGGACATAGTAGACAGTTAGACAGACATGAGCAGAGCAAGGACGATAGGCCAACTAGAGAGAAATAGACTCTGAGACATACTTCTCACCACTCCAAATACTCTAAAGCTAGTAATAGAGGAACCTGTGTAGAACTAACCTTTAATCATAACTAATTGGAAGGAATTTATAGTTTTCATGTAATAGAAGATATAGAGAGAAAGGAAAAAGAAAGTGAAGTAGACAAACTGAAAGGGTATGTGTAAGTTGCAGAGGGTCTTTACAAGTAAAGAAGAACTAGAGTTAAGGAAGTAAAAAGTGTGAGGAGGGATATAAAGAAAGGAATATAACAGGAAGAACAGAAATTAGAGTAGGAATACTTAAGAATAATTGTAAAAGTTATAAGAATGTTTATAAAAGTCATGGAAGGTTTATAAAAAGAAATCTTAAAAGGAATACTATATAATGAAAGCTTAATATGCAAATTGTCCCCTCTGGCAGTCATTAGACCGGGAGTTCAACCGGAAGTTCGACTTCTCACTATGACGTGCGCTGACCACCAGGGGGCAGTGCGGAACATGGCGGGTGTCGGCGACATGGTGCTGGCAGTGGGCAGCAGTGGAGGAGCTGCTGGCCCTGATGGGCCCCGATGAGAGCGGGACTGCGGCATGATGGTGGAGCAGGTGAGCCGGCGGCACCAGGCCAAGGCAGGTGCAAGGGGGGGCCCGATTGCCCCGCTGATCAGCCCACAGACAGCAACCAGTGATGGTGGCAGGGGGCAGGGCTTTCACCCAGGTCTCAGGTGCTGAGAGAGCCAGGTGGGGGGCCTGTCCCCAACTGATTGGCCCGCAGGTGGGATGGTGGAGCGGGTGAGGAGGCGATGCCAGGCCACGGTGGGGGGCCAGGTGGGGCTGTGGGGTTGCAAGCCTGGGAGCACAAGCTGGGACACAATCCCTGCAGGCCACCCCAATGGACCCCACCCATGCACAAATTCATGCATTGGGTCTCTAGTTATAAGTATACTGAATGATAAATCTGATAGAGCACCTGAATTAATCTGAAAAGTAATCATATTATTTTGAATCTTAGAACACATATATGTCAATAGGAAGTTAAGTTTTTCTTTTCAACACCTGTGTGAAGTAATTAGGGAGGTGACTCAGCTGTAAATCCAGCAAGCAAAACCAATAAGCATGGTCAGACTGACCCACCAGGGATCAACATCATCTTGTCAATGTCATCTTATTGCCTGACAATAGCTGATGTCTACAGACTCCAGGCTTGCATGTAGCTACATTCCTCACCCTAGCCCCTTCCCCTTTATAATCCTGTCCACTACACCTTGCTAGAAGGCAAGATTTAATGCTTGTAAGCACCCTGTCTTCTTACCTAGACTAACCATTGCTGTCATTGTAATTCTCTTTGTTTTTCTTATAGTCTACAAAATTGGAACTAGAGCAGTAAACACGCTTTGAGGACCCCAACATTCCAAAGCAGAAAGTTTTCCATCTTCCTCTGTCTTCTGCAGCTAGCAAAACCAAAAGTGTGGAGATGTGGGGCAGCATGGGACTTGGTTGGAAAGTCTGTAAAGAGGATTCTCTGAGAGGTCAGGGAACTCTAGGGAGAACTTGCCAAAGGCAGCAGCCCCTGCCTTGACTTTTCCAAACAAGTCTGAGCCCCCAGGTGTTTTACTGGAATCTATATATTTGGCCTTCAAAACATCCTCACTTAAAGGACACTACAGACACATGTGCCTTCTCAATGATGCTTACCCTGCTGATAGTATCTAGTAGTAATTTTAGTTCAAGTTGTTGTTGCAATAAAAGCCTAAGGAAGCAGGTTAACAGGGCTGTTTGGAGCCTATAGCTAAGCAACCCCTTAGCTCTCTTTTCACAGAAACTTGTGTCAGAGTAATCCATTCGTCCGTCGCTCAGGGTCTGCTGGTCAGCCCCGGCATGCTTCCTGCAGGAAGGTATAACCAATACGTGGGGAGAAGTAGTTAGCATGCTAGCTGGCTTGCAACAGTTGAATGTTGAAAAGATAAGGCTTCTAGACAACTGTGTCACACATGTAGGAGAAAGAGAAGATGAGGAAATTGTTTATGTAAGCAATGTAGCAAAAATAAAAGAAAAAAGAGAAAATTACTCTATATCTTGGAATCAATATAAAGGCTGTTAAATGCCCCCAAACCAATAATTTCTACATCTCTCCTATGACAATAATATTTTTTAAAGCTCATGCCCAGAATAAGAGTTGTGAATAACTATAAGATTGTAATGTGTATATGATATAGTCAAACATACATCTTCAAATATATTATATAATAGACTAGTGGCCCGGTGCATGAAATTTGTGAACATTAAAAGGGAATTAATGGAAATATTTTAATATTGCTATTTGCACTTTCTCTATAATAGAAGTGTCAGAGATGAAAGAAAATTAGTAAAATGTATATGAAAATCTTCCTCCTGTCATAGTCTGGGGCATGCAGCACGACCCAGAGTTAAGTCCCCGCCCACCCGTGTGCACCTCAAAATTGTGTGAGACCCACACCCAGCCAGCCCCACCCCCATTGGGCGAGATACAGACCTGGCCGGCCCCACCCCCATCAAGCCCCGCTGGGCAGGGGGCGCAGCCTCAGGTCCCCTGGCCCAGCACCAGGTGGCAGGCATGCCTTGAGGTCCCCTGTCAAGCCCTGCCAGTTGGGGGAGGTGCCCTCAGGTTCTTCCCCCACCTGGCCTGGCGCTACACAGCCTCAGGTCCCTGCTGATAACTTGTTATGGCTCGTTATGGGAACACTGCCTCCACTGTGGGTGCAGCCAGCTTGTGATAGTGTGAGGGTTAATTTGCATATTACCTCTTTATTATATAGGATATTCAGTTAGCTAAATATTGTAAGGCATAAAAAATTAGCAAAAATTGTTAAAAAATATTGTTAATGCTCAGTTGTCCTATTAATCAAATTAACGTAATATTCAAGGGTTGGATGGTGGACACTCTGATGCAGGAGATGGGCCAGATCTCCTACGTATACTTCAGTTTGCAGCACAAGGTAAATGAAGAAGTAGTAGTATGAACCTTCCTAGAGAGAGGCATCCTTTTCTCCCTTGAAAAAGTTCTAGTAATTATCTCTGGATTTCTTAGGCCAAGATTATCATCTGTACATTTGGGTTATGATAATGTCTTGTGGCTATTAAACACTTATTAGACTCAAAGTTATTTGTTAACATCATTTTTTTATTTTATTTATTTATTTTTTGTCTGCATAGCTTCTGGGAGAGAGAAGCAAACTTCTATGCATGCTCTGAGTGCCTGTTCTGGACCAGTTGCTATTAAGTGTTTCTTGCTTGCTTTGTTTTCTAAACATTGATTGCCTCCTTTGATCCACAGCATCAATTTTCAAGATGAAGAACCTGAGATTTGGAAATCATGTGTATTTAAGACACATGGTTTTAAAGCTGTGCATCAGTGGACATCTAGATGTGTCTCACTTTCAAGTCCAGGTCTTACCCTCCCTACAGCTCTGCAGTGACTTTAGTGAAAAACATGGCTAATACTATTTCCTGTGAGAGAATATGGACCAACCAGTCACCTCCTTTGTCCTCTTTCTTCCCAGAGCTCCTTCCTTTGTTTTCAATTCCAGTGTGGTGGTGTTTCTTTCTCTCAGTACTCATATTCTCCTCCACCTCTCTTCTCTCCATTTCATCCGTTTCCCCTAAGACTGGAAGGATCCAGAGAATGGAAATAGGATGATTAATTTTGGCTGCTGCTCCCCGCCCCCCATGATTTTCCTTTGGCTGCTGCCTTCATAATCATATCTGACAATTCCCATATTGTCCTGCTGGCAATTGGGACCCTTCTTTGCAACCCTTATCACAGTAGCGATTGGCACTTGTCTTTATGTTGATGGATTTTTCTCTCACCTCCACACCATAGCTCTCTATTTTGCTCTAATATTTTACCTATTAATCCAAGAAACAATGGTGGCACCATGGGCATGTTTATGTAATAGATGAATACACAGGTTACCTCTAAATGAAAATTGCATGTACAGCTGTGCCCCAATATTTTATGTTTTATTCTATTTCTCTTTTCTAACTTTTCTAAAATCTGTAGTATAGAAAAAGTTATAAATGAAATAGACATGATGATGTAGTAGTCATGGGACAGAGACTAGGCATTGCCCTGTATGAAAGATGATCATTGGAGTTGTCTCTGAGCAAGCCCGGTTGAGCAGATACCTGAAGGATGGAGAAGAAGGGTGGAGAGGAAGGGGGGCAGGGACTCACTGAGCATAGGCCTTGAACTGGGAGGCTGGGAGGCTGGGGCATAACGAGCTACTGGGCAGAGCTGGTTTAACCAGGTTGAGAGGATAGCCATAGAGCACCTTCCAGGGCTCTCCTTAGTATATGATAAGGAGTTTGCACTTCACTCTAAGTGTAGTTGGGAGCCATTGATGGAAGGGTTTGGGCTACTTGCTCTTAAGAGGAGATTCAGAAGCAGGGCAGGAGGTGTGGTCACTCAAGTAAGGGATCATGATAAGCTGGACTAAAATCCTGGCAGTGGGGGTGGAGAGAAAGGTCTTGATTGTGGAAATGTTTTGAAGATAAATCTGACAACTGGATGTTGCATGTCAAAGTTAAGAAATATATCCATGACATTTCTAAGAGTCTGAAAGGTGCGACTATTTCAATATAGCAGTAATATTGGAGACTCGTGGGGCGGGAGGGTGAAAAGGGGAGGGAGTTCAGGGCAGGGCCACCTCCACAGCAGGTTGAGGAAGGTGCGACCTCTGTCTGAAACCCTGCTGAAAAGATGAAGTGTAGCTCTTTAGGAAATGGAGCAGGGTGACACCAGCATCGAGCTGGCCACCTAGCTGTAGTGCCTCCTGACAGGGAGCAGCCACCTCTGGATTGATGTCGAACCCCTGCCTGCTCCCCATTCTGCATTTCCAATAAATAATACCCTTCGTAAAACAAACTCCTAGGAAGCTTCCTGTTTACAATGACCTCAGAAATGAGCTGTAAGAAACAATGAGAAGCTTTGGGACAGATTCCTAACTGATAACTTTACAGCCTCACCGGAGTCCAAATATACAGTCAGTCATTTTAGTGCATAAGATGTCAAAGTGCCTGGTCATGTCATATCACCCAGTCTGAAGAATAGCCTTATCGGCCAGTAAGAATTGAAGCTACAATAGCAATTACAACTGCTCATTTTGACAGTCAGGGCACATCTGTGTATTTATCGTCCTAATAATCATAAGAATGTTATATGTGTTACTAAAATTATTACCTTTCATACATAGGAAAGCTGGGACTCAGGGAGGCTACAAATGAAAACATCCGGATCTCAATCAGAAAGTGAAGGCATGGCCTTCCCAGTCTTCTCAGTACATCTGCTGGTGTCATTAGAACCATATGTTACCCAACATGACAATTTCAAGAAATTGCTCCATTGGATGAGGCTCTGTAAAAATTCTTAAAGTCTCTTTTTCCTGCCATGCTCCTGAACACACTTAGCACACAGCTCCATCCTCTGAGCCAGCCACATTGATAAAGTGACCCGGAGCCAGTGTTAGTTCTCAAAACCACACATGTTTCCACTATCTCCTTCTACCCATCCTTTTCAAAGCCCTGTGTAGTCCTCCTGTTTCATAAATTATCATCATGCAGACCAAAACCACATTCAGCAGGAGCTTAGCTTTGATTACAGATGTGCTGACACAATCAAAACTCACAAACTCAACTGCTTCCCCTTAAAAGGAAGTGCATTATGCTTCGAGGGAAGTGCAGTTTCTACCCTCACTTTATTTGCAGTGGTTCTCAACCTTCTGGCCCTTTAAATACAGTTCCTCATGTTGTGACCCAACCATAAAATTATTTTCGTTGCTACTTCATAACTGTAATGTTGCTACTGTTATGAATCGTAATGTAAGCTGACACAATCAAAACTCTCAAACTCAACTGCTTCCCTTTAAAAGGAAGTATATTATGCTTCGAGGGAAGTGCAGTTTCAATCCTCTCTTTATCTAGTGCAAAGTGAAAATGTGTAATGTCCAGTTGGTTAAGAAGAGGGAATGTTGTGTTCGCTGATTTAGAGCAAAGTGAAAATGTAGTAATGTCCAGTTGGTTAAGAAGAGGGAATGTTGTGTTTAATTTTCCAGGCTGTAAATCCTGGAATCCTGCTCTATGTTCAAGTTTCTAGAATGTAGTTTCTTCTTTATCAGAGTTAAAGAGTCACTTTCCCCCCTATGGTTGCTAAACCTTTGGGAACTCTTCCACCAAATTCAATTGTTGACATTGTGTGCCAAACTGGCATGGTAAAATAAATCAATTATGCAATCCCAAAATGAGTGTTTTGCTGCCTCTTCAAGAGGAAGTTTTTGTACTAGTCCCATCAAGTAGGGAGAGTTGGAATAAGAGGGAGAGAGAACAAATGATCCATTTTCTAATTACCAATTAAAAGGGCAGTCTTGATTACTTCCAACAGTAAAGACCATTGTGTAGATAACAATATTGTGCAAATAAGTAGACCTAAGAAAGCAATTGAGAAATACATCTAACGTTTTTTAGAGTATTCTATTAGTATTTTTAGTACTATTACCACCATCCCTATGACTAGTGTTAAAGTAATTAAAGGAAGTCATTAGATTGAGGTGGCTCTAAAACCTTGGAGCCTATGAAAGAAACCAAAACCTAGCCTGAGTCAATATACTCAAATTCACCACAATGAAGCACAGAAACAACCAATCACAGCCAACTAGGCTTTCCCAAGTAAGTCAACCATGGACCTTGTAGCCAATCAAATAATTTCTTTGTATTGCTTCTGCATAAATACCTTTCCCTTAACTATCATTTAGGGGCCACTCCTAACCATCTTTGGGCTGGAGCTGCCCAATTCAAAGTATGCACTTAAACTCTTGAGAAAAGAATTTTTTTAAACATGTCTCAGTTTACCTTTGCATACTATTAATCACTACTTTCCAAGTGATCCCACACTTTTTAAATGGCAGCCCACTAAGTAAAAGCAAAAAGTTCCACATTTCCCCCACTTTTTAGGAAAAGCCATCAATGAAACACAAAAAATGTCACGTTCAAAGATATTTTGGGAGCGAGAATGTTAAAACAGCTTTAAGAATGAGATATAAAGACAATGAATAATTTCTCCATTACACATGCATGTTCGAGCATTTAATGAGAATTGATAAAACATGTGATGAGAATATGCAAGATTATACCATACATTAGGAAATAACCCAGTCACAACAATTAACTTGAAAGTGATGAATGTATGTTATTTATAATTTAAAAAAGGAGGAACTGCCATTTTAAACTACACCTCAAGACATTAATAATACAAATGACTCAAGTCTCAAGCGTGCTTTCCCACAATTTCGATATTCCTTCCTGATCTCTGGTCAGGAAGTATTGAGCTCTCCCCCATTTTTGAAGTGACCAGACTTTCTAGTAGAACCACTATAAACTCCAGAAATGTGCTTATTTTAGTTCAGGAATAATATATTTTAATAAACCTGATCATTTCAGTGATTAAGTTCCAAATGAATAGGCCTCATCCTATGTAGAAAGAACATCAGTAAAGTTAGGTTATTTGCTGATAACTGTACAAAAAGAGTGAATTTGGGGCAGACATTTTACCATATGTTTCATGATTATTGAAATACCATTCAGGGAAGAGAGAGATCGTGTGGGCTAACGTGAGAACTTAACTACACCTTTGGGGAGAAGGCACAGTCATGAACCAGATATCCCAGAATCAAAAATGAAACTTAGACATTACATTGCTTCCCTAGACTGAGCACATCTAACACATTATTTCATGAATGCAAAAACCATAGCTGTCTGGTTGCTTTAACGATTCAAGTTCTTCCTGGACAGAGGAGGGAAGTCGGTGGTAGGCTTTCCCCTGCTCTGCAGTGGAAGCCAGACCTCTGATAACTGAGTTTTGCTCTTGAACTGGATATTTTCTGCTTGTTACAAAGATCTGCAGAAGTCTGATTTACAGGAAGTTCCATGCAACAATCAGAAAATAAGACAAAGCAAACATTGGGTCAGTTTTAGAATGAGCCAGTGAAAGGCACAGGATAAGAGGTGTAGGAGGCAGGGAACATGGAAGGCGTTTGCTCCCAGAACAGCGGCTTCAAGGAGCACTGGAAGAGATGCTGTTTCACACCTTCCAGTCCCAGGGGTTAAGGATAGCCTAGTGCCCCAATGATAGGAGAAGGAAAAACAAGGAGACATAGTGGTTAGCCAGAAGAGTCTCTGTTACCGCAGTAACACTGTCTTTTGTCTTATTCATACCAAACGTTCTGAGAGAGACTTCTACAGTTTTCTTTGAGGAAAACTGATGTGATGGCAGCTTCACAAAATTTCCAGCACAGCTGCGCTCATGAGAAAATCCATCTGAGCGAGAGCAGGAGACAGTTCCCAGGCACTAGTGAGATGAGGTGTCACTTGTCAGAGCAAGAGCCATGGTGCGCGGTGAGTGTGGGGGCAGGGGTGTGGAGGGAGGACAAGAAAACATACGCATTTTTTTTTTTTTTAAAGCAGAGAACCAGAAAAAGTAGGGGGAGAGAATTTTAACAGCTGGTGTTAAATTTCACACAGAAGTGTGAAAGATGGGGGAGAGTGGGAAATGTCTGAAGCATAATTTTGGGAAATTTAGATGTGTGAATGACTATGTCACCTCCTAATTCACCACTTCAGGAAGATCTACTGTATACAGATTATGTTGCAAGGATGTCGGTTTTAGGATATTATTTCTTTTGAAGCTGATGTTGGGCTGAGGCTGACCCTGTGGAGATCTGGCTTAGCCCAGGTTACACACATGTTTATTGTGGGTGTGTCCATTAAAGAAACATTTCCGTGCCACGGTAATGGCTATAGACATCTAAACTTGAACTTATCATCACCATCTCTCCAGTCAACCAACCGTTTCAGGTGTTCTTGTTTTGTTAATAGCTACACTAATTTCCCAGCAAAAGAACAATATCCACAGCTTCCTTGTATTCTCTTATTTGTAATATTACCAGCAGTGGGGGAGAAAGTTAGTGATGGGTTAACAATGAAGAAATATGGTATTTGATCCTGGGTTCTGTTATAACCCATGGTAAGAGTTGCTAGCAATAATGTCTGATTTGCAAGTTCCTCAGGTAACTGCCTTCATGGAACATTGTGTCATATTCATCTTTCCCCTAATAACATATAGCAATTTTAACAAATTTAACTAACATAGAGCATTTATTATTAGATAGTAAATTAAATCCAGTAAATAAGTGTGACAAGCCCCTTTCCCTCACACTGAGTGCTCCAGTGTGCAAATGTTCATCAGTTTGCAGATAATGCCTCAAGATAGGAGTGAATCAATATGGGTGTCTTTAGATATTATCTCACTGTGGCCATACATTTACACTGATGGCACAGCTACATTAAATTTGTGATGATCAGGGGCATAAGTGGCTTGGTTATATATAACACCTTTATTATATTAAAGTTTATTTTTAAAGTTTTTATGCCCTATTAATTACCCTCTCTCTTTTTTGCTTTTCTTTCCTCATCAAAGTATCATTTCTGGTCTTCTTTCAGGAGCTCCTAAGTTCAACATTACATCTCTTTGATTTATGTTCCTGTATTTTCTATCTCACAAGCACTAATGAGTTGTGGCTGTGAGGGATAATGCATTTTTACATTCTTATCACGATCATATACACACTAGTCTAGAAAAAGCAAAATCAATACTATCTTGCCAAATGTTATTGTAAGTTTCTGAAGTTTAAATTTGGCATACAATGCCATACAAAGAAATGACCAGGAATTCAAAACACGTTTTATTTAATCTCATCTATTAATAGTTGTGTCAGCTTCCATGAGCAACTGTAAAAGGAGAATAATCATATTTACCCCACTTGTCCTAGAAATTTGTTGCTAGATATTGTGTTTGTGGTAATGCAAAGTTGTTAATCACTTGATAATTCACAGCCAGGATTACTGGGTTCCAGGGTTAAAACCTACCCTGATTTAGGAGCACAAAGAAGCGAGAAGTGAAACAGAAACTGAAAAAGGGAACACAACTCACATTTGGCAAATTGGTCACAAACACTTCTCAGACAAAAAGCAACAATATAGGTATTTTCTGTGCAGAACTAAAATATATAAAAATAAAAAAGAAAGGTTAAACTAGATGAATAAAAAGTGGTATATAAGCTCCTTTCCACATGAGAAGAAATAGAATTGTTTGTAATTAGAAAAGTTCATGATTATAAGAAAAGTGATGTCTATTTTTATTTTATTTAAGACTATAGAAGCAAGACAATCAACTTAGTCTTCATATCATAAATGAGGAGCCAAGACATTCTTTTTGCATTTTAGAGACTAGTTTAATTTTTAAATGTATTCTACTCCCAAGCATATTTTACTCATTTCAACCTACAAGCTCACTTATCAAATGTATTTATTCTTATAGAATAATGATGCAAAAGTAGCTTTTAGAAAAGCAGTTATGAAATTACCAGGAATAGCTTTTTCTTTTGGGAGGTTAATATATTAATTTCATAATAACATGTTATGGAGACAGTTAGAGAGAAGGAGAGTGAGTGAAAAAGAGAGAAAGAGAGAAAAGTGGCTTAAGTTTGAAATCAGAAAAAGGCTGAAAAATCCACGACGCAGTGTGGAACTAACATTGGAAAGCAGTTCAGCAATTTACCTTGGTTCATTTCTACTCTGAAATTAGCATAACTGGCAGCTGGCATGCCATATATTTCAAAGTCACTGCAGGTGGATACATTCTTAACTTCAGAAAAAGTATGGCTTTTAGCAAATGTCTTGTACATGATCAATGATTGCTTTAAAATGACAAGCTGGAGATAATCACCCTGTATGATCCATTAGTGTTTGGGCCCTTTTTCCTAAATGGTTTTAGAAACACGAAGGGCATCATATTAATTCTCCTTGATATTTCATTAGTTTCATGTCACTCGTTTCATTAGTTATGTGCTATTTCACATTGATGTCAATGACACAACGCTAATTTCTTGACATGCACTTTTTTATGGTCCTCATGAACTGTGCCCATTATCAAAAATGAACTGAATTTTTTATTGGTTTATCCTGAGTGAATTATTATATTGAAATAATCCACTTTTTAGTTGTTGTCAAGAAGATACTTTTGCAAAAGTGTCTATATTTCTAAAGAAATAGTTTTCAGGAAATAAAATTTCAGAGTACTTGATAGTTGATGAATACAAATAGCACAGTTACCATATTCACTGAAACTCACCTTCTCAACTACTGTAGCAGAAAATGTAATTTTTACACTCTAATCCAACTAAAAAAAATCCCTCCTCTGCAAACTGCTGGCTTTAACAAATTTTAAAAAGTGGACTGAAGAACATAAGTAAGCCTTGCCGAAACAAAGCCACCAAAAATTTCAGCAGTCTCCCAAAAAAAATTGGGAGAGAAAGAGGTATTAGGTGACTGCCACACACCTCGGG
Organism: Myotis brandtii; assembly: GCF_000412655.1. NCBI lineage: Eukaryota > Metazoa > Chordata > Mammalia > Chiroptera > Vespertilionidae > Myotis > Myotis brandtii. The sequence goes on from NW_005361351.1 coordinate 1,490,620, forward strand.
TAAAAGCAACTCCTATTTCATTGACATGGCCAGGTTCCAGTGTTTGAATAAAATTTCCCAGGTTACTCTGTTAATAGCTGTCTAATTTTCAGAAAATATAAGTGGAAGAAAATTTAAGTTTGTCTTTTAATCTTGGATTTCCTCTTGAATATCATTTACCCATCAGCCTCTGCGTTCACATGCTATGCAAATTTTACTTTGGCTTTTACTACAGCACATTGCTCATAAAATGTTGTCTAGGAAGCCTTTTTCTAAAATATTTTTCTTTTAAAAAAGTATTTCTTGTTGATAGTATTACAGATATCTGCCATTTCCCCCACCCTCACTTTCCCCATGCCCTCAGCCAGCCCTCTGGCTCCGCCCTCACCCGCTCAGCGAGCACTTTCGCTTCGTAGGCCCCACCCCCTCAGCAAACACTTTCGCTGCGCAGCTTGGAAAACCGCGCCATCTTCGATTAACCCCTATTTTTTCTAGCTAACCCATTTTTTAAACTAAAACCCATAGTTTTCTCATTTCTTTTTTTGAACAAGACAAGTAAGCCTTGCCGAAGCAAGGCCACCAAAAATTGATCAGCTGCCTCCCAAAAAAAATTGGGAGGAAGAGAGAGAGATACAGCACCCCTTTAGAATTCACCCCTCGGGTAAAAGCAACTCCTATTACGCTGTGAAGGTGTTTACTTGATGTTAAAATTCAGTGCTGGACTAAAAACTTCCAGGTTACTCTCTAAATAGCAGTCCAATCGTCAGGAAAGAAATTTAAGAAAACTTTTAAATTTGTCCTTTTTAACCTCAGATTGTCATTTTCCCGTCAGCCTCATTTACATAATATGCAAATTTTTACCTTCGATTTTACTAGAATAAACTGCCCACAAAAACCTTGTCTAGGAAATAATTCTTTAAAAAAAAAAGTTTTTGTTTTTTTAAAATTGCTGATAGTATTACAGATACCTCCCTGTTCTACCCCGCTTCTTCCCCTAACGAGGTCTTATGCACTCTCGTGCCTGTGTTAAAACATTAAACTAGCACTTCTGTTTCCTGTGACTAAAAACATTAAGACAACGTTACTCCAAGAAAAAAAAAGTGGACTGAAGGCTACAAAATATTTAATGTGAAAAATTTGCCTATAGAATATACAGACCGGGAGGTGGGCAACCCCTGGCACGCGTGCCAAACATGGCACACCGGTAACTTTTGCTGGCAAGTGAAACCCTCTCTTATAATCTTCCATTTACAATTTTTTTCTTAATATTGACTTTTTTATTTTTCAGATAAATTCAGTGAAGGTGCATCTTAGATAAATAAGTAATTTTACATAACAAGTTATCTTAAAGACCATAGACATGGATTGACGAGAGAGGGGAAGAGCAATTTCTATGCCTCTGCCTTAACTCTCCCTGCCTTCCTAGATCCGACCAGTGTTTTGGTTTCATCCACATACGCTTGTGAATCTTTGTTCTCAGTGATGAATTTTGTTAAGTCTCGTAAATGGAGTAGCCTGACGGATGAAAGTAGTAGCTCGTGCATATCTCTGAAGGTCACGAAATATAAACCTGATGTAAAATCTCTGTCATCAGTGATGCAGCAGCAAAAGTCCCACTGATAATATCAAACGGATATCAAACGGACTATCAGTGTACATGTATACATTAAAAAATAAATGTATTTTTCATCATCATATACTGTGTTTTTGTCGCTCGAATGAATTTTATTATTTCTTCAAGGTTCTTCACATACATACACCTTAAGAGATATCAAGTAGGCATAACGTTCTCAAAAAATTAGGGTTGGCACGCAGAAGAATTTTGAGTCAGAGATTTTGCTGGTTTTGGCACGCACTCACAAAAAGGTTGCTCACCCCTGATATAGACAAAATATGGCATTGATATGTTTAGGATTATAAAATTGCTACAGTACATTAAAACCTTGAATAATAAACGTACTAGAAAACATTTTGGCAGTTCAACAAAATATTAAACATAGAGATATCATGATTTAACAGTTTCACTCTTAGGTACATATCATATAATTAAAACATATGCCTACACAAAAACTTGTACATGTAAGTTCATTGCAGCATTATTCAAAATAGCCAAAAATTAAAGACAACAGTAATTTATACCAGCAGATGAATGGAAAAACAGATTGTGGCATATGAGTACTGATACATGGATTAGACTTGAAAACATCATGCTGAGTGAAAGAATCCCAGAATTATATGAAATATCCAGGATACTAAAATCTATAAAGATAGAAAATAAGTTATGTTTTTTTTAAATTTATTTTATTGTTGAGAATATTACAGATGTCCCCCATTTCTCCCCCCACCCCATCTCCCTCCACCTGGCTCCCACCCCACACCAGGTCACCACCTGCCTATTGTCTGAGTCCATGGAATATGCATATCTATATATATAAAACTCTGATATGCAAATCCTAATATGCAAATAGACCGAATGGCAGAACAACCAAACAACCGGTCACTATGATGTGCATTGACCACTAGTGAACATGTGCGGAACATGGCCAGTGTTGGCTGCTATAGGATGGTGGAGCAGGTGAGCGGGGGCACCAGATCAAGGAGGGATGTCAGTCACTTTCATCGGGGTGAGCCTCTGGGCGTTACTGAAAATACTTTGTGCTTGCACCCGGTGCTGGCCCCGATTGCTTGGTGCCATCAGTGGGTGCAAGCTGCGGCTGCCGGCCTCAATTGCCCCACAGGGGTTCTCCACCTCCCCCTGCTCCTGTGGGGTGATCGGGGCAGCAGCCACTGCTCGAACCCGCTGCTGGCACTGGCCCAACCGCTCCATGCTGTCAGCGGTTGTGAGCAAGCCTGGCACCATCAGCACATGGGAGCGGTGGCGGTGGGAGTGGGGCTGCCGGCAGTCAGGGTACTGGGGACCCTGGCAGGAGGGGTGGGGAGGGGGTGCAGAGGATGGAAGGAAACCTGCCCCTGTGCCCACAGCAGCCTCGTGGCCTACAGATCCTTTCAAGGTGAACAAATTTGTGCAATGGGCCCCTAATAAGCATATAAGTTACTTGATTATAAGTTCTATTGATTGCCAGAGACTGGGGGAGAGGTAGACTGGAGGCGGGGGTAGGGATAGTGACCAACTGACAATGGGTATGTAGTTTGTTTTTCAGGTAATGAAAATGTTCTAGAATTGGATATTGGTGGTGATTGCACATTTATGAATATATTAAAATCCACTGAATTCTTTGCTTAAAAGGGTGAATTTTACAGTATATGAATTTTATCTCAAAGTAAATTAATCATTAATAAAAATGACAGAAAACTTATGAATATAAAGTAACTTGTGTTAGAATTCCATTTATATCTTGGTCTTGTACACTTTCCATTAGATCGTGTTAAACAAAATAGAGATTGGGATATGAAGATAATTTTTCAGTTTCTTTTGTCTGAGTCTACTTCTGGGTATGGACTAGGCAGATGCAGAACATGGAGAAACAGAAGTGAAAACAAAGCAGAATTGGGTATTTTGCACAACAAAATAAAGAGTTTTGTCTTTTGATGCTTGAAAAATACCACAGCATGCGCTTCTCTCTACTGTCTTTTTCTAGACTTCACATCTTTCTGATAATTTCCAAGGATGCAGATGATACTTTCTCCATTTAAAAGAAAATGTCCAAACTATAGAGTCATCTAATATGAAGGGTAAATAAATACATTTTAAAAAAGAATTCATTATAATGTTGTGATCAATTTCCAACCAAACTTATCAGGGTTTGGATTTGGGTTGTGCTTGGCCAAAGACAACTTGTTTCTTCAAAGAAAAACATCTATCAGGGAATTATGAGGTTTTCTGAACATCAAATAGCTTTCATAAAAATACATTTGAATAATTTAATTGTAAATCAATAAAAATAAGATTTTAATTTTATTCTGCCCCCCCAGGAATTTACAAATCGAAAGGCTGAATATGAGGCAGACCTTATGCAATTGTTCCTAATATGCCCCCTGCATCCACCACCACCAGTAACTCTTCTCTTGGGGGCGCTGTGAAGATTATGGGGATCTAGAATCATAGGAAATTAACTGTAATTGTTAAAAACAAATAAGATATGTCTTGTGAAACTACATGGAATTATATTTTTATAAGAAAAGGAAATGATGAAAATTCATTCAACTTTTAAATTGCATTGGCATTCTGATTTTATAAATAAATTTTTTACTGTATCTATAAATCCCAAATTACGAGTTCCCAATAAAAGAAAATTATGTGTGTGCTTCATTTCCTTCATGATAAATTAAACATGTAAAAGGAATTTTTAGCCAGTTGAAAATAAAAGGTGATTGGGGAATTAGACAGCGTATGACCTTAATATGTCACTGTTAATTTTAAAAAGTCTTATTTATTTTAGCTAAGTGGTTTGTGCTTATTCTTTTCAAATATTATCATGTGGCTAGGAGCGTCATTAGTGGTGTAATTTTAAGTGAGCATAAATTCAGTACTTCTGGGAATAAAAAGCGAGGAGAAATACCCCCAAATGCAATGGCCACAATGACTTCCAGAAGAAAAATCATTAGAAAGAAAGCTGTTACACAGGGCCCATTGAGATTCACAATATGAGGCAATTTAGAGAACTAAATTAGATAAACTTCATGAGACTGCAAGAGTAAAGGAGTCATCTTCTTTGACAAATCTAGCTATTACTAAACCAGACAATGTACTCAGCATGGGGCTTTAGCTCCCCAAATGCTGGTGACATGGAAGGTGGCAAGAAAATGTATCCTGTAAGTTTTAGGAATTCAAATTTAAATCTTTAAATATAATCAGGTAAAAAGCCAAATAGTCCAACTACTTTATTGTTAGTTAAGGCAATTTATTGTTGTAGGTTAAGGCAATTTAAGTTCTTTTGGGCACATTTCACAATTTATTTTTTGTTTGTTTGTTTCATTTTCTTTCTGTCCTACACTATCATTATCTGGTACCTGCTTCCATCAATTAAAAAATGATATCTGAAATCTAAATTACTGTTTTGTCTATCCTAGTACTGTCATTGCAGACATTAATTCAATAATGGGGGAAAATGGTAGGCTTGGTAAGGGTTATTTGATTTGTTCATTACCCTTGTTTTATTCAAGGGGAAAAAAACTTGATGATACTAAACCTTAATTTTATATGATTATGTCAAATTACATTATCCTAACAATGGTAACAGAAGTGACTGATTACAAAGATGTCTTTTGGATTGTGACTAAAAGGAACATTTTAATGCTAATTGTAGACAAATTAAACGTACCAGGGATTTGGCACTTGAAATTTCAGCTGGAAGAGGAAACAAAATATGTATAATATCCTTTTGACAGACTAATTCTGAAGAGTTGTGTGTGTATGTGTCAAAAGGAGACAAATATCTTTAGAACATAAGAGAGACATACAGCATAGCACCATTCATTAGAAAGAAAAAACAAAACAAGCTGCAACAAGAGCAAAATTTCTACTGAGATATTGACTTTTTAATTTTTGCACTTGGTCTTCAAACTCCAATATGTATTTTGTACTTACATTATATTTTAATTTGGACTAGCTGCATGTCTAGAGGTCCCTTATTAGACAGTATAGGGCCACAGAAGAGCAACTCTAGGTTTACCTGTGACATTGACACTATAGGATCTTACACACATTCCTTGAAAAATCACGCAAATGTTGTTTTTTTGGTTACTGCATTTGTCAAAAATGAGATTATATTTCTTTTTTTCTTGCAGTGGTTCTCAATCTTCTAGCCCTTTAAATACAGTTCCTCATGTTGTGACCCAACCATAAAATTATTTTCGTTGCTACTTCATAACTGTAATGTTGCTACTGTTATGAATCATAATTTAAATATCTGATATGCAGGATGGTCTTAGGCGACCCCTGTGAAAGGGTCGTTCGACCGCCAAAGGGGTCGAAACCCACAGGTTGAGAACCGCTGCTCTAGACCAAAGGCCAGTTGCAAACGCAAATGCCTGCAGGAACCAGCTAGCAAAGAGTGCAGTGGGCCAGACTTATTCCATTTTAGACTTATATGCATGCATACAAGTCCTTTGGTTGATCTCTCCCCCTTATCTCCATAATCCCCTACCTTCCCTCTGAGGTTTGACTGTCTGATCGATGCTTCTCTATCTCTGGATCTGTATTTCTTCATAAGTTTATGTTGTTCGTTATATTCCACAAATGAGTGAGATCATGTGGTATTTATCTTTCTCTGGCTTATTTCTCTTAGCATAATGCTCTCCAGTTCCATCCATGCTGTTGCAAATGGTAAGTATTTCTTTTTACCACAGCATAGTATTCCATCATGTAGATGTACCACAGTTTTTTAATCCACTCATCTGCTGATGGGCACATAGTCTGTTTCCAAATCTTAGCTATTGTAAATTGTGCTGCTATGAACAAAGGGGTACATATATCCTTTCTGATTGGTGTTTCTAGTTTCTTGGGATATATTCCTAGAAGTGGGATCACTGGATCAAATGGGAGTTCCATTTTTAGTTTCTTGAGGAAACTCCATACTGTTTCTCCACAGTGGCTGCATCAGTCTGCATTCCCACCAGCAGTGCACAAGGGTTCTTTTTTTCTCTGCATCCTCGCCAGCACTTGTCATTTGTTGATTTGTTAATGATAGTCATTCTGACAGGTGTGAGATGGTACTGCATTGTTTTTTTGATTTGCATCTCTCAGATGATTAGTGACTTTGAGCATGTTTTCATATTTCTCTTGGCCTTCCTTATGTCCTCTTTTAAAAAGTATCTCTTTAGGTCCATTGTCCACTTTTTGATTGGGTTGTTTATCTTCCTGTTAAGTTGTATGAGTTCCCTGAAATGTTGGAGATTAAACCCTTATTGGTGATAACATTGGCAAATATGTTCTCCCATGCAGTGGGCTTTCTAGTTGTTTTGTTGATGATTTCTTTTGCTGTACAGAAGCTTTTTATTTTGATGTAGTTCCATTTGTCTATTTTTCTTTACCTAGGGCAGTGATGGCGAACCTATGACACACGTGTCAGAGGTGACACGTGAACTCATTTTTTTTGGTTGATTTTTCTTTGTCAAATGGCATTTAAATATATAAAACAAATATCAAAAATATAAGTCTTTGTTTTACTATGGTTGCAAATATCAAAAAATTTCTATATGTGACATGGCACAAAAGTTAAGTTAGGGTTTTTTAAAATGCTGACACGCCAAGCTCAAAAGGTTCGCCATCACTGACCTAGGACCTAGGAGCTGTATTGGTGAGGATATTGCTTCAGCATATGTCTGAGATTTTTCTGCCTGTAGATTTCTCTAATATTTTTATGGTTTCCTGTCTTATGTTTAAGTCCTTTATCCATTTTGAGTTTATTTTTGTGTATGGTATAAGTTGGTATAAGTTTTTTTGTGTGTATGGTCTAGTTTCATTTTTTTTGCATGTATCTGTCCAATTTTCCCAACACCATTTATTTAAGAGATTGTCTTGACTCAATTGTATGTGCTTGCCTCCTTTGTCAAATATTAATTGAGCATTGTGGTTTGGGTTGATTTCTGGGTTCTCTATTCTATTCCATTGGTCTATATGTCTGTTCTTGTGCCAGTA
>NW_005361351.1:1498545-1524143 GCF_000412655.1 Myotis brandtii
ACAGCCAACATCATACTCAATGGGCAAAAACTAAAACCATTTCACCTAAGAACAGGAATGAGACAAAGATGCCCACTTTTACCACTCCTGTTTGACAGATTACTGGAAGTGCTAGCCATAGCAATTAGACAAGAAGAAGAAATAAAAGGTATCCAAATTGGAAAAGAAGACATAAAACTGTCATTATTCGCAGATGACATACTGTACATAGAAAACCCCCCTAAAGACTCCATCAAAAAATTATTAGACTTAATAAATGAATTTGGCAATATAGCAGGATACAAAATTAATGCCAAGAAATCTATGGCATTTCTATACACGAATAGTGAACTTACAGGAAGAGAGACTAAAAAAACAATCCCATTTACCATTGCACCAAAAAAATTAAGATACCTAGGACTAAACTCAATTAAGGACGTAAAAGACCTATACTCGGGAAACTGCAGGACACTGAAAAGAGAGATAGAGGAAGACATAAACAGATGGAAGAACATACCGTGTTCATGGGTTGATAGACTCAACATCATTAAAATGTCCATACTACCCAAAGCAATCTATAGATTCAATGCACTCCCCATTAAAATACCAACATCATATTTTACAGACCTAGAACGAATTCTCCAAAAATTCATCTGCAATAAAAAGACCCTGAATAGCTGCAGCAATTCTGAGAAAGAACAAAGTAGGAGGGATCTCAATACCAGAGATTATATTTTTAGTTTCTAAGTACATCTGGTTGATTATGAGTAAGAGCAATAGTAACAATAAAAGTTGGCAAGGTCTCCAGACCTAACCAATGATCATAATAGTTTTCACAAGGCCTCATTATCATTGATTACTTATTGCTAAAAGTCTTTAATATTTGGATTGAAATTTGTTATTTAGGGGTATAGGGCTTACCTATCTACACTAATAAAAGAGAAACATGCAAATTAGTGTCACTCTGCTATGCCCACCAGTCAAACAGATGAGTATGCAAACTAACCCAACAAAGATGGTGGTTAATTTGCATAAGCAGGCGCAGAGTGAAGACTGAAGACAACGTAGAAGGAAGCCAAGTGCTGCAGAAGGGAGCAAAACTTCGGAGAAGCAAGTGGGACTGCGGAGATGGGAGGGAAGCAAGTGGGGTGGCGGAGGTGGGAGCAAAGACTGCCTTGGCGGGTTTCACTCCCTTCTCTGCTTCGTTCCAGCTGCAGGAAGCCCTATTCTTGCAAGAATCTTTCTGCAACAGGCCTCTAGTGTTAGGGATAAAGCCAGTTCATTTTTAGAAAAAGTCTTGACACTGTTTTTACCCAAAGTTCATATTCATTTTTTGCTAACACAACACTGATTTTTCTTAAGAATCTACCTGTCATGGGAAGTGACTTTATCACCTTCTTAGGGGTAAATCCTATGTGAGGTTGGGCTCCCCAGCAAATAGACCCTGAGGTGGAGCTCTGTCTTTTAGACACTTCCTGGGAGCACATCACACAGTTGCAATGGAGGCCTCAGTGGAATCCATAGAGAGCTCAGAAGCCCCACAGTGTTTCTTCAGCCATGTCCCAAATTTAGACAGTGAAGCTGGGCCATCACTCCAGATCAAACAGTTATTGAGCACTTGGGATGGGACATCCACTTGGGCATGACACTTTTGCTGCCATGGAAAGAGTTCCTGCAAGAGTTCTTAGCTGTGTGTTCTCAGCCATCAACACTCAAACTGCAAGAGAACAGATTCCTTTATTTCTTGTTAGTATGTTTGGGCTGCTGTAACAGAACACCAGAGGTTGGGGGGCTTATAGATACAGACATTTATTTTTATTTTTTGAAATATATTTCTTTATTGATTTCAGAGAGGAAGGGAGAAAGAGAGAGAGAGATAGAAACATCAATGATGAGAGAGAATCATTGATCGGCTGCCTCCTGCACGCCTCCCACTGGGGATAGAGCCTGCAACCCAGGCATGCACCCTTGGCTGGAATTGAACCCAGGACCCGTTAGTCTGCAGGCTGATGCTCTATCCACTGCTTCAAGCTGGCTAGGGCGATACAGACATTTATTCCTCACAGTCTGGAGACTTGAAGTACAAGATCAAAGTGCCAGCAGCTTGGGTGAGGACCCTTTTCCAGGTCACAGACTTCTCACTGTGTTCTCACGTGGCAGAAGGGACAAGGGGGTTGTCTGGGCTCTTTTTTTATAAAGACATTTATTTCATCATTAAGGCTCCACTCTCATGACCTCATCATCTCCCAAAGGCCCCACCTCCTAATAACATCACTTTGGGGGGTAGATTTCAACATATTAATATTTTTGGTGGGGACATAAACATTTTATCCATAACATTTCTGAAGAGGGTAATTAGATAAAGACCACCACACCTCTAAGATGCTGAATAGTATAATCTAGTCCTTCCAAAACTATTTACCACCCTACCCTTCTAGAAAAATGAGGGGATTATATAGAACACTGGGGTACCTAGATAAGGAAGCTGTGTGAGAGGTCTTAGCTTTCTGGCCCTGAAGATGAAGGGTGTCAATATCCTGGAACAACTGCAATTGATTTGTGCCATGTGATTGTGCCTTGACACAATGGTGGGAAACTCTCATCAAATGGGATTCCATTCTTCTTATGTAGAAGTGAGCATAATGTGCAGTCTGACCTAATGGATGGACAAAGAACTAGCCCTCTGGAGAAATGCCCAGAGGCATTTCTTAAAATGGCTAGAGGCAATGAAAACTGTACAAGTCTTTTGAATAGCAATTGATAGAAAGAGAGAGAGTGAAGAGAAGGAGGAGGAGAAGGAGGAGGAGAAGGAGGCAATTGATAGAAAGAGAGAGAGTGAAGAGAAGGAGGAGGAAGAGAAATTAGATACACAGTATAAGTAGTATACTCTGAAGCTCTTAAAATATCTACTAGTAACTTAATCTGTTCTCAAAACTGTAAGGTCTGCAAGGGACTTAAAAATGATAACAGTGATGGTACAGCGTAATTTTTATCTGAATTTCTTTTGCTTTTATTAAAGTTGAACAATATTCTTTTAGCAACATGCCTGTAAAGTTGAGCATCCCTTTTAAAGATTAGAAGATTGAATTAGAGGGAACTATTTTGATCCCTGCTTCAGGTTAGAAGAGGGGATTACAGAGCAGGTAAGTCAACTGGAAGGTAAGTGAACTGGCAGGACTGCCTGGGAAGTTGGCAGCAGATCATGAACTATGGCCCCTGGACAGAGGTTTAATGCTTGGGTACTGGCTTCTGGGCTCTAAGTATCTATGAATGGGAAATGAAAGCAAACCTCCCCGCCCAGGATGTACTGGGTTTTGGGAATCACAAATGTGTCTTATTTGTTTCCCTACAGATGTGGCCACATTCTTCATACCACATTATATCTCAGGAAGGGAGAACATGGGGAAGTGAGCCGAATACCTTGTTTTTGTTTGTTTGGCCTTGTTATAAGGTGAATACATGCTCTGCTTAGTTGCAATGGTGCTGGCCTACTGCCTCCCTCCTACTCGGTTCAACAAAGATGGATTTTCCTCCTCGGGTTTATTACTTTAAGAGTTATTCACTTGAGTAACTGTGTTTCTGAACCAATTTTGATCATGTCATTGGACACAGTTAAAGTTAAGACAAGCTGACTGGGCCCTTTTCGTGTTTCTTACTATGGGTAATTGCTAGTTCTACAAATGTCAAAAAGTGCCATGTTTTCACAGAGCTGTGAACAACATTGTCAAATCAAGGGCAGCAAAATGTGAACACTATTTAATGCTTTATGGGTATTGATTTAGGAATAAACAATAGAAATCTGTAGTTAATACTCAACATTCTCCTTATAAATCTAGTGCTTATAAGCTACAGATGTCCATTAACACAAAGGATCTAGAAAATGGCTAGGATAGCATCTTGACACTTCTTACAGAAAATAATCATGATTTTTTTCTCTTTTTTAAAAAACATTGATTTCAGAGAGAGAGAGAGAGAGAGAGAGAGATTGACCAGCTGCCTTCCGCACATGCCCTGACCACTGGCTTGAACCTGAAACCTGGATGTGTGCTCTAACTGGGAATCAAACCTGACACCTTTTGTTACACAAGACAATGCTCAACCAACTGAGCCACACTGGTCAGGGCTATCATGGTTTTCTTTAATTCTTCATTAGTTATAACATACTGGGCCTGCCAAATCACGTGTAGCTGAGAGAATATCCTAAATGGAAGTCATTTTTAGTTGGCTTCTGTATTAAAATTTCTTGTTAGAACGTGCTGATGTAAAAGAGGAAGGTTCTGCATGGCAGGTAAGTCTACAAGGAAGCTTGAATAAGGTCAGACATTGAGAACTGGGGCCGTTGGTAAAGTCATGGAATGGTCCTTGTATATTTCTTTCTGTGGTTTAATGCTCAAAATTTCACTATTCAATCAACAAAGATGTAAGACCCACACCCAGAAAAACACTATGTGTAAGGGATGAAATGTAATTTCCCTCCTCTACTCACAGGAAGGGGAGTTAGAAAAAATTCCTTTGGGTCTAGAAGGGGAGATGAACAGGAGATTGTGCTGCAGGTGTGGAGAGAGTTCGGGATTTCCATTTGAAGCTTTCACTCCCAGAGGGACACATTATTGAATTGTGGGGGTTATAAGCTTTTGCACCGAAGGCCTGCCTTAGTGTTCATGGCCACTTTGGTCCCATTATTCCACTCACTCATGCTGCTCCTAACAAGCACTGCTACCTGTGCAGTCTCTGAGGACCACTGCTTACACACCAGGCAGGCGAACATGCTCCCTTGGTCAGGGGCAAGAACACTGAAGGCCTCATACCACAGGAAGGAATACGGCTGAAAAACAAAACTTACAATTATAGTAAGCAGACTTATCTGTTTTGAGATGGCCATTGCATAGACCTAATAGTTTAAAGGGCAACCCTGCTTGGCTGGTGTGGCTTAGTGATTGAACATTGACCTATGAACCAAGGAGGTCATGATTCAACTCCCCGTCAGGGCACATGCTCCAATTGTGGGCTCGATCCCCAGTAGGGGGTGTGCAGGAGACAGCCTATCAATGATTCTCATCATTGATGTTTCTATCTCTCTCTCCCTCTCTCTGAAATGAATAACAATATATGGGGATGGAGTCCACAACCCAGGCATACAACCTGACCAGGAATCCTACCAAGACCTCCTTGAGTCATAGGTCGCTGCTCAACCACTAAGCCACGCCAGTTGAGTCCAACCTAGTTCTTTTTGAATAACAGTTCTGCTATTCTGGGTCCCTTGTATTTTCTTTACTTCATCTTAACTAAACATTTTATTTGGATTATTATACTTTACATCTGAAAAGGTATATATGTTTTGTAGCTAGAGGGACATATCTCAGGTGTCTCAGATTATCTGAGACAATCTGCATTTATGCCTAGTATTTCAGTGTTATTATTATCCCCAAAGAGTCCTATTTTATTCACAAAGTATTAAATACTTTGAATGCCAAAGTATTTTATTTGGTCATCCTCAGTTTAGATTACAGAAGACTTGCAAAGCCCTTCTAATACCCAAATAGGGAATTGAGTCTGTTAGAGAACCAGGTACAATCCATAATCCATTCCAATTCCATGGAGCTATTTAAAATTATCCTTCACTTCAACATTTTAAAATAAGCTTATCAATCACTTTTAATGTCAAGTTATCTCTCATAGGATATCCTCTAAATGAGTTAAAAAAATCAATCTCTTTCACTGACTTTCTCCTTTAGGACAAAGGGACAAAGCCTGAAGGAAACATGTTTATTTAATTCCTCTTTTTAAATCTCCCCAATATTATACATTTGAAAATGCTTTAGAATATTACTTCTAATTGAAATATTTTTTGTTACTATTGCTATAAGGATTTACATAAAATATTTAAATCTTGCTAAATAATATTCAATAAAATGTTAACATTGCATTAGTCAAGTATGGTACAGTAGCACAGACAATAATGATAAATATGGCAAAGGAGTTAATGTATAACCAAGCATTTAATGTGAGTACAGAAAGAAAGCACACACAAGGCAAAGTACAAGAGTAGCAGTTTGGAGCTCTAAGAGTAAACATGAGATTGGGAATTTATAGCTTCAAGAATTTTGCATCTGGGTTGTTTGTTTTTACTTTTAACTTAGAAGTTTTAACTTTATATGGGCCTGGAAAATATATGAATACACAGTCCATCTTCTAATCTATAACTGTAAGAAGAATGTTCGTGAAATAAAAATCAAGAAAGAACTATTTAAAATTGCTTCTGATTATTTTAACTGTAGGTAGATTTTGGTTTTCTATGTATCTTTGGACATTTACTTCAAAAGAACAGGCTCTTCACTATGTGCAACATAGTTAAATAAAAAGACATTAAAGCAACTTACTAGGCCTACTGCAGAGTCCTGCGGTATAACAATATACAGTCAGGTTAAATAATGTCAAACTTGTTTTATGATGTGTGTGTGGGAGGATAATTTGTGCAATGGACTATCACCAATGGTGACTCAACCTGATGAATATTCAGTAAGTTTTTGGATTACTGTTATGTCAGGACTCCAAAATGTATGTATTTATTGTAAACTCTTGCTTTTCTTATGAGAGCAGGAAAGAAAGGAAGAAAGAAAGTAGAAAGAAAGAAAGGAAGAAAGGAAAAGAAAGGAAGAAAGAAAGAAAGAAAGAAAGAAAGAAAGAAAGAAAGAAAGAAAGAAAGATGAAGGATGCATAGCTATTTTACCTTTTTTTTTTTTTGTATCTACCCTATAGGGAATATTTTGATTCTGTGTTTCAGACAATTTACCAATGATGCCTGAATTAACAGGAATGAAGATGTTAAAGAAACCTGAATGAAGATCAACTGTCTTTTAAAAAAACAAACATATTTTTGTTGACTTCAGGGAGGAAGGGAGAGGGAGAAACAGAAACATCAATAATGAAAGAGAATCATTGACTGGCTGTCTCCCGCATGCCCCCTGCTGGGGATCAAGTCTGCAACCTCAGGATGTGGCTTGACCCAGAATCGAACCATGACCTCCTGGTTCATAGGTCGATGCTCAACCACTGAGCCACATCAGCCAGGCTGTAGTAAACTTTTAAACAAGATATGATACAAGATATAAAACAAACTCTTAAATTTGCTTTTAAAGAATGTTAGTGGAGATATAAATTGAATATATATTAAGTTCATAATTTTTCAAGTTAAAAGACTTCTGAAGCAAATCTATTCTCTTCCCACCTCTGTCTCTGAAACACACACACACACACACACACACACACACACACACACACACACATTCTTCTATAAGGCGATAGATGTAGAAGGGTAAAAAGACTTAGTTTCCAGAATTTGTATTATATCTTGTTTTAAAGAAATGGAGTGTGGGCCATCTAGTTTTAGATTTTAGGAAGAAATTATAAAGACTGATGAGGATTAAAAGAATGCTATGTAAATTACTTAGCCTGAATTACCAAGGAAATTTTATGAGGTTATTTATATGGTAGGATAAAAACTAGTATACTGAGTTGGATGTAATGTCTTACAACAAACTAAAATTCACTATAATACTCTACATGTTATGAGAAATATGGCATGCCACTTGAATAAAATCTACTTCACTCTAAAACATATCATTAACAAGTTATTATTTTATAACTATATACTTAGAAAAAATGCTTCTTAGTCAAAACAGCAACTCAACTAAAATAGGAATCTTCTATTCAAGCAACAAAAGTTACATTTATCATGTGTGAGCCAGTGCATGAAGACACAGCAGTTTTAAAGATGTAATCCTTACCTACCTGCAAATGGCTCTGTGGTAAAATATAATAGCCATTTCTTTTTATTATGACATTTGTTTCTACTATTTAATTGTTAGATATAATACCATTCACTGCAACTGGAAACAAGAGCACCTTTCTTTTCTGCCTTTGCAATTGCCTCATGAATCAGAGGATTCTGGTAGGCTGCAAAAGTAATAATTTAAAAAATATATCATAAATTTCTTAAAGCAATTATTATATTTCATGCTTTGTATTAAATAGTACTTTGAATATTTTTTATTTAGGTAGAACTATGACTTTTTAAAAATAGATGGCCTCATTCAAATGTATTGCAATATGATCTATGGATACTATTCTACAGGGGACTTGCATCATTTGTGCTAATAAAGATTGAGACTCAAAATATGTGCACTGGTCCTCAGCCCTCCTCTTTTCCCCACCTCCCATATCCCAGCATGCTTGGGCAAACAAAATGATCACAAACGAGTCAAGTCCTGCTTCCATTAATTTGCCCAAACCACTGTCCCAGAGAAATGAATTCAGGATCCTGTTTCCAATTCCTGGCACTCTAGGACAGTTCTTTATCTAGATTGCAAGTGACTGGCATGGTATTGATGGTTTTCTTTTTTTGCATGTGATCTGATAGATCACAACCTATAGAGGGAGAAATTACCCATTCAAAAAGGAAAATAAAACTTATTGGCATTTAATTTTAAAATACATTGTTTGAAAATTATAGCAGGGATGGTACAGCAGATAATGTCCTAAACTATGTCCTATAGCAACTGCCATAACCCTAGAATAGTAGAAAATTGGTTCTTGTATTTTGAATAAATTCCCATATAAATATAATACTTTCCAAAATTTGAAAACTTCTGCAATAGATGTTTAATAAGTGGTTTCTGGTTGATTGAATTTTTAAAAAATTTGCATGATCACTTACACATAATAAAACTAGAAATGATATAAGATAAAGCTCTATAAATGGTCCCTTTGTTCTTAGGCATTCAAGTCTGAGACCAAAATCTAAACAGAGAATAATCAATTTATGTGATATTTCAATCTCCAGTAGATACAATCAAATAATTTCAGACAAAGGTTTATTCCAATGAAATTCATACTGTACAAATCACAATGTATGCCAATATACTACTTCATGCTGAAAACAAGAGGATGTATATAGACATCATATCTTAGGGTGGGGAATGAGTATTACTGCCCACTGTAAGGGAGAGAGAGAAAGTGTGTGTGTGTGTGTGTGTGTGTGTGTGTGTGAGAGAGAGAGAGAGAGAGAGAGAGAGAGAGACTCCTAGCCTTCATAAAAATATGAAGCCATTCATCTTTACCTTATGAAAATCCATTCTTCTTCCAGCATGATAGAGTCTAGATTCAAATTCTGCATGAGCATAATATTTCATGCAAGTTCTACTATGTTTCATTGGCCAATTTTAAAGATCAAAAAGTACAATTTAATATTATAAAATGCCAACTCAATGACTTCAAAGAGTTGGTAATTCTTGTAAAATTGGTTGAGAGAAATTAGAATAACAGTTATATATATGTTTATATATCTAATATATTTAATGCTTACAACTGCTCTATAATGTAAATACAATAATCCTGATTTTCACATAAGGAAATTAAAAACTTATGTGTTTTAACACCTATTATTGAAAAAAAAGGACTATCTGAGTATATGAAGGTACACTTTTTTGGAAGATCTGAATATTTTTAGAATAAGTAATTATTCTCTATGAAATACCCTATATAATAAAGAGGCAATATGAAAATTGACCATCATGCCCTCGCACAAGATGGTTCCCCCCATGTGGTCACAAGATGGCCACCACAAGATGGCCAGCAGGAGAGGGCAGTTAGGAGCAACCAGGCTGGCAGGGGAGGGCAGTTAGGGGTGACCGGGCCTGCAGGGGAGGGCAGTTGGGGGAAATCAGGGCTGCAGGGGAGGGCAGTTAGGGGCAACCAGGCTGGCAGGGGAGGTCACTTGGGGGTAACCATGCCAGCAGGGGAGGGAAGTTAGGGGCAACTGTGCTGGCAGGGGAAGGCAGTTGGGGACGATCGGGCCAGCAGAGGAGGGCAGTCGGGGGCAATCAGGCCAGCAGGGGAGCAGTTAGGCATCAATCAAGCTGGCAGGGGAATGGTTAGGCAGTGATCAGGCTGGTAGGCAGAAGCTATTAGGGGCAATCAGGCAGGCAGGCAGGCGAGTGGTTGGGAGCCAGCAGTCCTGGATTGTGAGGGTGCAGGCTGGGCTGAGGGACACCCTGCCCCCCCCTCCCATGCACAAATTTCATGCACTGGGCCTCTAGTATATAAATATGTATATAAAGTATTCAAACTGTATCTCAGAAGAATAATATAGTCCAGAATTACATTTATTATTTATTATCAATCTCTTATTCTGAGTTATTAGTGAGATATCATAAAACTCAGTATTAAAGCAAAATAGTGCAGACTATGAACATGCCAGAGACACAGGTCTTTATCCTTAACAAATACTCAATGCCAGGAGATTAATTTTATGGGCACTATTAGAGCTTTTGTAGAATGAAACAGTTACCTTAAACAAACTCACATCCAGTTTTGCAGCAGAAGGTCGTTTGTGCACTTGCCACGTCTCCCTCTGCATCCGTTTATGTCTCTCTAGTAGAGACCATTGTCGAATTAATTACATGGAAGCTGATAGCCCCTCCCGTGGGCTAGCAAAGCACTTTCCTGTTCTATATATTGCTCGGTGCTGCCGGGGAACTGATTGCTCTTCTCCAGTTAGATAAAAGCTGGAGATGTTGGTCTCCCTAAAACATCTTCCCTAATAAGCATTTAATGTAAGACAAGTGCTATAGAAATTTCAACAAGATTTTATATTAAAATAATTGTTAGGCTTGAAAGAGAATTCAAAAGCCTCTAGAATTACTGTAGTAACCATTTTCTCAAAATAAATGTGCAGTTATTAAAATAATGTGTGTTTATGATGAAATGCTTAAAACCACGAGGAAGAGAAAGACATCCTGTAATCTCAACACCCAAAGACAGCATTAATAAACACCTAGGTACAAACTTCAAAACTAGGACCCTATCCTACATTATATTAGTACTTAAACATCCATCCTTGTTAACAATATCACATAGTCCTCTAAATTCCCAATTTCCTGACTTTATCATACTTTATATGACCAGTTTTCTACTGTTAGACATTAAGGTTATTATTTATTTTTTACTCATATTGGAACATGTGGTGATAAACTTCTTTTGATATAAATCATAGTTATTTCTTATTGCCTTAGGATATATTCCTAATGGTATTTCTGGGTCAAAAGGTTTGAATATTTATTGCTTCAATATATATATTGATGACTGCCATTCATTAAAAATAATAATAATAATTTGCAGCTTTGTCATCAGTCTATAGCTGTCCACTTTCCTGCATTCTTACTAACGTGAGGTATTACTCTTTTTAGTCACGTTGGTTTGGCAGTGAAAAATCATGTTTTACTGCTGTTTTAATTTGCATCTGTTATTGCTAAAACAATAGAATATTTGTAGATTTTACTTGTCATTTGCTTTTTTATATGTATCATTTGTTCATACTTTGTTCAGTTTTCTATTCTAGTGTTTACATTTCCCTCATTGACTTATATGGGAGTTAAATAAAGGAAGAATATTGACACACTGCATTGTGTGCATTTCATATTAACCTTTGCACACTCTGTGAGAATTAATCCAGGGACAAATTACATATACTAAAGGTCAGGAAATAGTTGAGAGAGTCCATTTGCAATTGAGATCACAACTTAAAGATTCTTTTATTTAAAAAAATATTTGTCCTTGAAAAATAATCACACAACCCATTTTAACCATATTTATACCAAGGATATTTTAAAGTACAAAATCATTTTATAATAATAGTGATAATGTTACTAACAGTTAACATTTACTGTGAGTGTATTTGTATCTGTAAGGCACTTCACATTCTGAAAACAATTCATAAAGCAGTTACTCTTTCTGTTCATGTTTTATAGACAAAGAAACTAACCCGTATAGTGTAACATGCACAAGATTACAAGCCAGTGTATGTTCTATCACAATTTTATTCCAGTTGAGATGAAAGAAAAAATTCTCCATAAAATTACTTTATGTTGTCAAGGAAGGAAGAGATTTACCACATTAAAATCATGGAATTAATATAGTAAATTGAACCAAATTAAATTTCTCTTTTAGTAGGTCAATAGTGATCAAATATTAGCAAGTTTATACCATTCAAACAAATTAATTTGAATCTGGAAAAAAAAAACTATAGAAAAAATATGCAAACAAGTTGTAACAAAAAAATGTTTACCACAATTTTATTAAATCCCAATCAATGTATTTTACAGAGGAAAAACTAAGACTGATAGAGTTTATGCAGATTTCCCCAGCACTTAAAATAATAACTTTTAGAAAGATTATATTTTTACTAATGTCTCATATATTCTATGACATAAATGTTTTTATTATTTTCATCATATTGGTACATTTTTTTTGCATCCTCACCATCAAAATTCTCTCTTTTCCCTTTGTCTCCCAAACAACCTTTCTCACTCTCTCTCCTTCTTATGTTACCTTCTCTGTTTCTTTTCACTGTCTCCCAATCTCTCTCTCTCTCTCTCTCTCTCTCTTTCTCTTCCTCCTTCCTATCTTACCTTTGCTATCTTCTCTGTTTCTCTGCCTCTCTTATGTCTATAAATGTTTGTTGACTATGTACTATATTCAAAGCTAAATTCTCACATGCAGTGGTGAATGAGGCAGTCTTTTAAGGAGTTTGTCTATGAGGCAGTAGAGAAGAAAATAGTCAATTTATTTCCATTGGATGTAACACTGTTATTGGAAAGAGGACCAGACCTGGAGCATGTCTGCCTAAAGCCAGACTATAGTGTGTGGGGTTCTTGACGTCATGCAGGAAAGATTTCAAAATATGAGGCGAGGTAATTTTGAGAGAATGTTTATTAAAGCTGGGACAGTGAAACAAGGGAGGGCTTGGGATAAAGTAAGCGTCAGAGAGAGCCTCGCAGGCCTGCTTTGGCTCTCTAGAAATGTTCTAGGAAAGAAGTGAGCCTAGGTGGGTTTGCTTTTGCTCACTGGGAAGTCAGAGAAAAGTAGGCCTTAGAGACAAGTTCAGGGGTTTAGCCGGATGAGCTGCCACTGCCCATTGTTCCCCTGCTTGAAAGTCTCATGGGGTCCCTTAGTGTTTAGGAGAGGCACGCCTGTGGGGGAAGAAAGTGGGAAAGGCAGAGGCACCTGGGTTGCACCTGGGAAGCAGAGCTTGCACTGGGTTCTTTGTTTTGAGGGTTTTAAAGGCTGGAAGTTTAGGGAGGGGTCTTAGGGAAGGATCTCAATGGAATACTCATCAGCTTTTTCACTGTATTTTTCAGGGTCATGGTCTCCACTGATTGGTTGGCACAAAGTTAGGGGGTCATTAGTCAGCACAGCTGGTCCTGGCATTGCCTATCTGATTTTGCTGCTTGCCTAGGCCTGGAGTTGAAATACAACTGAGGCCTAGATCTCTAGAGAGGAAAGGTCAAGGAGGGAGGGGAGGGGGGTGTCTAAACTGCATGGCCAGCATATGCCAGGGAAGGAAAGGCCACCCTGGGGATGAGGTCCAGCCCCAGTTTTGCTGTTGCTAGGCACCCAGGGATTTCCACCCTGGTGACCTCCTGTATCTGATTGGAAATGTTCTGCTAGTTTGTTAAGTTACCTGTCTCAATTTCCTCATATAGCCGCCAAATAATTTTTCTTACCAATCTACCTCAAAAACCACCAGGCCACTTAACGTAATCTCAGATGATGGTGAGAGGCCTTTCAAAGACAGTGTCTTTGAAACTGAGATGTTCAAAGGAATGGAGCCCTAGGAGACATAGCATAAACCATAATTCAGGGTGCTGAAGTGGTTGAAATTAGTGCAGCTGGGCATTGGAGGCAATTGTATTTAATAGCATCATGTTTATAGAAAAATTAAATTCTTAAATAAAAATATTCCCACAAAGAAAAGTTTATATTCAAATGGTTTCACTGGTGAATTTTATCAAATATTTTTTAAAAAGAAATAATACGAATCCTACTCAAGCTCTTTAAGGTAATAAAAGAATAGATAACAGGTCCCACATTATTTTATGGAGGCTAGTACTATCAAACCCTGAAAAAGATGTTAAAAAAATTACAGACTAATATCCATCATGAAGATATATAATAGAATCCCAATAAAACCCTGGCAAATCAAATCCAACAATATGTAAAAATGAAACACATCTTGACCAAATGACTTTTATCTCAGGACTGTAAAGGGATTTGACATTCATTACTTTGACAATAGAGAAGATCCATATCATAATCTTAGGAGTGCAGAAAAATCATTTGCCAAAATTCAACAAATATTCATTATACACATTCTCAGCAAACTAGGAAGAAGGGCTTATTCTCAACTGATAAGCAGTACCTACTAAAAATGTTCTGATTACATCTTACTTAAAATCAGACACAAAGCTAAGATGAGCCCTTGCAGCATTATTTTGGAGGACCTGGAAAGCAATCCAATGAAGCAAGATAAAGAGAAACCATCATGGCAATAAAAAATAAAGTGGTAAAATTGTCTTATTTTCAGTGGCCATTATCATTTATATTTTAAATCCTTATAAAATAACTATCAAACAACTATCAGAACTAATAAATGAAAATAGTGTGGTGGCAAGGTAGTGGGTCTGGTCAAAAAATAAAAACAATTGTATTTCTATACTATCGTAGAAAAGACTTGGAAAAATAGATGCAGATATAAAGGGATTTTTAAGAATGCCATTTATAGTAGTATAACAATTATAAAGTACTTAGGGTAAATTTAACAAAAAGTATATATATATGATCTCTACACTGGAAACTATGACACTGTGAAGAGATGAAGAGCTATGTAAAATGAAATTTATACCATGTTCATGGATTGGAAGATTCAATGTTAAGATGTCAAGTATGTTGATTCTATTTCTTACTTGAAGATAGGTAAGAATGACTATTGTATGGTTCCATGGACTCACTGGCAGTAGGAGATGTCCCAACTCTATGAGGGGTCCATGATAATGTTTCAGGTCCTCAGGTATTCGGCCAATTTGGACTCTCTGCAATGGTTCCCAATGTCTGGCTATTCCCCAGTGTATGGTTACCCATGTAAATGCCGGTGTGTTCCTTTGAAGTGCTAGAAGAATCATTACTGTGTATACTTGCTCTGGCATGTCAGAGTCTTTCCTCAAGGAGGCCCTAAAGTGTCTCTTTTAAACAATGAGTTCCATTTCTAAAAATCGGCATATTCAAATATGGTATCAAAATACCCTCTCAGATAAGGCATATGAACTCTGTGTGGAGAGCACATAATTCCCTAGTGTCAGATTTAATAATGGAGGTACATGCATTAGAAACACCTGGAATGTTTGTTAAAATTGTAGCTACATATTGACCTACTCATCAGAATATGCTATAGCAATTTCCAGAAGTATGCATTTTTAACCATCGACCCCACCCTGTCATTCTGATGCACACTATAATTTGAGAAAAATTATCCCACAAGGAAGCCAGATCCTAGAAATTACAGGTAAATTATTCAGGCAAGTATAATTACCAGAAAGTTTATCTAATAACATACAATGCAAATAAATTTCAAGTGATGGTCAAAGTTGATCTGTGTTTATGGGAGAGCAGTTTATTCAATCTGGTGCCAGGAAGGATGGGGAAGTAAATTTAGCTCTTTGAGAAATAAAAATACTTAGAACTAAATTGATATGATGGTGTTCTAGAGTTTGGAGCGCAGTCCTAGTCTGAGGGGCAGATCTAACACGAGGCTGGGTAACAGGACACATTAACACAGGGTTACTGAGGGCAAAACACTGGTCTAAAGAGAGCTCTGACCCCAGGTAGGGCTTTGGAGGTTCTTGACTCAGGACCTCCATTGATATTCAGAATTTCTATTTGTTCATTAGGCCCTTGGTCTTTTTATTTTATATTATACTAGAGGCCCAGTGCACAAATTTGTGCATGGGTGGGGTCCCTTGGGGTGGCCTGCGGGGATTGGGCCAAAACCCTGCAGCTCCTACCTGCCGCTGCCGCTCATCCCAGCCCCACTGTGCCCGATGCTGGCTCGCGCCCAATCAATCCCAATCTGGAGAGGCTCCTGCCACTGCAGCAGCACTCACCAGCTATGAGCCCTGTATCTGGCACCCTCAGGAGTGGCCTGCAGGATCCAGCTGAAATCGGATCTCTGACATCCCCTGAGGGGTCCCAGATTGCAGGAGGGAGCAAGCCAGTCCCAGGGACCCCGCCAGTGCATGATTGGATTAGGGAGGGACCATGGGAGGGATCCAGGGCATGTCAGGCCCATCTTGCTCAGTCCCTATTGGCCAGACCCCAGCAGCAAGCTAAGCTACTGGTTGGAGCGTCTGCCCCCTGGTGGTCAGTGTACGCCATTGCAAGCAGTTGAAGAGCCTTAGCATATCATTAGCATATTACCCTTTGATTTGTTGAACAGTGGATCAGTCACCAGATGACCAGACACTTAGTATATTAGGCTTTTATTATATAGGATAGTTTTATTACCTTTCTAGAGAGGAAGAAAGATGGAGAGTGAGAGAAACATCCATGTGAAAGCAAAACATCGATTGGCTGCCTCCTGCACCCCCTACCAGCAGATCAAGACCAAAACCTGGACATGTGGCCCAACTGAAAATAGAACAGGCAAGCATTTGGTGCATAGGACAATGCCCAACCAACTGAACCATACTGGCCAGGGTGGTCCTTATTCTTGCTGATAAATGACTTAGTTCAAACTTCCAGAAAATTGTGCAATGAGGCTGCAGTTATGCCAGATTTGACTCTGAAGTCAATCCATGGATGACCTATTGGTAGATCTAGCTATGGGTTGCTAGGTATACAGCAAAAGCAAAACTATGCAGTTCAAATTGGATGGTATCTGACAAACTATACTCAAATATAATTTTTAAAAATGTCATGTATTTTATTTGTATTTGGTGGATTACATCTATAAATTATTGGTGTAGTATAATTATTTATATATTTATTTATGTATTTACTAGTATTTATTATTGACAGTATTACAGATATCCTTCATTGTCCCCCTTCCTCCCTTCCACCCAGATCCTATATTTTTATTTTAAATTTAAAGAACAGAATATCCAGTAAATAGTTCATTCAACAGCTGTCTTAATTACCAGTATGTCATATTAACATGTCCTTCCCATTATAACTAGTTGACTTTCATTGTCCTTCCCAATATACTGTCTGTTCCAGATTCTTCCCATTGTTTGTCAGTATAAATGAAGGCTCTCGGGACTTTACTGGGCAGGTTTTGTGAGCGATGCCACTAAAAAGATGTCTTTCAAAGGTTACCAGACTTTGCTTATGAAAGATTTCAAAAGCAATTTCTCCCTAGTTGTAACAAAAAATATTGCCATCACTGCTTCATGATACAAGTGCCTAAATGCAGTTGGGAAACACTGTTAAGTTCTTGATTTTTAAAAATTGATATGTATTGCATGCCATTTTCACAGCCTGTTTACACCCTCACTGAATTACTTACTGCAGTGTCTTATTCTGGTCAACCTATCTGATTTAGAAATGCTGTACCTTACTAAATGTACCAAATGTATTATGTGTACATTATTGACTACCTTTTATCTGTTTTTATAAAGCATCAATAAATGTTGCTTAAAGAACTAAGACTGGTAATTTTTCCAAATTTTTGTGTATTTTCCAGTTTTTCTTTAAAGGGATGGTTGATCTTGGCATTTCAAATTCTATCTTTAATAGTTGGCATTTTAAATTCTGATCATTAGAAAAACACTACTGCCTGGAAATATTCTTTTTATTACCTTCTTTAGGTGAGTGATGTTAACTTAGGAGGGCTAAGATGTATTTCAACAGCTGTACATCCTTGTTTCTTTTTTACTATGTTAATGCCTCATCTGTAAAGATTTTAAAATATAGTCCATGTACCGAAGATGAATTTGTAATTTCTTCCAAGTCTATCAAAAGCTTTTTTAGGGATATTATACAAAATAAAAATGGTGTAAATTAAATTAAAATGTCAGGTTTATTCTTGGATGAAATTAATGCTTTAAAAAATATTTTTATTGATTTTTTTTTTTTTTTTAGAGAGAGAATGAAATTAATGCTTTAAAAATATTTTTATTGATTTTTTTTTTTTTTTTTAGAGAGAGGAAAGGAGAGGGAGAGAGAAACATTGATATGTGAGAGTGGAATATCGATCACTTGTCTCCTGCACATCCTCCACCAGGGATTGAGCCTGCAACCTTGGCATGTGCCCAGACTGAGAATTGAATTGACAACTTTTCAGTGCATAGTACCATGCCCAACCAACTGAGCCATACCAGCCAGGGCAAAATAATGTTTTGCTTGTTTATTTTTTAGTATTGCAGCATGTTCTCATGGAAAGAGACAGTGAACTAATTATTTAATTATCTGTGTTCTATTCCTGGCTCCATCAGAAATAAATTTAGGACCTATGTAAATTATTTTTTATATCTGAACATCTATACCACTAGTCAAAAAACTAAACAGATAATGTGCTGGAAAACAAACCTAATTTAAGGTTCCTGACATCACTAAAATACTTACCTTCTGTGTATCAATTGAATATATGGTGTTACCCTGGTTTGTATTGGGGAGAAATCTTTTGTGGAAATATAACTTCCAATTATAGTTTGATTTCTCTCGATGTCTGGCTAGATTGGCTTTTTTATTTCACTGCATGAATACAACAACAAAATGCTTTAGTTGGTCTAGAGTGAGGAGATAAACTCAGAGCCTCACATTGTACATAAAAGACAGTCTTAGTCACCCCAACCGAGGCCTCAGTGCATGGGATGGCTTAAGAGCCCTACGTATGGGTGAAGGAAAATGGCAGAATTTATAATTAGTTGTACAATTATTGGCCAGTAATCCCCATGTCTGGTCTCTGTTTTTCTCATGTGGGCTGTGGAGGGGCTCTGAAGTGCCAGGTCTATAGACTGACTCATTCCATTTGACTGAGATGAAAGTGAGTTTTGTTAGGTCTCTATTTGGGACAAAAAGGAGAGTTAGCACTTTATCCCAACCATAGACTTCACTATTTATTACAGGCTTTCATGTGAATTAAAGATTCCCTGAGGCCATGCATGAGATTCTCAGGTGACTGACAAAGTGTGGTGAGGCTGATGTGTTTGGGTTGATAACAAACCCAAGAAGTGAGGTTTTCTGGTTTTAGATGTCACGACTGGGCATCTCCATCACATATACAAGTTAAATATCAATTTTTTTCCCCATAAAGGAACCGTTAATTAAAAACTGAAAAATAAAATTATTTCTGTTTTTCTTTTCTTTTTCTGTTTTGGAAACCTGTTCTTTAAAACACCCTGAGCAGTTGAGGTAAGCAAATGCAAACTTTCATTTGAAGCGAAACTTGGCCTACATCATCCTGTTGGAACCCTCCCAAGTACAGAGTAAAGAATGCGTGGCATCCAGGCCCATTAAGAAGTGAAATGTGACCAACTGCCAATGTTTTCTGCTTTATTGACACAAGACCACTCTATGAAGTGGCAGTTGAATAGAAAATAGGCTTTTAGTCTGAAATAGAATCTCATATTTCTCTACCTCCTTTCAGGCAAATATTGGTTTTAGAAAACTATTGATGAATGATGGATATCATTCAAGTATTTTGCCTTGACTAGTTTTGCTTCATGGTAACTTTACAAGTTATGCAGCATACTTCTTACTCTGTCATACAGATTGTTTTTTCTATTATTTGAAAGCAGAATAGTAACATTGAAACAGTTGAAAAGATGAAAACACATTTCCCCCCTTTTCTCCGTGTTGTATAATTAATTACCTTTAAACATATTTCTTTCTAATTTGGATAAATATTGCTTTCATTCTATGTGTACATATACATTTGGGTACTTAAAGTTTACATAAAAATTACATCTAAGCCTAAATGTGTGCATGCTTAGATTTTACACATTTTACTTTTTATTTATACTAGAGGCCTGGTGCACAAAATTGGTACACTTGGGGGGAGGGTCCCTCAGCCTGGCCTGCGCCCTCTTGCAGTCTGGGAGCCCTTGAGGGATGTCTGACTGATGACTTAGGCCTGCTTCCTGAGCCCACTCCCCACGCTACCATGGAGGCAGGAGTGCAGAAGGGTTCTAGGGCATGTCTGGTCCATCTCACTCAGTCCCAATAGGCCAGACCCCAGCAGCAAGCTAACCTACCGGTTGGAGCGTCTGCCCCCTGGTGGTCAGTGCATGTCTTAATGACTGGTCGACCAGTTGACTGTCTGCCCCCTGGTGGTCAGTGCATGTCATAGCGAGTGGTTGAGTGGCCTTAGCATATCATTAGCATATTATGCTTTGATTGGTTAAATGGCTGACCAATCAACCAGACACTTAGCATATTAGGCTTTTATTATATAGGATATTTTAGATTTTAATATTTTATGCATATATCAATATAAATATTTGTGTTATATCTAAATGTAAATATTTATGTACATATATCTGTGAATAGATGGCTAATAAACAAGAGTCACTTATTGTATACTAGAGGCCCAGTGCACAAAAATTTGTGCACTCAGGAGGGTCTCTCAACCGGGCCTGTGCCCTCTCACAGTCTGGGACCCGTTGGGGGATGACCACCTAATGGGTTAGGCCTGCTCCCCGGGGGATTGGGCCTAAGCTGGCAGTCAGACATCCCTCTGGCAACCTGGGAGCCCTCAGGGGATGTCCACTTGCCAGCAGGGAGCAGGCCTAGCTGCAGTCAGACATCCTAAGCACTGCTGAGGAGGCGGGAGAGGCTCCCACCACCACCGCTGTACTGGCAGCCGTCAGCCTGGCTTGTGGCTGAGCAGAGCTCTCCCTGTGGGAGCACATTGACTACCAGGGGGCAGCTCCTGCATTGAGCGTCTGCCCCCTAGTGGTCAGTGTATGTCATAGTGACCAGTGATTCCCAGTCATTCTGCTGTTAGGGTCAATTTGCATATTACCCTTTTATTATATAGGATGCTCATGGAGGGATCATATGCATTTATGCATTTAACGAATGTTTATTGAGCACCTACTTTGTCAAACACTCTTCTAGATTTTTGGGGATATTTTAGTAAAAGTTAGACCAAAATTCTACCCTCTGAATTTTATATCCTGCTGGCTGCAGTATTCTTGATTTATCATTTCTATTTGGAAGTAAAGTAAGTACATTACTGGCTTTATATAATGCCAAAAATAGTATTATAGGGGTAGAATAAATAATCGACATCATTTTTCCTGGGCTCTATAGTTTCATTTTGTATTAATTATTAGAGGCCCAGCACATGAATTGTGCGCAGGTAAGGTCCCTAGGCCTAGCCTGCCATCAGGGCCATCTTTGGCTCATTCGCCAATCCCCAGTTATGCCCTCCCACCGACACCCACCCCAGTTCCCTGTTTGCCATCAGGCTATCTATAAAGCCTGCGGGCCAGGGGGAGGGAACAAGATGTTGGCCGTTCCACCCACTCACCAGTGCCCAGGCCTGCTCCACTTCTGACACCCACCCCGGTTCCCCTTTACCATCTGGAGAGCTATCGGAGCCTGCAGGCTGGGGGGAGGAACCAAGAGGTCTGCCTTCTGCCTACTTGCCAGTCCCCAGTCCTGCCCTGCAGCCACCCACTCTGGTTCCCTGTGGTTTTCTGTTGGTCATCCAGCAATTGGAGCCTGCAGGCTATGGGGAGGGATCAAGAGGTGTTCAATGCACCTCATAGCAACTGGTCAATTGGTCCTTCTGGTCATAACACCGTTATGGTCACTGGTTTTTTATTATATAGGACTAGAGGCCCAGTGAACGAATTCATGCATGGGTGGGGTCAAGCCAGCCTGACCCCAATCAGAGCAGATTGGGGCTGGGCCTGTCAGGAGGAAGAGATGGTGGGAGGTTGGTTTGGCCAGCCTGCCCAGATCAGGGCCAATCAGGGTCCCTGATCAGGGTCAGGCCGGCTGGGGGAAAGGGCTGTAGGTGATTGGCCAGCGGGCCCCACCCCCAATTGGGGTTGGGGAACTGATTGGGAACAGGGCCGGCCATGGATAGGGGCTATGGATGGTGAGCCGAATGGGGTGGGTGGGGGATGCCAATCAGGTGCCAGTGGCCTGGGGGAGGAGCCATGGGTGGTTGGCCAGATGGCCCTGCCCCTGATTGGAATGAGGGCGCCTACCTGGGGTGGGGCAAGATGGGGGGAGGGGCTGCAGGAGGTTGGCCACCCAGCCCCAGCCCCGATTGGGGTCGGGGGCTGCAATCAGGCATGGCCGGCAGGGGGCAGGGCTGCGGGCCTATCATGGTGTGGGGGGCTGATCTGGACATTGCTGGCTGGGGGGGAAGGAAGGGGACATTTGGCCAGCAGGCCTCATTCTTGATCGGGGTGGGAGAGTACCATCAGGGGCAGGCCAGCAAGGAGGAGGGGTCAAGAGGTTGGCTGCTGGCCCCACCTCTTGATCGGGCTAGTTAGCTTGCCATAGTGGGTGTCATAGCGACCCATGTTAGGTCATTATGACCCTTAAGGTAGCTGCCTTTTTATATACTATATAGACTAGAGGCCCAGTGCATGAAATTCGTGCACTGGGGGGTGTCCCTCAGTCCAGCCTGTACCATCTCCAATCTGGGATCCCTCTCACAATCCGAGACTGCTGACTTCCAACCACTCGCCTGCCTGCCTGCCTGATTGCCCCTAACCGCTTCTGCCTACCAGCCTGATCACCCCCTAACCACTCCCCTGCCAGCCCAATCATCCCCAACTGCCCTCCCCTGCCATCCTGGTCCCACCCAACTGCCCTCCCCTGCAGGCCTGGTCACCCCTAACTCCCCTCCCCTGCTGGTCTGATCACCCACAACTGCCCTCCCTTGCCTGCCAGCCTTCTTGTGGTGGCCATCTTGTGCCAACATGGGGGCAGCCATCTTGTGCAAGGGTGTGATGGTCAATTTGCATATCACCTCTTTATTATATAGGATTAGGTGCAAGATATTTTTATTCCTATCAGTTCCATTTTGTTACATTTTATTTTTTTAAATATATCTTTATTTCAGAGAGGAAGGGAGAGGGATAGAGAGTTAGAAACATCGATGAGAGAGAAACATCGATCAGCTGCCTCCTGCACACCCCATACTGGGGATGTGTCTGCAACCAAGGTACATGCCCTTGATTGGAATTGAACCTGGGACCCTTCAGTCCACAGGCTGACACTCTATCCACTGAGCCAAACTGGTTAGGGCCCATTTTGTTATATTTTATAAGTATAATATTCATTAGAAGATTTATTATTTAGATTTTAATAAATATTATCCAGTATCAAAAAGACATAAAATTTAAACAACTGTGTAATTATTTATCTTCTAAATTAACTTATCAACAGATAAGGTAGCATAGAGAATTTTGTATTCTATATTTCTAATTCAAGATTCAAACCCAAATTTTTTCTTGAGCATAATTTTCCCTGTTTGTATCAATCATGCTGTACTGTTTATTTGATTATGAAAATTACATAAGACAGCTTGTAAGAATGTGTATACTAGCTAACATGTTAAAATTGATGATAAAATAAAAGTAGGAGTAAATATGTGACTAAAATGCATTCTTGATCATGAATATACTTAGTTGCTATCTGCTTCTCACCCACAGTTGCAGATTAAAATGATTCAGGTATCTTGGAAACACAGATTCCCAAACCCCTTTACCTTTAAAGTCTGATTTGATTGTTCCCTTGACATAGGGACCTCAAAATGTTATACTCTTAAAAATTTCAAATTTAATCTATAGATAAGGCAGGAGAACCACTGTTTTCATTAAGCCATAGATCTGCCTCTCAGCTCCTGGGAAGATCTTGTAACCTAACCTAATGCCTGTTAGGTTGCAAACAAGCGAGTGTTCAGGTTAATTATAACACTGTGTTCCTAGACTAAATAGATTTTTCCTGAGGGAGGGGTGCATACAGGAGGGCACATTTGACATGATGAACCACATTCTCAATAGCATCTCTGTGAAAGATACAATGAGATCTCTCAGACCCTGATCAGAGGCACCACCTTTATTTCATTGCCATTATATTTTCTTAACTACTGTGTTATAAAAAATAGAAAAAGGAAAATTTAAAAGAAGTACAAGGCTACTGAAACAAACTGCACTAGAATTTATAGCAATACTGCATCTAGCATGTTTTTAGTAGACATTGATTAAACACAAACTAATTCTCACTGTATTGACTCTGGTATATTAAACCAAAGGACTCCCTTCATTAGATTAGCAAGGGAAACAACCTATAAAAGTAATTAAGGAGAAAAGGAGGGTAAAATTAATACAATAAATGGTAAGAGAAGGGTTTATTTGAGTAAGACTGGACATTCTGCAGTAGCGAAGATAATGTTATATAGGTGTCATTAATCTTTGTAAAGGGCTGGTTTCAGTGAAATAGGAAAACAGGGAAGAGCCAAAGCCTGAACTATGCTGTTCCAGTCATCGTCTTAGAATTAGACTTTATGAATCTAAACAGTACTTTTTGGCATCTATGTCTGCATCTTTGGATGTGGCAGATAAAGGACTCCTGTCAAAACCAATAAAGCTGGAATTATTTGGAAACATGACATGACTAATATTAAGACCGCAAAAAACAGATAGTAAAAGTTTAATACTGTGACCTTCCAAAGGGCATATTATATGATACAAAACTCAACACCCCTCCTCAGTAATGACTGGGGATCAATTATCAGTAGCATTGTGCCCGAAGGCAGGTTATTAATCATCCCTATTGCTCTTGCTCGGACCGCTGTTGCTATGGTTAATAAATGCTATTAAACCTGCTACCCAGCCCTAATCATGCGCACTAGCCATGCCCTGGTCACCCGTTTCCAAGGTTTCAGGAAAATGGGGGTTAGAAACTCAGATTTGAAAGGTCACCAAATCCTGAAGTCAGTTTTTTTTTGATGAAATGTTTGCTGAAAAAGATCCTGACAAATGATTCAATAAACATCTTCATATTTATAAAAGTAATGGTATCTCAAATTCTATGCTAAAAATTAATGTTATTTAATGTACAGCAAAAGTGTGCAGTGAAAGCCTCTCAGGCCAGCTTAAACATTTTGTAGAAGCATGGCTGGCCCCTGAAAGTCCATACACTTGCAGTCTTTAGTCTCCAGGGAAATGGTGAGTTAAACTGTTGCACTGCTAATAAGGATTCTCAAAATCAGGACTGAAACTTTTGGAAAAAAGAGAAAAGGCTGCTCTGCTCCCCAAGGTGACTATCTAAATGGTAAGGGGGCACTTCTTGGAAATTGAAAAGTGTAATAAAGTGTAATAAACAAACCATAACTTTCTTTTGGGTTACCATTTTGTTATTATTTTCTTTTTTTTATTGATTAAGTTATTACATATGTGTAAGGACATATGTGTCCTTATCCCCACATTCCCCCCATTCCCCCCACTCCTGCCCTCACCCCCCTGTTGTCTGTGTCCATTGGTTAGGCCTACATGCTTGCATATAAGTCCTTTGGTTGATCTCTCCCTCTTACCCCCACCCTTCCCCACTTTCCCTCCGAGGCCCGAAGGTCCGATCGATGCCTCTCCGTCTCTGGATCTGTCCCTGTTCAGCAGTTTATGTTGTTCATCATATTCCACAAATGAATGAGATCATGTGATATTTATCTTTCTCTGACTGGCTTATTTCACTTAGCATAATGCTCTCCAGTTCCATCCATGCTGTTGCAAATGGTAAGAATTCCTTCTTTTTTACAGCAG
>NW_005361351.1:1524163-1537989 GCF_000412655.1 Myotis brandtii
GGGTGGGGGGGGAGGGGGGAGGCGAGGGGAGGGTCCCTCAGCCCAGCCTGCACCCTCTTCAATCGAGGACATCCCTCTTGCAATCTGGGACCGCTGGCCCTTAACTGCTCACCAGCCTGCCTGCCTGCCTGACCCTATTATTTTCTTAAATTTTTATTTTAAGTAAAATAGAATGGTTTCATGTGTGACAGTGTCTAAGGGACACTCAGATATGCCTGAACGTGACTCTTCAGGAGGGTTCAGAAGAATTGAAAGATCCAAGACTACTTCTCTCTAGCCTGATAAGGAAGCATATATATGTATGTCTATATATGACAACAATGAGTGGTGTTAGCAAACACACAGGAAATGAGTAAAGACAAACACGAAAGGCAAGAGTGGCAGAGGTGATGGCAAAAGGCCTAATCAATTTAGGCAATTAATCCACTAATGTCAAAAAGCCCTGAAAAAAAAAAAAAAAACCAACAACACACACAAAACAACAACAACAACAAAAAAAAAACAGCGGGAAAGAATTTTAAAATCTCTAAAAATGATGTGTTCTCTTCTTTTCTCAAGAGAAGGAAAGGGGTCTTGACATAGGTGATGCTCCTGGGCACTGCTGTGAATTAAAGACAACTTCCCCGGTTACCAGCCCTCTTAGTCCTCGTCCTCCCCTGGTGTGTGGGCTTGCTCATTTGCCTTTGAGTCTCACAGGATTATAACTCAGGCTGTGGCCTTATCAGAGACTGGACTGGTGTTGTAACACTCAGTTCCACAGGGTGTCCGAGTGAGGGCCTAACTCTTGCACCTCTGCCATGACCAAGGTGACATGCCCACACTAACCTGATAGAGGATGGAGAGCACAGGGCCAGACTCTCCAACGCCCCACCCCAGAAGGAGCCAATTGCCAGACATGTGAGTGAACTCTGAGAAACCAGCTCTGCCGAGGCTAATGAAAATCTGCAAAGCCATGAGCTCAAGGAAAGTTTATGTTAAGCCCCTCATTTTGAGGTGGCTTGTTAATGCAGCATCACTTTGTAGGAGATAACTGATGAACTTATAATTAACCTATCTCAAAATTTCTCATTTATTTTAAGGTTATTAGTATTATTGTGTGTGTGTGTGTGTGTGTTAGTTGGTTTGTTGGAAAACATGGTAATTTATATTATGTATGGCTCTTGATCATTTTTCTTTGGCAGCTCAGCAGTCAATTTTTCTAGTAATGAAGTTAATGCTGATCCAAGACCCCAGACATCAGATGTGACTTGCAGAGGATACTATATATAAACTAGAGGCCTGGTGCACAGATTCTTGCACAGGTGGGGTCCCTCAGCCTGGCCTGCTCCTTCTTGCAATCCAGAACCCCTCGGGGGATGTCAGACTGCTGGTTTGGGCCCAATCTGTGGGGATGGGGCCCAAATCAGCAGTCCGACATCCTCCGAGGGATGTAGTAGTGTGCGATGTGGCAGGTGGCTGGGGAGGAATCCGAGCTCGAGCCGGGCACCACACGGCTCCCACTCATCCTGGTCCTGCATCGCCTGCTGCCTCCACCGCTTAGTAGCGCTGCCACAAAGGTGGGAGAGGTTTGTGCTGCCGCAGCAGCACTTGCCCGCTGTGAGCCTCATGTCTAGTGCCTGTTGGTCAGCTGAGCAGCACTCCCACTGTGGGAGCTCACTGACCACCAGGGGGCAGCTCCTGTGTTGAGTGCCTGCCCCCTGGTGGTCAGTGCACATCATAGCGACCGGTCCACCAGTCGCTTAGGCTTTTAAATATATAGATATTTGGAACCCAGTACAATTTGACATATGCATTCATGACAGTCAAGACTTTGGAATCCGCACATCTATTGCCTCCCAAGGTTTTGTGGAAAAAAAAAAAGGGTTCTAAAAATTAATTTCCATCTTTCATGTTTCAATTCACATCATATGTTATTATACTTTAAAAATAATCTTTATTTCATTCATTTTCATTTTAATTGACTTAGCTAATATTTCACAAAAGAAAATTGTCTTCAGGCTTAAAGAAGGCTCTTAATGTGGAGAGAACAATGAAAAATATCAAGTTGCAATCAATTAGTTCCTTGTTTGATTTCTGCATTTAGCTCTTATTTTCTCAAACATTTTTTTTTTAAATCTTTATTGTTCAGATTACATTTGTTCCTCTCCCCCCCCACCCATAACTCCTCTCCTCCCAGTTCCCGCCCCACCCTCCGCCCTCACTCCCCACCCATGCTTGCATGTAAGTCCTTTGGTTGATCTTTCCCCCTTAACCCTGCCCTCCCCTACCTTCCCTCCAAGGCCCGACAGTCCAATCAATGCCTCTCCATCTCTGGATCAGTCCTTGTTCATCAGTTTATGATGTTCATTATATTCCACAAATGAGTGAGATCATGTGGTATTTATCCTTCTCTGACTGGCTTATTTCACTTAGCATAATGCTCTCTAGTTCCATCCATGGTGTGGCAAATGGTAAGAGTTCCTTTTTCTTCTTCCTCTTCTTAAAGAATACCTTTCAGCATTTCATATAATGCTGGTTTGGTGGTGATGAACTCCTTTAGCTTTTCCTTATCTGTGAAGCTCTTTATCTGACCTTCAATTCTGAATGATAGCTTTGCTGGATAAAAAAGTAATCTTTGTAGGTTCTTGGTATTCAGCACTTTGAATATTTCTTGCCATTCCCTTCTGGCCTGCAAAGTTTCTGTTGAGAAATCAGCAGCTGGTCGTATGGGTATTCCCTTGTAGGTAATTGAGACTCTTTCTCTTGCTGCTTTTAAGATTCTCTCTTTGTCTTTTGCTCTTGGCATTTTAATTATGATGTGTCTTGGTGTGGTCCTCTTTGGATTCCTTTTGTTTGGGGTTCTCTGCGCTTCCTGGACTTGGAAGTCTATTTCTTTCACCAGGTAGGGGAAGTTTTCTGTCATTATTTCTTCAAATAGGTTTTCAATATCTTGCCCTCTCTCTTCTTCTGGTACCCCTATAATTCTGATGTTGGTACGCTTGAAGTTGTCCCAGAGGCTCCTTACACTATCTTCGTATTTTTGGATTCTTTTTTCATTTTGCTTTTCCGGTTGGGTGTTTTTTGCTTCTTCGTATTTCAAATCTTTGACTTGATTCTTGCGATCCTCTGGTCTGCTGTTGGGAGTCTGTATAATATTCTTTATTTCAGTCAGTGTATGCTTAATTTCTAGTTGGTCCTTTATCACAACATCGAGGGTCTCACTAGATTTCTTAAGGATCTCAATACATTTATCGGCGGTTTCCATAAAATTCTTGAAAAATCTTAGAACCGTGGTTTTGAACTCTATATCCAGTCGTTTGCTGTCCTCCATTTCTGTCATTTGTGACCTGTTTCTTTGTCTTCGCATTTTGTCTGCTTCCCTGTGTTGGTAGAGTGGTTTTGTGTGCTAGGTGTCCTACAGGGCCCAGTGGCTCAGCCTCCCCAGTTACCTGAGGTGGACACTCTTGGTGCACCCCCTTGTGGGCTTTGTGCACAGTCTTGTTGTAGTTATGCCTTGATTGTTTTAGGTGTCACTGGGAGGAATTGACCTCCAGGCCAATTGGCAGTGAGAATCAGCTGTGTCTGCAGTGGGAGAACTTCTGTGCTGAAGACACCCTTCTGGGGCAAGACTTGCTTCAGT
Organism: Myotis brandtii; assembly: GCF_000412655.1. NCBI lineage: Eukaryota > Metazoa > Chordata > Mammalia > Chiroptera > Vespertilionidae > Myotis > Myotis brandtii. Next base: position 1,527,783 of record NW_005361351.1, read on the forward strand.
GGGGCTTTGGTGCTCACTGAGTCTGCCCCCTGAGTGTGTTCCTTATGAATCTGAGGAGTTGTAATCTGGGTGGTCCCACTCTGACCACTGGGTACACTGGCTCTTGGATCTAAGGAGGTGCTAATTAAGCCTCTTCCTGAGGTTACCCAGCAGGAGCTATGAAGAGATATGCAGATTCCCCTTCCTTTTTTGGGGGTTTGGGGGTGCCCAGATGAGGCCCAGCTGAGAAGCAATGCAAGCTGCTGTGGGGCCTTGGGCCTTCTCTTGTAGTTGTATTTTTGAAGTGGTTGTTTGCGGCAGCAGTCTCTGGTGTTTACCTATGCCGCCATCTTGGTGGAGTCCTTTCTCAAACATTTTTAAACTGAAATGTACCTATTCTTATATTTCTTTTCTAAAAATGTATATTTATTGATTTCAGAGAGGAAGGCGGAGGGAGAGAGAAACATCAATGATGAGAAAGAATCATTGATTGGCTGCCTCCTGCACGCTCCCTAGTGGGGATCGAGCTCACAACCCTGGCATGTGCCCTTGACTGGAATCGAACCCAAGACTCTTCAGTCCCCAGGCTGACGCTCTATTCACTGAGTCAAACCAGCTAGAGCCTTATAATTCTTTTCATTTATTTTTAAAGCCTGCTAGTGACATTCTAAATATTTTTCTAATCAGATATTTTAATTACAGAAACAAATAGGAATTTGGGAAAACCACATAACCCCTCTGAGCAGCAGCTCATTATGATAGAATCCTACACACTATTAAAGACAAGAATTCCAAAAGTAACCCCCAGGAATGTTTGACATTCAGGAATAACCCCATTCTTGAGATAATTTCATGATCAGTGCTTTGTTAAAAATTTGAAAATAAAGCTACAAACTAAAACCACAATTTGTTTCAGTGGGTGGGTTAAACTATATGTAAATTTAAATTTTTCTACTATACAGAGATGTAATTCATTTATAGTAAACTACACATATTTAATTTGCACAATTTGAAGAATTTTGTCATATGTATGCACTGTGAAACCTTCACCATAATCAAAATGCCAAACATTTCTATCTCCATGAAGTTTCTTGATGGCCCTGGGCCACCCCTCCTTCCCTGCAATCCTGTCCCAGCAACCACTAATCTGCTCTCTGTCATTGCAGAGTAGACTGCATTTCCTAGAATCTCATGTAAATGGATTCAGAGCCTGGAACCAGAGCTGCTATGATGTTCTGTCTGTCTGCTTTCACTCAGTGTGATTACTTTGTGATCCATCCACATTGTTGCATGTATCAGGTTGTTGCTTTTTATTGCTGAGTAGTTTTCAATGGAAGGAACAGACTGTATTTTGTTTAGCTATAAGCCTGTTAATGGACATCTGGGATGTTTGCAGTGTTTGGCTATTACAAATAAAACTAATAAAAGCATCCTATATAATAAAGAGGTCATATGCAAATTAACCATCATGCCCTCACAAGATGGCTGCCTAGAAGGTGTGTGGTTGTATCTGATTGTGATTTGAATTTTATTTCCTTGCAGGATGATAATATTGAGCATCTTTTGTGTGTTTTTTCTTTTTTGGAGGGAGGTAGGATTTCTGTAGCTTATTTTGTAAAGAACCATTTAATCTTTTGCTTATTGTTTAATAGTTTAAATTTTAATGAAGTATAAGTTAATTATTTTTCTTTTAGGATTCAGGTATTTTTTATTTTATTCTACAGATTTTAATTTTAGGTTTTATATTAATACATATGATCTACTTCAAAATTTTAAATGTATGCTATGAGTAAAGGCTCTATGTCTAATTTTCAACAGATGATATCATCTGTTGAAGTGACTTTCCACTTCTCATTGAATTGCCTTGATATCTTTGTCAAAAATAAATTTACCACAGCCCTGGCTGGTGTGGTTCAATTGATTGAGCATTGTCTCATGCACTGAGAGGTTACCAGTTTGATTCCAAGTCAGGACACATGCCTGGGTTGCTGGTTTAATCCCCAGTAGGTTACTTGTAGTAGGCAGACGATTGAGGTTTCTCTCTCATAGATGTTTCTCTCTCTTCCTCTCCCTTCCTCTCTCTCTCTAATATTGATAAAAACAAATAACTAAAATTAAATAAATAAATATATCATGCATATGCAGGTTAGAATTGGGAGGCAACTTTGCCCTTGTCTCATACCCACAGCATATTTGGCAATGTCTGGAGACATTTTTGATTGTCATAATTCTGGGTTGCTCCTGGTATCTAGTGTGTAGAGGCCAGCAATGCTGCTGAGTAAGCTACAATCCACATGACAGCCCCTCCACAAAGAGTTAGCTGTCCTCAAATATCAACAGCACCAAAGCTGGGGAACTACACTCTAGGCTTTCTCTTAAATTCCACACATGTACCTTCTCACCAATACCATGCAGGTTTATTTGTTATACTTTTAGACTAAATCCTGAAATCATGCTGGGGTAAATCCTCCAACTGGGTTCTGCTTAAAAAACTCACAACTCTTTGTGTATTCTAATTTCTTAGTATTTCTATATAAATTTTATTATTGAAAATATTTCATTTTGTTTATCTTTAATTGAATTTATTGGGATGTGATTGGTTCACAAAACCATACAGGTTTCAAGTGTACAACTCAACAAAATACCATTTGCACACTGCATTGTGCACCTATTAACACAAGCACCTATTACCCCCTGTTGCCCACCTCCTCTTAGCCCCCACCCCTCTTTTCCTCAGGTTTTCACCACATTGTTGTCTGGGTCCGTGAGTTATGCATAAATGTTCAAATCTCTTCACCTTATTTTATCCAGTCCTCCCTCATCTTCCCCTCTGACAGCTGTCAGTCTATTCCATGTATCCATATCAATGTTTCTATTTTGTTCATCAGTTTATTTTGTTCATTAGATACCACATATAAGTGAGATCATACGGTATTTTTCTTTCTCTTTCTGGCTTATTTCACTAAGCATAATAATCTCCAGCTCTATCCATGCTGTCACAATAGGTAAGATTTACTTTTTTTAAAAAAATTTATCTTTATTAATTTCAGGATGGGAGAGGGAGAGAGAGATAAAAACATCAATGATGAGGGAGAATCATTAATTGGCTGCCTCCTACATGCCCCACACTGAGGATCCAGCCTTCAACCTGGGCATATGCCCTGACTGGGAATTGAGCCATGACTTTGTGGTTCATAGGTTGATGCTCAACCACTGAGCCATGCCAGTTGGGCAAGATTTCCTTCTTTGTTATGGCCCTATAGTACGTCATTGAGTAAATATACTACAACTTTTTTTATCTACTCATCTACTGATGGGCACTTGAGCTACTTCCAGATCTTAGCTATCCTATCTAATAAAGACTGAATATGAAAATTGACCATAACTCTGTGACAAAGATGGTGGCACCCACAGCCAATAAGGAGGTAATATACAAATTGATGCTACAAGGCGAAAGGCGGAAGGTGGCTGTGGCCAGAGTGAAGGTGGAAAGGCGGCTCCGGGCCAGAGTGAAGGTGGTGCCAGCAGCCAGGGGAAGGAAGGCCTATTCTTGCATGAATCTTTGTGCATTGGGCCTCTAGTTGTAAATAACACTGTTATTAACATAGGGTGCTTATATTTTTTCTGATTGGTGTTTTGGAATTCTCAGGATATATCTCCAGAACTGAGATCACTGGGTCAAAAAGGCAGTTCCATATTTAATTATTTGAGGAAACTCCATACTGTTTTCCAAATTGGTTGCACCACTCTGCATACCCACCAACAGCACACAAGGGTTCTTTTCTTCAACATCCTAGCCAGCACTTATCATTTGTTGATTTATTAATGTAGCCATTCTGGCAGGTGTGAGGAGCTGGTACCTCATTGTAGTTTAAGTTTGCATTTCTGATGATTAGTGATGTTGAGCATTTTTCCATGTCTATTGGTCATCTGTATGTCCTCTTTGGAGAAGTCTCTATTCAGGTCCATTGCCCCCCAACCCTTTTTTTAAATTGGATTGTTTGTCTTACTGGTGTTGAGTTATATAAGGTCTTTGCATATTTTGGAAATTAACCCCTTATCAGATGAATCATTGGCAAATATGTTTTCCCATAAGAGTGGGTTATTCCCTTTTTATTTTGTTGATGATTTCTTTTGCTGTACAAAACCCTTTAAGTTTTAGATAGTCACATTTGTTTATTACTTCCTTTGTTTCCATTGCCCTAAGAAATATACTGGCAAAAATTTTGCTATGAGAAATGTCTGAGATTTTACTGCATATGTTTTCTTCTAGGATTTCTATGGTTTCAAAACTTACATTTAAGTCTTTTATCCATTTTGAGTTTATTCTTGTATATGGTATAAGTGGGTGATCTAGTTTCATTTTTTGCATGTATCTGTCCAATTTCCCAACACCATTTATTGAAGAGATTGTCTTTACTCCACTGTATGCTCTCACCTTCTTTGTAAAATATTAATTGACCATAAAGGTGTGGGTTAACTTCTGGGCTCTCTGTTCTGTCCCACTGACCTATATACCTATTCTTATGCCAATACCAGGCTGTTTTGGTTATAATGGCTTTGTAGTAAACTTTGATATCAGGTATTGTTAATTTTGTATCATGCTGCTTTGCCAAATTCATTTGTTAGATCTAGTAATCTTTTTGGTGGAGTCTTTAGGGTTTCCTATGTACAGTATCATGTCATCAGCAAATAATGACAGTTTTACTTTCTCCATTCTTATTTGGGTGCCTTTTATTTCTTCTTATTGTCTGGCTAGAGGCCCAGTGCATGATACCCGTGCACTGGAGGGGGGTGGTCCCCTCAGCCCAGCCTATTCCCTTTAGCAGTCCAGGAGCCCTCAGGGGATGTCATACTGACAGCTTAGGAGTGGGCCTAAGCCGAAGTTGGACATCCTTAGCGCTATCATGGAGGTGGGAGAGGCTCCCGCCACCACCGCTGGGCTTGGCAGCTGTCAACTGGGCTTGTGGCTGAGCAGCGCTCCCCTGAGGGAGCGCACTGACCACCAGGGTGCAGCTTCTGTGTTGAGCGTCTTCCCCCTGGTGGTCAGTGTGTGTCATAGCAACTGGTCATTCTGTCAGTCAATTTGCATATTACCCTTTTATTATATAGGATTGCTGTGGCTAGGACTTCCAGTACTATGTTAAATAAGAGTGGTGAAAGCAGACATCCCTGCCTTGTTCCTGACCTTAAGGGAAACACATGTAGTTTCTGCCCATTGATTATGATGTTGGCTGTAGGTTTGTCATATAAGGCCTATTATGTTTCGGTATGATCCCTCTAATACCATTTTGCTGAGAGTTTTTATCATGAACAGGTGCTAGATTTTATCAAATGTTTTGCTGACATCACATGATTTTTATCCTTCATTTTGTTTATGTGATGCATCATGTTTATTGATATGCAAATATTGTACTAATCTTGCATCTCTGTAATAAATCCCAGTTGATCATGATGTCTGATATTTTTAATGTATTGCTGGATCTGGTTCACTAATATTTTTTAGAGGATTTTAGCATCTCTATTCATCAGGAATATTGGTCTATCATTTTCTTTCTTTGTGGTACCTTTATCTGGTTTTGAAGTTAGGATAATGCTGGCCTCGTAAAAAGAGCTTGGAAGTCTTCCCTTCTCTTGAAAATTTTTTGGAATAGTTTGAGAAAGATAGGTGTTAGTTCTTCTTTGAATGTTTTATAAAATTTGCCTGTGAGGCCATCTGTCTAGAACTTTTGTTTGCTGGGACTTTGTTTGTTTTATGCTTTAATTTCATTAGTTGTAATCAGTCTATTCAGATTTTCTGATTCTTCCTGATTCAGTTTTGGAAGATTGTAAGTATCTAGGAATTTATCCACTTCTCCCAGGTTGTCCAATTTATTGGCATATAGTTGTTCATAGTATTTTCTTACAATCTTTTGCATTTCTGTGATGTTTGTTGTTACTTCTATTTTTTCATTTCTGGTTTTATTTATTTGAGTTCTCTCTGTTTTTTTCTTGATGTGTCTGGTTAAAGATTTGTCAATCTTGTTTATTAATAAATAGAGCCAGGTTAATGCCAGATCTCATACCCACCATTAACATATAACCTGGGAGGGCACGTGGCAGTTAAAGTGCTCTCACCATCTGGGCACCAAGGAAAAGAAGTGGAATCAGAGGTTGTGGGTTTAGAAATAGGTTTGTAGTTTGTGACATCCCACACTTCCTTTGACTCCTCAGATTTCCAAATTTAGCTAGTAGCACTAATAAGTGTCCAAGATGGCTGGCTGCATTGTGATGGCCAGTTCCAAAGTCAAACACAGAATCGCATTGGGCAAGCATGAAGTCCAAACAGAACAAAATTCAGTAGAACTAGTAGGACTAGAATTCTGAACTATCCCATTAAGAAGCCATGTTTTGGTTATTGCATTACAGAACTTTCTCCATTTGCTGCAACATAATGCAGCATCCCCTCCCTCCTCCCCCCCCTCAGTGGAAAGCTCCTATCTTGTCAGTATCTATACTATTACAACACAGGTTTAGCTTTTTTATTCCATAGCATTAAAGACACCTTGGTTGGCTAAAGGTGCAATAGGTACACCAAGTTTGGGTTACTGAAATAATCTAAAAAAGGAAGATATGCCCTGGAACATGGACTGCCACTTTGTATGGTTAAGGCCCAGGTGATAACTCAAAATAATTGTTTTCACATTCAATTTATTTACAATAGTATTAAAATCATTGTTTTCAAAAATGTGAACTTCCTCGTTAACATTTCTGGCACAAATGTTAATGAAGGGTTCCCTGCTTGGGGTACTCTATTAAAAACCCAGATTAGTTAGTCCCAAAGTAGTTTTATTTACCTGCAGCAAGGAAAAGAGACAGGGAATTCATATCCAACGCTCTGTCTCCCTGAAGGGAGGCTTAGTCACTGCTTATAAAGACTATTTGGCCAATTTCATGTTGATTTCTTCTTTGCCATTGGCTACTTTCATCTAATTAAGTTCCTGTCAGCTCCTCCTGTTTAAACTGCATGTATACAATACTATGGTACATTTGAACATTTAGCAAGAAATAACATTTAGTAAGAATGGTCCAGACCTTGAGACCCTTGTGCTAAGACAAGTAGATACATTTTCTTACCAGGATGGATAACAATTTTGCATTTTTTTTCAGAATGAAGACTATAAACATGTCTAGGTTTTCACAAAGTGGGAGCTTAGGTATTCCAGCTGTGTTTTAAGTTGGTTTTAAAATACATAGAAAGTATGCAGCACTCTGTAAGGGTCAAAGAAAATAAGAGAAAAGCATTTACTATGTATTTTTGTTGCTCTTTGGATGGCTCCTGACTCATGAGATAGTTTGACAAAAATCTTTTATTTTTGAATTTTTAAATTATTTTTATCCACTCATCTACTGATCAATACTTGGGCTATCTATAATAATAAAAGGGTAGTATGCTAATTAGACCAGATGTCATTCCAGACATCCTTCCCGGTGAAGCTGGTGCCCGGGAGAAGCCAGTCAGGGTCCTGGGTGCCTGTGGGCAGCCCGGGCAAAGCCAGCCAGGGTCTCGAGTGCCTGCTGACAGTGAGAGGAGGGAAGCCTGGGTCCCAGGTGCTGGAGGGAAGCGGGTGCTGGCACGAATTTTTGTGCATCGGGCCTCTAGTTGTAAATAATGCTGCAATAAACATAGGAGTGCATGTATTCTTTTGAAGTAGTGTTTTGGGTTTCTTCCAATATAGTCCTAGAAGTGGAATTGATGGGTCATAAGTCAGTTCCATTTTTAATTATTTTGGTAACTTCATTCTGCTTTCAACAGTGGAAATCTGCATTTCTATCAACAGTGTGTGAGGGTTCCCTTTGTTCCACGTCCTTGCCAACAATGGTTGTTGATTTATTGATAATAGCCATTCTGACAGGTGTGAGGTAACATCTCATTGTGGTTTTAATTTTCATTTCTCTGATGATTAATGACACTGAGGACCTTTCATATGTCTATTGGCCATCTCTATGTCCTCTTTGGTGAAGTGTCAATTCAAGTCCTTGGCCCATTTTTAATTGGATTGCTTGTTTTTTGTGTGTTGACTTTTAAAAGTTCTTTATAAATTTTGGACATTAACCTCTTATCAGATATATTGGAGAATATGTCCTCTCATTCAGTGATGGTTTCCTTTGTTGTGCAAAATATTTTTGTTTGATGTAGTCCCATTTGTTTATTTTTTCTTTTGTTTCCCCTCACCTGAGGAGCTATATCAGAAAAAATATTGCTGAGAAATGTCCAAGATTTTACTGCCTATGTTTTAATCTAAGATTTTTAAAAATATATTTTATTGATTTTTTTACAGACTGGAAGGGAGAGGATTAGAGAGTTAGAAACATCAATGAGAGAGAAACATCAATCAGCTGCCTCCTGCACACCCCCTACTGGGGATGTGCCCCCAACCAAGGTACATGCCCTTGACCAGAATCGAACCTGGGACCCTTCAGTCCGCAGGCCGAAGCTCTATCCACTGAGCCAAACTGGTTAGGGCTAATCTAAGATTTTTATAGTTTTGAGTCTAACATTTAAGTCTTCAACCTATTTTGAGTTTATTCTTGTGTATGGTGTAAAAAGGTGATCTAGTTTCAGTTTTTACAAGTATCTGTCCAATTTTCCCAACACCATTTATTGAATAGACTATCTTTACCTCATTGTATGTTTTTGCCTTCTTTGTCAAATATTAATTGACTGTAAAAGCATGGGTTTATTTCTGGGCTTTCTATTCTGTTTCATTGAATTATTAATGTCTATTTTATGTTAGTACTATGCTGTTTTGATTACTCTGGCTTTGTAGTGTAATTTGAGATCAGTAGTATGACTCCTCCAACTTGTTCTTCTTTCTCAAGATCACTGTTGCTATTCTGGGTCTTCTGAGGTTCAATATAAATCTTTGGAATATTTGTTCTGGTTCTGTGAAATATACCATTGGTGTCTTGATAGGAATTACATTGAATTTGCAGATTGCTTTGGATAATATGGACATTTTAATGATGTTAAGTCTTCCTATCCATGCACATTATATATGCTTTCCTTATTTATATCTTCAATTCCTTCCTTTAGTGTCTTATACTTTTTTGAGTGCAGGACTTTTACATCCTTGGTTAAATGAAATACAACTCAACCATAAAAAGAAGAAAATCTTACCCTTGTGATAGCATGGATGGACCTAGAGAGTGTTATGCTAAGTGAACTAAGTGAAATAAGCCAGTCAGAGAAAGACAAGTACCATATGATTTCACTCATTTGTAGAATCTAATGAACAAAATGAAATAACAAGTAAAATAGAGATAGACTCATAGAGATCAAGCTGACAGCTGTCTGGGTTGGGGACTGAAAGAGATGTGGGGACTGAGCGAAAAAGAACAGAAAAGAGAAAAACCCATGAACGTGGACAACAGTGTGGTGATTGCTGGGGGAAGGGTGGGAGAGGGGAGGTGGAAGAGGGTACAGCGGGGATAAATGGTTATGGAAGGAGATTGGAATCAGGGTGATGAACACAAAATGCAGTTTACAGATGATGTGTTATAGAATTGTGAACCTGAGACCTGTAAAATTTTGCTAACCAGTGTCACCCATAATAAATTCAATAAAAAGGAAAAAATAAACATAAATTAATAGGTTTCCAGGAAAAAAATAAGTAAATTATTTTTACTGTGAAATGACTGTAGATTCACTTACACTTATAATAAATAATACAAAGAGACCCAAGTGCCCTTTACCCATTTTTTCATAAAATATAGCAAAATAACAGTCAGGATGCAGAATACGTAGAATACATAGATACAGTCAAGATGCAGAATACGTCCATTACAAGGATCACTCATGTCCCCTTTAAAGGCCACACCATTCCCCTCCCTCCTGGCAAACACTAGTCTATTCTCCTTTCTATACTTTTGTCATTTCAAGAGTTATGTAAATAGAATCATACAGTATATAACTTTTGGGGATTTGCTATTTTTCATTCAGCATAACTTAATGATGACTCTTCCAAGTCGCTGCATATATCAATGAGTTTTCCTTTTAGTTGCTGACTAGTATTCTATGGTATTAATGTGCCACAGTTTAACCTTTCACACATTGAAGGATGTCTACTTTGTTTCCAGTTTTTGCCTATTAAGAATAAAGCTTCTATAAACATTTGTGTATTTGTTTTATGTAAACACTAGTGGCCCGGTGCATGAAATTCATGCACGGGGGGAGGGGGGAGGCGAG
>NW_005361351.1:1538294-1539343 GCF_000412655.1 Myotis brandtii
TGTTTTTCTCAGCAGTCCTCCAGGCCTCCCTGCCTCCCTGTCTCCTCTTCCTCTTTCCTGACTGGGAGGGGGCGGGGTGAGTGGGGGCCACGCCACCCTCTGCCTGCCCTCCCTTCCATCCAGGCCTCTTCAGGCCCAGTCTGTTTTGTTTCCTCATTCTGAGAAAGGCCCCAAGAGCAAGCTGGGAGGGAGGAAAAGAAAGGGAGAAAAGGCTGTGAGCTGGTGGGCGCTGTGTGTGTCTGTGCGTGTGTGCAGTGATGAGTGAGTGTTAGTGCCGGCCCCACTTCCCCCATCCCCATCTCCACTGCCACAAGTCCCCACCCACCAGAGCCTGCTGCACGCACAGCCTGGGCATTAGGTCGAGCGTTGTTGTGGATGTGATGGACCCAGGGTTTTTGTATATTAGGATAAGTTTTAATTACTCTGCTATAAATGTCTAGGAGTATAATTGCAAGTTTGGATTATAATTATACATTTGTGTTTTTTGTTTGTTTGTTTTTAAAATCAATCTTTATTGTTGAAAGTATTACATATGTCCCTTTTTTCCTCCCATTGCCCTCTCCCACCCCTCTCCCCAACAAGCCTTCACCACCCTATTTTCCGTGTCTATGGGTTATGCATATATGCATATGAGTTCATTGGTTGATCACTTCTACGCCTCCACCCTCCCCTGCCTTCCCTCTTAGGTTTGACAGTCTGTTCGATGTTTCTATGTCTCTGGGTCTATTTTTGTTCATCAGTTTATGTTGTTCATTAGATTCCACAAATGAGTGAGATCATGTGATACTTATCTTCCTCTGAATGGCTTATTTCACTTAGCATAATGCTCTCTAGGTCCATCCATGCTGTTGCAAATGGTAAGAGTTCTTTATTTTTACAGTTGCATAATATTCCATTGTATAGACGTACCACAGCTTTTTATTCCATTCATCTGCTGATGGGCACTTAGGCTGTTTCCAAATCTTAGCTATTGTAAATTGTGCTGCTATGAACATAGGGGTGCATATATCCTTTCTGATTGGTGTTTCTGAATTCTTGGGATATATTCC
>NW_005361351.1:1539422-1542301 GCF_000412655.1 Myotis brandtii
CACCAGTCTGCATTCCCACCAGCAGTGCACGAGGGTTCCCTTTTCTCCACATCCTCACCAACACTTGTCATTTGTTGATTTGTTGAAGATAGCTATTCTAACAGGTCTGAGGTGGTACCTCATTGTTGTTTTGATTTGCATCTCTCAGATTATTAGTGACTTTGAGCATTTTTTCATATGCCTTTTGGTCTTCTGTATGTCCATTTTGGAGAAGTGTCTATTTAGGTTCTTTGCCCATTTTTTAATTGGATTGTTTATACATTTGGCTTTTTAAGAAACTGTTCCCATAGTGGTTGTACCATTTTACATATAACTTATATTATTGCAGGAATAGGAGAGGGAAAGTACTTCAGGCATCTTAATGAGTGATGGCTTTCTTCATGAAAATGGGAGTTCCAAAAGGAGATGCAAGTTTGATGAGGTTAAAATCACAAGTAGTGTTTTGAACATAATAAGTTTGAGATGCCTGAGAAGGACATAGAAATGGAGATGGCCAGCTACCATTTGGATAACAATCCTTGCCCAGCAGTAAGACTGGCATGAGGTGCAGTTTGAAGATATGTGGCCTGAAGTCATATTTGAGGCCATTAGAGGGCATGAAGGTTAAATGATAAGAATAGAAGGCCAAAGAAGAACCCTAAACAAGCAAACAAAATAGAATAGACTCATAGATATAGAACAGTCTGACAGCTTTCAGAAGGGAGGGGTGTTGAGGTGCTGGGTACAAACGTGAAGGGATTAAGAAAACAAAAACAGCCCTGGCTGGCTTGGCTCAGTGGATAGAGTGTCAGCCTGCGGACTCAAGGGTCCCAGGTTCGATTCTGGTCAAGGGCATGTGCCTTGCTTGCGGGCACATCCCCAGTGGGGAGTGTGCAGGAGGCAGCTGATCGATGTTTCTCTCTCATCGATGTTTCTAACTCTCTATCCCCCTCCCTTCCTCTCTGTAAAAAATCAAAATCAATAAATAGTAAAAAAAAAAGAAAACAAAAACAAAAACAGAAAACCTCATAGACAACAGTATAGTGATTACCAAAGGGAAAGGGGGTGGGGGAGGTAGAAGAGGGTAAAGGGGGGATAATAAGTGACCAAAGGAGACTTTGGGTGGTAAACACACAATACAGTACACATATGGTATATTATAAAATAGTAAACCTAAAATCTACATAATTTTGTTAACCGGTGTCACCCTAACAAATTCAATAAAAAAATAAAAAAAGAAGATCTGGTTTCACAGGTCCTCAGAAGTAAAAGTAAAATTAAACAAAAATACATACATAAATAAATAAGTAAATAAATAAATAAAAAATAGAAGGTCAAGCGAGGAAAAAATTGTTAAAGAGACTGTGAGGTGAATTTCAGACAAATTAAGGAAATACAGCAGGTACTGATGTCCACACAACCAAGATAGATCACAACATTAGGAATTGCTGCAGATGGACCACTCCGCTGTGTTTGGTTTTGGTGGACTGGCAGCAACAAAAGCCATGTCTGAAATTGAATGTGGCTGAAACAATATAGACAGCCTTATGGTCTTTGACTCAAGGGAAAATCCATTCTGGGGAGGTAAACATGGCTAGTCCCAGTGGAGGGACTTTCTCCCCAAGAACTCACATTGTCCTTTGTCAGTATGGTTGGCAAGGCAGCTAAGGGTCTTCCTCAGACAAGGTGGGAATAAAAAACTGGCTGCTTGTTTATGAACTCCCAGTCTCTTAATCTTCATGATCTGAGTTATAAATTTTGCCAAAGGTATTCACAGTACTTTAAAAAGTGGGTAAAGTTTCTTTTTGAATGCTAAATTTAGGTATTAATAATGTTGAATGATAACATTAACTAATTAAGAAATAATAATTTACCTAAAAAAAAAAATAATAATTTACTGATTGTAATTTAAGGAACTAATATTGGACAACTTTTGAAATACATTACTTAAAATTGCTCACAGTTCACTTTATCTCTAAAAGCCGTAAAAAAACATATGTCAGCTCTTAATGTTTCAATAGTTTTTAAATACTCATTGTTTACATAGAATGATATTTACTATTTGGGCTTTTGTTTCTTTACTCACATTATCCAAGAAATGTTCAGTAAAATAATGTTTACGATATTAATATAATTGCATCCCCTTAATTCTAAAAGGATTCCATGGGTTCTTACCGAATGTGTTATAAAATGAATGACAAGATAATTGTTTGATTAGCACATGGATGATAATGACTGGAAAAATGGGGTTGATATAAGAAAACCATTGAAATATACTGGGCAGTGGGATCTAGAAAACAAATGAGTTATAACAGCAAAAGAGCAGTATTTAATTAACCCTAGAAAACTAGAGGGAGACTGATTTTTTAAAAATTTCCCTTGATTATAAACTGAGAAAACACTGCTTTTAAACCCATCGGGTAGCTCCTCCTTCTCTACTTGGTTGTTAATAATCTGGCCTATCCCAAACCTTGGTGCTTAAGAGGCTTTTATAGCAAATGAGAAAATAGCAAAGTTAATATCCATTAACAGGAATTTCATTTGTATTAGTTTCATTCTGAGTATAATAAATCCTACACTCAACCTTTACAAAAAATCATTGAAAATGGACAATTGCATGGGTACAGTAATTGAACTTCCCCCTATAGCGATGAGAAAATCACGTCTTTAGAAATAAAGACTCTTTAAAACAAACTGAATTTCAATACAAAGAATGACTCCACAGGCTAACTGTTAAAGTCTCACTTAATTTCCCATTTTCTTTTGTTCATACCTACCATTTGGAATTTCTCAAATACAGTTTCTTTAATTTCTTTCTAGTAATGTCTCTAATTCTACCACTTTCTCACTGGAAAATGGACTTTTCCTTTCTGCCCTAAAGGACACATTATCCTAGTAGG
>NW_005361351.1:1542337-1559397 GCF_000412655.1 Myotis brandtii
ATATTTTTTCAATTAGTGTGTGCCATCCATATGCATTTAATGCTAACATATGTAGTGGGGACTTCTTTACTTTTAAAAGTGTGCAGTTTCTGACTCCACTTTTTAATCTCTATAAAGCCATATGGTTTATCTGGCCTTAGATAATGTAAGAGATATTGGGCAATTAAGGATGTGCAAAGGCTATTGAGAATCTATGGAGAAATAATCCTATATAATAAAAGCCTAATATGCAAATCGACTGACCAGCAGAACAACTGGTGGAATGACCAGTCACTATGACATACACTGACCACCAGGAAACAAATGCTCAACGCAGGACCTGCCCCAGCCTGCAGACCCCAGGCCAGCCAAGGTGGGTGCCAGCAGGCCCCCCCACTTGCTAATTGCCCCACTGGTTGCGCCGCAGATTGGCCCTGATCGCTGGCCTGGCCTAGGGACCCTACGCATGCATGAATTTCATGCATCAGGCCTCTAGTACAGTGGTTCTCAACCTTCCTAATGCCGTGACCCTTTAATACAGTTCCTCATGGTGTGGTGACCCCCAATTTCATTGTTACAAATTGAACATAATTAAAGCATAGTGATTAATCACAAAAACAATATGTAATTATATATGTGTTTTCAATGGTCTTAGGCGACCCCTGTGAAAGGGTTGTTCGACCCCCAAAGGGGTCACGACCCACAGGTTGAGAACCGCTGCTCTAGTAGAACAGATTCTGTAACACCACCCTCACTGGCTAAAACATATACATCTCCATTCCTCTGGATGCATCAGGCAAGAGACCCAAATTGTTATTAACAAAATTCAAAATCAAACACATTGCTTGTGAGACTAAACTATTCTTTCCACTGTTACAATTTCCCCCCAAAAGATTATCCACGCACACTTAAATGCACAGATCAGGGGAGTGAAAGCACAAACAAACCAGGGTAGTTTAGTGACTCCAGCATCCTAAAATCTCCTTCCCTGAATACGCAAATAGAATTCTGATTGTTATGTTGAAAATTCTTTGTTTAATTAAAATGGTAAGATATTTGATTTCAAGGAGCCTAGGAAACCCAATCAAAACTTTTTAAAGTTTCATCTAATTCTAAGTTTTATTTTACTTTAGTCACAGCTTCTGTAATTTTTAGCATGGGAAATGGCAAAATAAATTTTAAAGACCGTGAGAAAGTAAGTAGCTTTACTAAATACGAAGTGTAAAAATATCTCTTGTTTAATTCAGCTGTGTAATTTGTCCAAAGATGCTACAGGGTATCCAACTTAGAGTTATATACATGTTTTCTATATAACAAAATTAAGTATTTACATGTCTAAATTTTAGTATATTTTATGCAC
Source organism: Myotis brandtii (assembly GCF_000412655.1). Lineage (NCBI taxonomy): Eukaryota > Metazoa > Chordata > Mammalia > Chiroptera > Vespertilionidae > Myotis > Myotis brandtii. The sequence continues at coordinate 1,543,677 of NW_005361351.1, forward strand.
TTTGTCCTGTCCATATTTATGTCCAAATACCTCAACAGTTAAACAATTTGAAAACAAGCCATAATATATTCTTGTGAATAAAATTACATAAATATAATAGAAGTTGAGAGTCATTTTACTAGTAGGATTATATTGTAAGAAATTCCTTAAGTTCCAAAGTATATAAAAGCTTTTTAGACAGAGAAAAGGGTTATTATGAATGTGCTTTCTTCTGTATTTAAAATTGTTTCTCAAAGCTGAAAAGATAGGTGGAAGGGCCAAAGGCCCACATTACTGTGTTCATTTGGTGACATTTTTTTTCCAGAGCACAATAAGTAAAATATTTTAAGAATGTGATTCCATGGATTATTATTCTCAGGTATAAAAGAGATGCCATGCATTTTTATAAGTGTGCTATGTAAGCATTCATCAATAACAGTTCCTTAATCATTCCTCTATCTTCATGAGTTTTGAGAAAGAACACACTGTTCACATGAATTATGGGACTCACATGGATATCATGACTACCAGGCAGTGTTAAAACACAACAAATTGTGTTATTTTCATCACACAATAACCAATATCATTTACATCTTGTTAAATAAGGGAGCTAATGAACGTATTTTGCAATTAGACGATGTCTAGGTAACTTTTAAAAAATCATTGTTAATATTATTGCAACCTATAAGTTTTAAATAACCTTGAAGCAATTCAGATTTCAGGCATGTGGTCTAGGAGGGCTCAGGGACAATGCCCTTTAAAGAAGTCAACATAGTCAACTAACAATGGTTTAGAAATACCTGCTCTGAGGTTCTGCATGCCTTTCCAAAAGAAACATTCCCTTGAGAACATTAAGGGTTGGCATAGCTCTAAATCCATGGGTCTTCAACTTTGCCTAGAGTGAAAAATACTCTATTGCAACCTGTCTTTGGTTCTCAGTTGGAAAGAACTGCTGATTGGTTTTAGCAGAGAATGGCTCAGCAGTAAACAGCTGCCCACAGGCTAATGCATCTGTGAAAGCCATTTCTAAAAGGGACAGCAGGAAGCTAAGTGGAAAGAACCAGATACCCTGGGAAATAATCAGGTAGGCACAACTATCTCTGCCCCAAGTACACCTGGCCACAAGCTGAGAGGCTTATAAGCTGAGCAATGGAAAGCAATCAGAAAGAATAATAGAATTTTCCATCACCGTGGAATCTGCTAAAGAATTCTCTTACTTTTTAAATATTTGTCTCATCTCCACATCAAATTTATATTAACTGTCAGCTGTACCCCAGAATCCTCTTGTTGAAAAAAAGTCATGATTCTGCCAATTAAGCAAAAGAAATATGTTCAATTTTATCAGATTGCAAGATTCTTTTAAGTCCTGATTTCTGTATACATTATAAATCTCTAAATTCTCTTTAAACTCTAAAGAATTTCTTTGTCAATAAATTAAGTTCAAAGGTTACTTCCTAAGAGTCCAGCTGCTCTGTACAATAAGGTTAACATACAACAGTCTTCATTTTTTTCTTTCACCTCTGGAAAAATAATGGGCCACAATTTCTCTTGAACTACATATCTGTTCTTTTGAGGCTATTTCTGGAACTTTCATTGTAAAGATGAGAAAGTCAAGGATGGGAGATACAAATTTCTAGTAACTCACTGAATCCAAACCATCAGTTAGATAGATATTCTCACAAATCATCATCCAATGTCACATGAAAGAAAATAAACAACAGACCAGTATGACATAGTTGTTCATGGTCTGTGTTAGGTATAGTCTGAAAAAAAATGCTTTTTAATCAACAGCCATAGTTTCTGCTCTTCCAGTATGTCAGAATAGGGAAAATTTTCTAGAATTTTTAAATAAACATTTAATTATGCAAATCTCTCCTTTATATTACATATTTGAAATATAAAATCTCATTGTAATAAGCTAAGATTCTAAGATACTATTATGAAGCCTGGCCAAATACCTTTTATTGTCATTAAAATGATAACAAAACAAACTTGACATTCATCATGTTATAATGTCCATTTTTAAATGCAAAATAAGAATTTAATAGGTTTTGAGCATGGCCTTAAATTATTTTAGGATCTATGTATCTCTTGCCCAGAGCCCTTCTATCAAAAGAAAGGAATATAAGGCTTATAGAATCTCCTTGTCAGGAGATTGTGTGAGCTTCTATTTTAGGTTTTTATTAAAGAGCAGCGAAAAATATAGTCTCTGGGTGCCTCATTAAGCCAAAAGAGTGTCAGTTGGATGGCATCTTTGTACTTGCCTCAAATTAAATAAGAGATTTGTGAATGAATAGTTCCTATGGCTGATGTCCCTACTCCAGCACATACTTTATATGAACAGTCATGGTCCTCTCCATAAAGCTAAGCCCTGTGTCCACTCTGTGACTGAAGGAGCATGCCAGCTTGTGGGTAGGGGCAAGGGGCAGCTCTCCTGAGTGGAGAAGAGAAAGCAGTAGGGATAACACCTGAACGTTACTAAAACTGCCGTGTAAAGGCACCATTGAACAAACCAATGAAGTGAGTCTCTGTCCCTTGGTGCCCTGAAATGTCCTTCTCAAAGGAACTCCAAGGCAGTTGGTAAGGAAGATTCCAATTTCGTCACATTCTAAAATAGTGATTTATAAATCCATTTAAAGTCTTGGATTATTATATTATTAGAATGAACTATTGAATGGCTAAATAGATAAAGAACACTCTGTTAATACAGAGAGCACCTCTTAGGTAGCTCTTCCATATGTGCAAACACAGCTTTTATCATTATGTTTCCTAAGTTGTTTTTTTTTTTTGCTTTTATCTCATAAAGTAGTGTGAACTTTATACATAGCCAAACACCAAATACCATTATCATCTACAAGTTTTAGATATTAATCAGGCAAAATTCTAATACTGGGGATAAAGTAATAGGGTTTATTCTGAGAAAATTATTTGAAATATTAAATTCCTTCTAAAATCTACATTTGTAAATAATTTAGAATTATATTTTTAGATAATTTCATCCAGGAGTAGCTGTACTTACTCATTACTACTGTGGCCTGGTGATGATGGCACCAGCTGTTAGACCTCACTTCAGCAATTTCAATTCTGGCTAAGAAAGAATTCAGAGCCAAGGAAAACTATAAAAGAAAATTTATTTAGAAAGTCACAGAGGTGAAAGAAGTCATCCATAGAAGAAATGGGCACAGGAAACAAGTTACGGAGGCCAAAGAAGGGCCCTTGGAGCTTAAGAGAGATATAAGGAAAGTGTACCTAGGAAGAGAGGCTGGGGAAAGGCACAGGTGTGCTCCACAGAGAGAGCTGCACTGGGTCCACCATCCTGAGGGTCTTTATCTGGAGGTTTCCAGAGGATCTCAATAGAATATTCATTAACTTTCCAGGTGGGTCCTCTCAGGCTCATGGTCTCCACTGATTGGTTGAGGCCAGAGCAGGGGTGCTGGAAGCCGATCCACCCTGGCTGCTTGATGCAGTCTGCAGGGATGTTTCAAGGGACCTGGCGTATATGGCATACTGTTCTTAATATGTTTGCTCCCCTTCTTAAGTGCTATGTGTTTTAACCAAGGTCACCTCTCCAAGAAAGGTTGTTTCCCCAGGTGAGGATTTTTATCAGTAAACCCTTTAACTAAGTGCCAGAGGGGTAGTTAATCACTGTAACTACGAACGATCACGCTTAAGCTACATAATCTTTACTTAGAATAACCTCCTTCAGTTACTTCCTTGTAGCTTAATAGAACAATAGAGTAACCTTGGAATGGAGATAAGAAACGCCCTAACCTTTTGAATAGAATGGATAGGATTAAGACCAAATGGTATAAATACAGATGTTAGATGACAATAAAGGGAGGAACCTGGCTATGATGATCACCTGAACACTGCCTTCGTGTCATTCATTCTTCGCCGACTCCGTCCACACCTTTGGGAACCCCTGGACCCGCTGGGGCTGGACCCCAGCACAGGGGGGTCATTAATCAATGCAGCTGGTCCTGATGTCATCCATGGCATCAGTTGTCTGGTTTTGCTGCTTCTGGGCCTAGAGCTGAAACACAACTGAAGCCTAGATGTTATTCCTAGGGGTCAATGTTTAAGAGAGTGGTCATGCAAGGGCCCCCATAGGAGTTGCATGAGGCCACTTTTCTGCCCCTGTTCCTCTCTCAAAGGGCTTTCCCACATGACTAGTGACATGTCTGGGAAGAAAGGTCAAGGGGAGGGCCAGAACCCCGCATGACCAGTAATATGCTAGGGGAGGAACGGTTACCCTGGAGGCGAGTTTGTAGTTTTGCCCCTAGCTAGGACTTTCTGTCTTGGTGACCTTTTGTACCTGGTCTATCATTCTTGCTCTGCTCATGTCTGTCTACCTGTCTACCACATTACCACTTGGCATTTTAACCTAGGCAGATTTATTTTATTTCTAACAATAATTTTTATTCACATGTGCATTCATGGTAGAATTCATTCTAAGGGGGTTTATAAATTAATGTGGGATGTTCTCAAATATTCAGGCAAGAACTTAACAATTATTTCATTTCCTACTTTTAAAAATGAAATTCATATGCAGCTCATAATGTAATTAGTACAATGCCTGAAAGATGTCAAAATTTCTGAAGTCTTTTGAAAGGTAGGAAGTTACTTCTTTTGAAGAATGAGTTAAAATGTGGCCAGAAATAAAATACTCATCCAGCTTTAAATTCTACTCAAAACCCACAAAGCCTGGAGCTTCAACATTAAATAATGATCTTATTGCTTTACCTAAGTTATTTTCCCCTTTTCTTCAATAGTTTTTTTTGTATTTTTTTTAATTCACTGAATCATAGAAAATAACTCCAGATCTATAAGCCTGAGGTGGTAATTTTAAAACTAGTAAATCTTCTAAAAATGACTCATTTTATTTCTAATTTGTTATTGTTTATAAAACAAAGGCAATGAGGGGACATTGGGAATTATCTAGTTCAATTTTCTTTAGACATGAATTTGTGCCCAGAGAGATAAAGCAAATTACTCAAAATAAAACATACTTCATGGAGAAGAGTGGACTAGAGTAAGGCCTGCAGTCCAGCCAATGTCCTCATCTCTTCTCAACTTCAATATTAACTTATTTTTATGGTTCTTTAATCTGAAAACCAACCAACCTGCAGGGCTTGTCTCTCAATGTAAATGCAAATTTAAAAAAGACAAATTTCTCTGTTCATAAAAGGCCTTCATTTATCTTTTACTGTAAAAACACTGAGTTAGAAAATGTAATAAGTAGGCAGAATTTGTGTTGGTCATGCTTATGGCTCTTTGGTCTGGCTCCGTGTCCTTTCTCAGTAATGTCTATTCTCATTCTCTCTGAAATGTAAGGAAGAGCATTCAAAAGAACTGAAGAGGTCTGTCTCCCCCAAAGCATTGGCCATTCTAAGGACAAGGAATACTTCCATGGGGGTAGAATGTCAGAGAGGCACATCTGTAATTTTAGATGAAGAGCCTGCCTATAGCTTCTTTCAAGATGCCACATGTATTTATTCCTATGCTTATTTATATTCCATCTTGTTTCCAAAAGGATTTGTGGCCATACCACACCCCACAGGGGGCCAGGGTTTGTACCCAGGTTTAGGCAAGGCTTCTGCAGCATTCACTGAGGCATTTAAATATTTTTAGTCATTAAGTACTACAAAGAGCCACAGGACTGTCCCAAAGGCATAAAAACAGAGAAATAAAAGTGAAGACGTTATGAAAAAAAAAGTGCAGTTAGAGAAAAATAACTATAAAGACAGCAAGTAAGAAAAGTGGCTAAGTATCCAAAAAGCTATATTTCTTTTAAAAAAATGAAATGTTTTCCTATTCAAAGCCATGTAAAATCTAATAAGCTTCTTTATACTAATAAGTACAAACATTTTGTCTCTCTTAGAAAAATGTTAATGCAATGCAAATGTTATTTCTCCATCTTAAATAAATGTACTCCCCTTGACTATAAATTAATAGAAATAGATCCAATTATAGTTTAAAATACTCCCTCTTTTTTAAACCAACTTATGAATTATATAAATATTAAAATGTAGAAAGAAAACAGAATACATTATTGAGTTAATATCTTACCGTAAACATCTCAAATTAATTATTAACTTCCTAAAATCATCTAATTTATTTTGATATGTTAAAGCATAAAGGGTTCCACATAAATTATTTTGTTAATTACATCAATTTCATCTGTAATGTTGTATATTTTCTATTGAGCTTTAATTAGAGCTATTTATATGTGTACATGTAGAGCTACTTATACTATATAAAATATTATATATTAGTTTTTCTTCTAGAGCAACCATCATGAATGAGAAAAAAAGTAATCAGAAGTCAAGAAGTAGAATTAAAATGGTATAATTCAACAGAGTGCTAGGAAGGCAATAGGTAATAAGCTGTTTGGAGATTATTTTACCTTCCTTTTGGCCAATGTTATGTCACACAGAGTCATTGATTCTAGTGTTCTCATGAATTGCTTGCAATAGCCCTTACCCAAACTTTAATAGGCATAACTGTTAACACTGAAATCCTTGTATTGGAGTTGGCTTCCAGTGAAACCCAATCTAAAATAGTCTCTAAGATATGACAAAGAGATACACTTTTCAAAGGAATACACTGAATGTCCAGCATTCCCTATTTACACTAGGTCCTTGGCCCTGTTGTGTAATGATCCCTGTATCTCTGGTTCAATGGTTTCTATGAAAAGAGAGAAGAACATGAAATAAGTTGTCAAAGACCTGGATTCTAATGTCTGTTACCCCCATGCATTAGCTTCACAACCTCAACAAGTCACTTGCCCTTTCTTGAATGTAGCTCCATATCTATAAACACGAGAATGACCTCCAAGATTTCTTCCCAGAACTGCTGGGAAGTAGAAATTAAAGTGAAATCATTCTTTAAATAGAAAATGGAACCGCTATTTCTAGGAGCCTGCTGGAGAGTGGAGAGCAGGGCAGGGAGAAAAGCAAGGATGCTCCAAAGCCGACCTCTGCCTTCCTTTTGTCCATAACCCTGGAGATCCATTCCCTCAGGAGGAAAGATGCTTTATGAGATGCGTTTCTTTTATTTTTATCTTCAATAATAGGCCATTTTCATCTACTCCTCGATGAACAAAATTATATGGAAATTCAGTATTTGGGGTGAACTTTCCTTTTACCTAACAAAGCATTGTATCTCTAAAATATTTTTTTTATTTTTTTATATATTTTATTGATTTTTTACAGAGAGGAAGGGAGAGGGATAGAGAGTTAGAAACATCGATGAGAGAGAAACATCGATCAGCTGCCTCCTGCACACTCCCCACTGGGGATGTGCCCGCAAGCAAGGTACATGCCCTTGACCGGAATCGGACCTGGGACCCTTGAGTCCGGAGGCCGGTGCTCTATCCACTGAGCCAAACCTGTTAGGGCTATCTCTAAAATATTAATCTGTTTTCTGAAGTTAGCTCAACTGACTTTAAATAATTGTGAATTTAGTAAAATTAACTTTTTCATTCTAAATATCACAAATTTCGCAGAGTTATCTCTCTCTGCGAAAACTTACAATTAAAATTGAAAATTTACAATTTTCAGAAGATTCAAGAGACAGTGAAGAACATTCAGAAACAAAAGCCACTTCTAGACACAAATACAAAACAAACCCTCGGATTATTTTGTGTACTTGCAATGGTCTTCAGAGGTTTTATCTTCTTTTCTTTTATTATTTAAAGTATTACATATGTATCCCTTTCCCCCCATCGACCCCTCCCCAGCCACTCCCACCCCCAGGATAAGCCCCAGTATCCGTGTCCACCGGTTATGCTAATAAGCATGCATACAAGTCCCTTAGTTGATCTCCACTCCCCACCTCCCTTGCCTTCCCTCTGAAGTTTGATGGTCTGTTCGGTGTTTCTCTGTCTCTGGATCTGTTTTTGTTCATCAGTTTATGTTGTTCATTAGATTCCACAAATGAGTGAGATCATGTGATATTTATCTTTCTCTGACTGGCTTATTTCGCTTAGCATAATGCTGTCCAGGTCCATCCATGCTGTTGCAAACGGTAAAAGTTCCTTCTTTTTTACAGCAGCGTAGTATTCCATTGTGTAGATGTACCACTGTTTTTTAATACACTCATCTGCTGATGGGCATGTAGGCTGTTTCCAAATCTTAGCTATTGTAAATTGTGCTGCTATGAACATAGGGGTGCATAGATCCTTTCTGATTGGTGTTTCTGATTTCTTGGGATATATTCCTAGAAGTGGGATTACTGGGTCAAATATAGTTCCACTTTTCACTCTTTGAGGAAAATCCATACTGTTTTCCACAGCGGCTGCACTAGTCTGCATTCCCAACAACAGTGCATGAGGTTTCCTGTGGTTCTTTTGCCTTTATATTTTCCTGCTTTTAGTCACTTAATTTTCTTTTATCAGCTTTTGTTTTAATGTGGAGGAAAAAGTGAGGACTAGCAGAGTAAGTGTATCACACAGAGTTGTCATTTATCTATTGGATCTATATTGGATCTATTATCATTCATATTTAATGCAGTCCATACCTGACTTTAAGTTTTTTTGTGTGTTTGTTTGTTTTTAATAAAGAAGCCTGGCCTCCCCCTTTTCAAATGACATCTACAAAATGCATTGTGTTCAAGAGCTCATTTTTTGTTTGTGTTGATCAGTGGGACCTTTGAATTAGAACACTGAGCACCAGTGGTTGGTGCCTTCACTCCTCTGTCAAACATGTGGAACAAAGGGTTCTTCCCATTAAACTCTGCATTCACCTCCTCAACAGGGGCCAAAGGAGCCATATAATTTTTGGCAAAATATCGACTAAAGCCAATATATATTACCCAGGGGACATCCTCCTCCGCCCCTAGCTTTTTGGAGCAGAAACACCCATTGATCAAAGAATGATTTAAGATTACTATTAGCCAGAAAGGAGTCAGAGAAATTGATATTGAATATTTTATAGCCTTCCCCTAACACCTGATTATCATGTATCAATTTTCTGGGGGATTTTTTTTTGTTTTTATTTTTGCCTTCTTAGAAAGCATTTACTAAACTGTTAACATATTTTCAAGAATTCATAGGTTTTGTCACTTCAAGTTTCAGACCAGCCCATGTGATATAACAGATAACATGTTTGCATTTGACATGGAGACATTTGATTACATAACAGCAATTCAACTAAGAAATGTCCATTCTGAAATATGATTTTGTACCATGTGAGGTGGTTTTAAGCCTGCATGCCAGGCTTTTTATTTGTTTAGCTTTTACCTTGTACTACAGAAGCTCTGTGATTGGGATGCAGTTTAACAAGAATCAAGGTCAGAAAACCAATGGTGTCTCTTGTGTATAAATATAACATGGTTCTGATTTGCAATTCAAAGTACTGAGACAGAATTTAAAAGATTAACATTTTAATTAAAATGTTAATCCACTGATGCCTCAAATTCCATCAACTCTAGATAAGGTTAACTGCTACTCAGAAATCAAAACACCTGCTATTTAACCCACATCAGAGTTCTCTGCCTTCATTTCTGAAATAATGGTGCTCATTTCCCATTTGTGTTCTATGGCAAAGACTTCACACTTTCTGACTCATGGGATCCTGCCCAGCTCTCATGTCCTTGCTCAGGTCTCACCTCCAACTTAAAGGCCTTTAGAATCCCTTCAGGTCAGAGTCATATTTGCCATTTCATTGTTGTGATCACTCATCTAAAAAGTCCTAATTATTCAAGGATGACAGCTTTGTTGTTTCAAATTTCTTTTTCCACACTATCACCCTAGGGCTCAGAGTTCACTGTGGCTAACAAATTATATTTTATTTAACAAAATTATCTAAGAACTGCATTTATTAGTAAATATTCAATGTTGCTGTTGATTAATTTTTTTTTTTAGTTTTCTTCTGCTGCTGGTGGGCATCTAAAATAGTTCATCTCTCTTGGAAAACAGTTGGCAGTTTCTTAGAAGTTAAACATAAATCTACCATATGATCAAGCCATTTCATTCCTAGGCAGTTACCCAAGAGAAATGAAAGCACATGTCTATACTCAGACTTCTATCTTTAAATTAAAAGAAAATAAACCAAATAACAGTAAATTGTGTAAATGTATCACAGCTTTTTTTTTTTATCCACTCATATATTGATGGGCACTTGGGCTGCTGCCATAGGTTGGCTATTGTAAATAAAGCTGCAATGAACATAGGGCTGCATATATTCTTTAAAATTAGTGGTTTGGGTTTCTTTGAATATATATCCAGAAGTAGAATTTTTGAGGAATCTCCACACTGTTTTCCATAGTAATGCACTTATTTGCAACCCCACCAAACAGTGCATGAGGGCTCCTTTTTCTCCACATCCTTGCCAATATTTGTTTGTTGATTTATTGATGATAGCTTTTCTGACAAATGTGAGTGATAACTCACTGTGGTTTTAATTTGCATTTCTCTGATGATTAGTGATGTTGAGTATCTTTGCAAATGTCTATTGACCATCTGTATGCCCTCTTTGGAGAACACTTGGCCATAAAAAAAGAATGATATCTTACCATTTGCTACAGCATGGATGGACTAGAGGGTATTATGCTAAGTGAAATAAGCCAGATAGAGAAAGGCAAATACCATATGACTTCACTTATGTGGAATCTAAAGAACAAAATAAATAAACAAATAAACAGAAACAGACTCATAGATACAGAGAACAGATTGATGGTTGCCAGAGTGGAGGGGATTGAGAAATGGGTGAAAAAGGTGAAGAAATAAAAAAAGCACAAATTCATAGTTACAAAATAGCCACAAAGATGTAAAGAAAAGCACAGGGAATATAGTCAACAATATCATAATGACAGTCTATGGTGCCAGGTGGGTATCTGAAATACCAGGGGGAACACTTTGCAAAGTAGATGATTGTCTAATTGCTGTGCTGTACACCTGAAACTAATACAAAATAATGCTGATTGCAAATTGTAATTGAAAAAATAAATTAAAAAAGAAAATAAACTAATATAGAGAGCTTTATTGTTTGCAATTGACAAGTGCCAAAGGAGCCATACAATTTTTGGCAATATATATTGAAAGAAAACTACCTATGCTCAATGTATAGAAACCAGTATCTCAAAGAGTGATTGAAGCTTCATAATACAGACCAGTCCCTCAAATTTAAAATTCTGTAACAGAAAACAACTTAAGGACTTCTGCATTTTCATCTGTTATTTTCTAAAATATGATGGAAATCAGGGCGGTTAGAAATTATGGTATAAATGGAAGAAATGATCCAGAAGCAGAAAGAAAACACCTAAAAGAACCTATCCAGCACTAAGAAATAAATTCAAGTAATCATAATAATAAAAGGCCAAGAGGTGTCACGGCCAAAACGACCAAACAACTGGTCACCAGGAGGTGCATGGAGCACCTCTCGGCCATAATGACCTAACAACTGGTTGCTATGACACCCACTGTGGCTGGCAAACCGGCTGGATCAGGGGTGGGGCCAGCAGCTAAGCTCGTGGCCCCTTGCCCCTGCCAGCCTGCCCCTGATTGGACTCTCCCACCCCGATCAAGAGCCAGGCCTGCCGGCCAAATGCCTCCTCCCTTCCCCCTCCCTTCACCAGCCTTGCCCCCATCAGCCTGCCCCACCACGATAGGCCTGCAGCCCCTCCCCCTGCGTTGGCCTGCCCTTGATCACTCCCCCCCCACCCCAATAGGGGGTGGGGCTGGGCAGCCAACCTCCTGTAGCCCCTACCCCTGGCCGCCCTACCCATGATTGCACCCCCACCCTAATAGGGGGCAGGGCTGGCTGGCCAACCTCCTGCAGCCCCTCCCCCCGGCCGGGCCCTCAATCAGCACCCCCCACTCACCCCATTTGGGGGCAGGGCCGGCCGGCCCACCGCCCACAGCCCCTTCCCATTGATGGCCCTACCCCCAATCAGCCCCCCAACCCCAATTGGGGGCAGGGCCCGCTGGCCAATTGCCTGCAGCCCCTTCCCCCAGCCATCTTGGCCCTAATCGAGGGCCCTGATCGGGCCCTGATTGGCCCTGATCCAGGCAGGCAGGTTAGACAACCTCCTGGTATTTCCTCCTCCTGACAGGCCCAGCCCTGATCCACCCTGATTGGGGCCAGGCCAGCCAGACCCCACCTGTGCATGAATTTGTGCACTGGGCCTCTAGTCTCTATATCTAAAAGCCTAAGTGACTGTTATGACCAGACAACTGCACGACTGGATGACCGGCTGGTAGCTATGATGCACACTGAAAACCAGGGGGCAGACGCTCAACACAAGAGCTGCCCCCTGGTGGTCACTGCACTCCCACAGCCAAACTCCCATGGTCGCCCTTCCCCCCCCACCCCTTGCCAGTTGGCCCTGATCGGTCCTGATCACTGGCCAGGCCAAGGGACCCCACCCATGCACGAATTTGTGCACTGGGCCTCTAGTATCTATAATAATAGAAGCATAATATGCTAATTAGACCTTCTGGACAAAGCCGGGGCTGCAAGGGAAGCCTGGGTCATGGGTGCCAGAGGGAAGGGAAGCCTACTCTTGCACTAATTTCGTGCATTGGGCCTCTAGTTATATATAAAATTCTAAGACAAATATGCTAAATAATTATAAGACAAATATGCTGACCACATAGTGTTATTCCACTCAATAGTCCTAAAATATTCAGTTAGTTTTCAGACTATACTAAGGTAGAGTAAGAATTGGATGATAAAGTGAGGTCTGGGTTTTAGGTCCAGGTGTGTGACCTAGGGCAAGTCACTTGACCTCCGTGACATTAGGTTTGATGTTAGGCTTATATGAGCCCTAGCATGTCTTCTGGTTCTAAAATATCCATTTTCCAATAAACTAGCTCTCTCATTTATAAAAACTACATTTTTGGATATTATTTTTCTCTAAGGAGTGAAATGTTCTTATCATTGGTGTTGCTTCTATAACATCATAACATCATGGCTCCCACCAAATTAAGAAAAACTGGAGTTACCACTGATGTATGAAATGGTCATTTAAAGACAAAATTTTTAAAGACAATCTTAAATGCATAAATGTTTATAAAGTAGTCCTCCATGATTCCCCAAAAGTTTGTTTACTTTGGTATGTTTTTTAAAAGAATTTAGATAAGGTATGTAAATTCCAGTTAACAATGAATATTATATAACAGACATAGCAAATACCTTTACTTGTTTCAGTCATTCTCCTACTATATTAAGCCGTATAATTCACACCCAAATTGACAGCTACAAAATAAACTGTTCTAGAAATATGAAATCTTTGCCTAATAATTTCCTCCATATGTTTCTGATAAGTAAATAACTGAGACTTAAAAAACGTGCTATCTCTGCTCTCATTTCAAAAGAACAAAGACCAGTATCCTATCTAACTTTTAAAGATTTTTTTCATCAATTGCATTTGAAGGAAGCCAATGTTAATATTTTATTTTCATCTTATGGTGGTTACATAGTAGTTCCAATAGTTCCCACACTTCTGTTCTCTAAAGATGCAAATTCTAATATTCTCACATTTAAAAATTCTCCAATGGACTGTCAACAACTGTTTGGCCTGAATTATCTGGCTAAAAAGCTGATGATGTGAGCCCAAGTCAATGGAAAGCAAAGTAACAATAATACTTTGCTGTTTAATCACAAATAGAGTAGGAATGGGAACACCCCCACCGTGTTCTCATTTCTTTAGAAAGTGCTCCTAAACAATGAAAATTTAGGCAATTTTAAGCATAGTTCCTTTTTCATTATCATAAAGTATGCCAGGGCATGTGACATAGTACTCAGGTAAACTGAGTCAAATGTTGTAAGGCAGGTAAATTTCCTGTCCCTATCTCATAACTCTTCTTAACCCTCCCAAACACAACGAGTTCGCTTCAACCTTAACAATGATATCCTAAACTATCCTCTCTGGCTGAAAAAAAGCAGTAAAACAAAACAAGACCCAAACATTAACTTATCTGAGTTTCAGTTCTCCTGGTATAAAAAGAAAACATAAATATGCTTTAAACACATGTCATTATATTGGGAAGATTATCTTCACCTAAAGAGAATATCAGCTTCCAGAATATTGCAGAGCCCAACAAGCATTTTAAGCATCTGCCTCATTTCTTTATATGAGGGATCCACTTTTACTCCCCCCGCCACCCCACCCCCCTGATACTTCCATGAGCACTGTTTATCAACATTTAGTATTTCCCATTTGGCAGTAATAATCTTTCTAAGTTTGACAAGATTTAAGTAATTTCAAATTATTTTCAAGGCTCACTTTCAATTCTTATTTTAAATTGCAGCATATGAAGCATGTAAAACACTTGTTTCAATGAGAACATGATGCTTGCACTTAGTATTTACACAATATGAAATAAATCATGCCAGAGTTAATAAGGTCTAATTCTATTAATGTCAGAGAAGATTAACGTAGGTTCTCTCCTCTAAGCAGACTTTCCCGATACTCTCTGAATTATTCTTGACAGTGTTAAAATTAGACTAAGCCTACAAATAAAATAGGCCAGCAAATAAATTGAAGTAATAAATTAAGACATTGTGTGAGGAAAGGTGTCTGTGGTCGAAGTAGCAGATTTGATTGAAAACCATAGTAGGGTTGTGATCAACAACACGCTTATTAGTATCTCTCCTGATGATTCTGGCTTCCTCTGAATTGAGTTTTTTTTTCTTTGTGTGTTTTTTATTAAATGCAGTTTTTATACTTGGGATGTAAAAAAGATAATGATAATTAAGAGAGGCAATATCAAAGCAAGTGAACATGATTTAATAATACAACAAAAGAGGCTTTGCTTGTCAAGTTGATTAGCTTGATCAAGGGTAACTAAAATGTGTATCTAAAACCTCCTGAGTTTGTACAATCAGAGAAAATGTTTAGCTTGAATTATTTATTTTATTTCTACATTTGTTTCTGTTTGTTTCCTTGTATAAATTAGTACTCATGGGGATTTATTATTATAAAAAGTGGGAAAAATAAGATGGCTTTAATTTAATCTTTCACTGAAATTTCTCGATCTAGCCATGAAAAAGTATTGCTTTCTGCCCTAGTTGGTGTGGTTCAGTTGGTTGAGCCTCCTCCCATGCACCAAGAGGTCATCGGTTCAATTCCTGGTGAGGACACATGCCAGGATTGAGGGCTTGATCCCTAGTAGGGGCTTGCAAGAGGCAGCCAACTGATCTATGTTTCTCTCTTTTGGATGATGTTTTTTTCTCTCTCCCTTCCTCTCGCTCTCTAAAAATCAATGAAAAAACAAAAACAAAACATATATTTTCTAAAAAGTATTGCTTTCATACAAAAGAGTTATTATTTTACATTATGTTAGCATTCCAACTGGTAGTAAATTATATTGCTCCTATATTTCATTAAGATAAATATAGATTAATTTGGAAGAACTGGAAAAGAGAAGAGATACAATGATCTGAGATAATATAGAACAATATATAAACTTATAACACCATGTTCTTAATGGGTAAAATATTTGACCAAGGACATTAAAAGTATACTAGAGGCCCAGTGCATGAAATTTGTACATGTGGGGGGGAGATCCTTCAGCCCTGCTTGCACCCTCTAACAATCTGGGGCCACTGGCTCCTAACCGCTTGCTTGCCGGCCTACTTGATTGCCCCAAACCACTCTGCCTGCCTGCCTAATCACCCCTAACTGCCTCTGTCTGCCTGCCTGATCGCCCCTAATGACTCTGCCTGCCTGCCTGATCACCCCTAACCACTCTGCCTGCCTGCCTGATCACCCCTAACCACTCTGCCTGCCTGCCTGC
>NW_005361351.1:1559486-1559828 GCF_000412655.1 Myotis brandtii
ATATATATATATTAAATATAAATATATTTATATATAATTTAAAATTTTTGTTGGACATCTCTCTCACAATCTGGGAATGCTGGCTCCTAACTGCTCACCTGCCTGCCTGCCTGTCACCCCTAACCACTCTGCCTGCCAGGCTGACCACCCCTAACCACTCTGCCTGCCTGCCTGATCACCCCTAAGTGCTCGCTTGCCTGATTGCACCCCTAAGTGCTCACCTGCCTGATCACCCCTAAGTGCTCGCCTGCCAGATTGCCTCTGACTGCCTGCCTCATTGCCCCTCATATTAATTACACTTTTATTATTATAGACTAGAGGCCCGGTGCACAAAATTTGTGC
>NW_005361351.1:1569200-1597981 GCF_000412655.1 Myotis brandtii
GTCTGGAGTTGCCGCCTGGCCTGCGCCTGGGCCCTCCCGCCCTCCGATCGCCATGGCCTGCGCCCCAGCCCTCACGCCTCTGATCGCCACCATTGCTTGGCACAGGCCAGCCGGCAAACCCAACCCCTGGGTTGGGTTTGCTGCCTGGCTTTCCAATGGCGATCACCAGCTGGGGGGTGGGGAAAGGCGGCCTTTGCCCACCCCCTAGCTCTTGCCTGCTGCCTGGGTTGCCAATCACCATTCTTCAGTCCTTCCCCTTTCGCCTCCCATCATTGGGCGTATGCAAATTAGCCGCCATCTTTGTTGGCGGTTAACCGCCATCTTAGTTGGCAGTTGATTTGCATAAGGATATGCTGATTAGCCAATGGGATGGGTAGCGGTAGTATGCTAATTACCATTTTTCTCTTTTATTAGTGTAGATAGTTGCCTTGCTTCAAGTTATAAGGACCTGATTGCCATAGAGATAGAAAAGTTTTAATTTTTACTCTTGATTATGGCAATTAACTAACACAGATGGCCACCAAAAAGGTGACTTACCAAAGGGTGTATAGCAAACGGTGCTGTTAAGTCCTCTTCCATGAAAACGTGCATGTCGTGCATTGTATCTGCCTGGGTACATGCAAGAGTGAAGTTTCTGTTTGTCTTTACAATCATATGAGCGAATTGTGTGAGACCCCAGCCCAGTCTGGTTTGGTGCTCACAGAATAATAGAGCTATTTTTTTTGCTTTGCTCCATTGGTGGAGATTTTCTAGAAGTTGCAGGATATCTTCCTTTTAATTTTTCCTTGACACTCTGACTTATGTCTCTCACCTTTGCTTTCCCTCCATCCCCCACCCGCAACAGTAACTTGCTCCAGGCTCACTTCACTTGAGAGTCTAGAAGATCTTGCAATGTGTCCGCGACCAGAACCACAATTCTCAGCATTCCTGGTGCTCCCCGCACTCTCAGCTTCTGCTTCTGGCCTGAGGCTCCTGCCCTCCCCTCCCTCCACCCAGCAGGGGCACAGACACTGAGCTCGTATTGCCAGGGTGACACCACCACCGCCCCGGCCACTATGGGCACTGCCATCTTTGTTGTGAAGTGACGGTTAATTTACATATTATTCTTTTATTAGATAGGATACATATTATTTACAAAAATCTATATTATTAAGGATATGTGTATTTAAAACTTAGTGTATGTGCTGTTTAATTAAATTCTCTGAAATAATTTGTGAGAAATTTATTATAATCCAAAAACAAAACTTAGTCAACTCAAAGAAGAAAATTTTTTTGTAAATATATTTTATTGATTTTTTTAGAGAGGAAGGGAGAGGGACAGAGAGTTAGAAACATCGATGAGAGAGAAACATCGATCAGCTGCCTCCTGCACACCCCCTACTGGGGATGTGCCCGCAATCAAGGTACATGCCCTTGACCAGAATCGAACCTGGGACCCTTTAGTCCGCAGGCTGATGCTCCATCCACTGAGCCAAACCAGTTAGGGCCAAAGAAGAAAATTTTACAATGATTATAAAATAGAAATAAGAGACCATGTGTTAATATAATGTTTCAAACATTCAATTGCAAAAAATAAAATGAAAAATATGTAGGTAATAGTGTCTTGTTTCACCATGTCCCCCAGTCCAACAATATTTTTTTCTGTAATAATGGCAGTTAAGAAAAAGATTCAGATGACCCTGGTTTTAAAAATCCGATGACTCTAAAAATAATAGAACAATATAGTAGTGATTAAAGAGAGTAACACTTTAAAAAATAAATACACATCAATAAATTAGATATTTCTAATAGGTTAGATTGAATCTAGAAATTAAAAACACAAAAAATCTGAAATACAATCTGAAAAATAAATCTGAAACAAAAATGACATTGAAAACAAAAGTAAAGTAGGAAAGGAAACACACATTAAAAGAGCCTCAGGAGTATTTCAATGTAAATGAGCCAATACATGATCAGACAATACCCATAAAAGAATCTGCAGATGATGAGCAAATGAATATAAAATTTTAAATTACATGAGTCTAAATTACACTACAGCTAAGAATTCAGTGGTTGACACATTTACATGCTAAAATCAGAAATAATAGATTTGCCCTAGCTGGTTTGGCTCAATGGATAGAGCGTCAGCCTTCGGACTGAAGGGTCCCAGGTTCGATTCCGGCCAAGGGCACATGCCTGGGTTGCGGGCTCGATCCCCAGTAGGGGGTGTGCAGGAGGCAGGCAATCAATGATTCTCTCTCATCATTGATGTTTCTATCTCTCTCTCCCTCTCCCTTCCTCTCTAAAAATCAATAAAATATATTAAAAAAAGAAATAATAGATTTGTTGCCAAAGAAGTTAATAGCTTTAAAAAATCTATGATATTAATTTAATAATAATATCTTTTTAAAGTGGCCATTATTTTTAATCATTTTATTAGAAAATAAATTCTGATCAGTCATATAAGTTTGAGTGATTATGTTTCTAGTTTAGAGGAAAATATACATATTAAACTGGCTTTATTATTAATAATAGAAAATAGGCTTATTTTTCATATGATTTTATTTATATGTGGAATCTAATGAACAAAATAACTGAGGAACAATATAGAAACAGAGGCATGGATACATGGAACAGACTGACAACTGTCAGAGGGGAGGGAGTTTGGGGAGCTAAATGAAAGAAGGTGAAGGGATTAAGCAAAACAAACAAACAAAAAACTCCACACACATAAACAACACATAGATACACTAATAAATTCAATAAAGTAAAAGAAAAATTTAAAATGATCTAGCCTTAAAATATTGTCTGAAATTCAAAGACTAGGGTTAAATACACAAACTAAAGTAAGAAATCATAAAAATAGTTCATTTTCTTTTACTGGGGGATTTATACATTCTCTACAAATTCTCAAAATGCAAGTAAATATCAAAATATAATACTTCAGAACTACAAAATAGAAAACTGATCATAAAAGAGAATGAAACAGAGAACTGGCATTTCCACAGGAACACTTGAGTAATATGATGAATAATCTAAGCAAAATCCACTCTGGAAAAGTTTTCCTAACCTGATTGTCTCCATAAACATAAAACATTGGCTTTGGCACCTGACAAACCTCAGTATCGATGGATTAAGCACATAAATGGACCGACTGCCCGTCATTTCCCTGATAACATGACACGAGATATCTATACTAATAATAGAGGAATGTGCATGTTGTCTGGGATGCCGTCACGTAACGACTAATCAGGACGGGAGCGAGGCCATGGCACAGAGCTCTTGGCACACCTGTGCCAGGGGTCCTAAGGCTGCAGAGTGGAAGGGAGAGTAGATAGGCAGCTAGGGCAATCGGTCAAGGAGGGAAGAGTAGATAGGCAGTTAGGGGGATCAGGCCAGGAGAGGAGCACACATAGGCAGTTAGGGCGATCAGGCCGGCAGTGGAGAGCAGATAGGCAGTTAGGGGGATCAGGCTGACAGGAGAGAGCAGTTAGGGGGATCAGGCCAGCAGGGGAGAGCAGTTAGGGCCATCAGGCTGGCAGGGGAGCAGTTAGGGGCACCAGGCAGGCAGGTGAGCAGATACCAGCCTAATTTATTTTCTGGAAAATGACTTCAGAGAAAATTGAATTCAATAAGAACTCCCTTCTTAACTTCATCCACCCAAAGATGCTATATAGCACAAATTATTGTAGAGTTTTAAACTTTATTTTTAATTTAATTTATCTTAAGAAGAATACTAGAAAATCAAACAAAAATTTGTGTCATCTTTTTAAACCCATGTTGGTCTCTGGTTAAGGTAGAAGAGTGAAGTGCTCAGTGAACAATTACTAAATGTATCAGTTTCTTAAAAATGTATTTGAAGATGCTGGGAAGCATTCAAAAGCAAAGAGAAACAGCAGGTGGGAGGAGAGTTGAGACACAAAAGATGAAATTGGAAGAAGATCTGAAAGTTGCGATTTCCTAGGTGAAGTTGTTCAGCCTCCAAAGCTACAACTACAGAAACATGATGGGCAAGACCCACAGCCCCATTAAAGAGGCCAGACGTCTGCACTCAGAGCTGGAAGGGAAGCTGGAAAATGTAAAAGAAAAGTCCAGGGCACCATGAAAGCCATAGCAGTAAAGGAGTCTACAATTAATCAACCCAGCAGATTAAGAAAAGACATTGTAACCACCAAATAAACACAGGATAGTAAGAATAAGGAGAAATCATGACACATGAAAGATGCCATGAAATTTTCAAGTAGGAAAGTAAAGTTGGTGGTTCAGTACAAGGCAGAAAAATCTCTCTGAATTTGTACAAAAGTTTAAAAAGGAGAAAAATAGTTTAGAAAAGTATATGGATATAATAAAATAAGGGCACCAATCAATTATGTTCAAAACCCTAAATATGTGTGCATGTGTACCTATAAATTTTTTTTTTAAGAAAACAGTACAAATTTACTAGAATGGAAGAATTTAAAATTGCCTCAGTGAAATTGTACCCAGAACCTGAAAACATGAATTCAATGATCTAAACAAGGCTTGCTTTTGGGAAGACGGAAAATACTAGGCATGAAGAAAAGACTAATAGCTTGCAGAAAGAAAAATCAGGTTTCCTACAGAGAAACAGAAAAGCAAACAACTTCATACTTCTCCACTTAACATATATTGGAAGAGAAATTAAAATTGATTCCTTTCCCATCTCAAAAACACTGGTAGTCAGTAATATGACCTTTGAGTTATGAAAGAAAATAATTTTCATCCTAGAAGTTTATGCTCATCAAAGCTATCAAGTGAGAAGAGAATAAAAGTGTCTTTAGACATGCGATGACTCAAAATACTATCCCTTTTGCACCCTTTCTTTCAAAATTGGTTAGGTTTTCACCCTTGAATATCCTTTTTTAAAACCTTCCACCTTACTAACTTCTCTTTATTAATCTCCAAAATATATTCTCTCAGCTATATCTCACTTCTTTCACCCCATTGCATGCCTCATTTATCTCCAAGTGTGTCCAGAAATTTCCTCTTTTTTCCCCCCATAGAACACCCTCTAATTTATTCCTTATGTGAGAATTAAAAGTCTTTTCTGTCAAAGGTATAGTTTAGATACTAACTCCATTTCCTTTTTGTATAAATTTCCACTTTGTAGCTTAACCTATAACCTAGATCTGCACTTCCCTATAAGACAAAGGCATAAGTTCACCCCATTTCCTGGTAGGCAGTTAAAGTGCAAATGTCAACCCTACCCCTTTTGCACCATCCCACGTGAATTAGTCATTCACACCAGAATGTGAAACTATGCTCTTAAGCCAGTCAGAACATGGCGCAGCAATGTGTCAGAGATAGAAAGGAGAATGGACTTCCCATTCAGTGTGCTTCCCAATCGGACTTTTTGGTTGGCTGTGCACTCTTTTGCAGAAGTAAAATTGCCTTGCTGAGTCATTTTTCAGTATCTGTCTCATTCCCACAACACCTTTTAAGAGCATTTCTAACACTTAGATAGTATCACACTTCTTTTAAAATTTTTTTTTGTTATAAAGCATGCACAACATAAAATGTACTGTTTTAACTATTTTTAAGTGTACAGTTTAGTGGCCTTAACTACAATCACATTGTGCAACCATCACCACCATCCAATTCTAGGACTTTTTCATTACCCTAAACTGAAAATCTGTACCCCTTAAACATTAACAGCCCACCTACGCCCCCAATCCCAAACTCTTAGTAACCACTATATATTACTTTTAAAAAAACTGTTGTTAAAAAAAATCAAGTTTACCATCTTAACTATTTTTTTATTTATTGTATTTTAAATTAAATTTATTAGGGTAATATCCTATATAATAAAAGGCTAATACAAAAATCGACTGAACAGTGGAATGACCGGTTGCTATGATGCACATTGACCACCAGGGAGCAGACGCTCAATGCAGGAGCTGACCCCTGGTGGTCAGTGCACTCCCACAGGGGGAGCTCCACTCAGCCAGAAGCCCTGAGCTGGGCTCACTGCTGGCCAGCACAGCAGTGGTGGCAGGAGCCTCTCCTGCCTCCGTGGCAGTGCTAAGAATGTCCAACCTACGGTTTAGGCCCGCTCCCTAGGGAAGCCATCAGTCGGTCATCCCACAAGGACTCTTGGACTGTGAGATGGTGCAGGCCAGGCTGAGGGACCTTCCTCCCGAGTGCATGAATTTCGTGCACTGGGCCTCTCCCACTATGGCTTTGTCCGGAAGGAAGTTGAATGTCCAGAAGATGGCCGGTTGACCCAGTCTAATTAGCATTTGCCCTTTTATTAGTATAGATAGTATTCCATTGTGTAAATATACCACAGCATTTTATCCACTCATCTATTGATGGGTGCTTCCAAATCTTGGCTATCTATATATATAAAAAGGTAATATGCAAATTAGGCCAGGACACCTTAAGGGTCACGACCAGACAGGAGGAGGTTGCACACGCAGCAGGTGTGGTGGGCGGGGACTTGCAGTATTGGGGATTCGTATCACCATCACAATCCATAACTAGGCAGGGCTCCGATGGATCAGCCATGGTGAACGGGTAATTGGGGTGGGTGGCCAGAGCACAGGGCTGGCTGTCAGGCCGCTGGGATCACCAGCTCATCCCCAGCTGCTAGGGGCTCAGGCCTGCAGGAAAGTGACCTCACCTCCATGCGTTGGGGCCAGCCCCTGATGGAATGCTCTGCCTGCTCGGGGCTGGAGCGGGTAGGTCACGGGCATGCCCCATAGCCTCTGTCAGTGCCTCAAGCCCCAGCAGCAGTGGCAATGGCAGTAGCAGCAGCAGTGCCCAGGACCTACCCGCCCAGGCATGGGCGGCCCCAAGTGGGCAGCGGGTTCCATTAGCCACCGGCCCAGCGCAGGCGCATGCAGGTGAAGTCACCAGCACCTCTTTTCCTGCAGGCCTGAGACCCCAAGCAGCCAGGGATGAGCTGGTGATTCCAATCGCCTGAGAGCCTGGCAGTGGAGGCAGCGTTGGGCCTGGGGACTGGTGAACCGGCAGAAGATGGCCCTGATTGGGCCAGCAAACCACCTGATCAGGGGGTGGGGCCGGCGGCCAACCTCACAGCCCCGTCCCCCTGCTGGCCTGCCCCTGATCAGACTCTCTCATCCGGATCAAGAGCAGGGTGCACAGAGCCTGGACCATTCCTGGCAGCCCCAGTCCGTGGGGTTGAGAATTCTGATGGCCCTGCCCAGAGAGTAGAGGTGCCTGATGGGCAGGGACAGGGACCACAGGCCTCCAGGGAGCACCTCAGAGTTGGCAAGGAGAGGAGAGGGCCTGCGAAGGGCGAGGAGGTGAAGCCAGCAGACATCAGCCCAGAATCCAGCCCTTCCCCTCCGGAGGCAGCAGGACCTAAACCCAGAACCCCAGCCTGAATCGGAAGAGCCCAAGGGAGGCTTCAGGAAGCTGTATGCAAAGCTGCACATTGAGAATGAGAGACTTCGTGAGGCCCTGACCCAGACCACGCTGCGGCTGGCGCAGCTCAAGGTGGAGCTGAAGCGCACCACGCAGAGGCAGGAGCGCTTTGCAGAGAGGCCGGCCATCCTGGAGCTGGCGAGATTTGAGTGCAGGGCCCTGGAGTGCAAGGCCGCTGAACTGGAAGAGGAGCTGAAGGGCCTGTCCAACCACCGAGCTGACAACCAGCGCCTAAAGGATGAGAATGCGGCCCTGATCCGTGTCATCAGCAAACTGTCCAAGTGACCCCGGAGGACCTGCCTCTGCACCCACATTTATAGAGATGCTTCTGCCACATGCATCCCTTCCCCTGTGTGAACACAAGTGACAGGGCTGCCAGGGAGTCTCTGAGAAGCCATTACCTCCCCTTGGGACCTCCAGGGAGTCTCTGAGAAGCCTGGGAGGAGAGGACAGAGCCCCCAGGAGCCAAGGGGGCCATCTGAGGCCAGGATGGAGATGGGAGGCTGAGTCAGGTAGGGGTCCAGAGCTGCAGGCAGGACCAGGAAGGAACCAAGGACCAGGAAGTGCCAGGACCAGAGTGGCCACCCAGAGGTCCCCTCTCACGTGTGCTGCCACCAGTCACCCCTCCAGGCCCTGAGCAGGGATCCGAGAATGTGCCAAGCATCCCGCCGGCCTGGGCCAGGTGGGCCTGTATATAGGGTCCGTGGGCAATAGGGAGGGAGGTCTTCTATTTTTTGCTGCCCCCTCCCCAATGCTGTCCCAGGCAGGGGGAGAAGGTATTTTTCAGACATAGCACAGGCACCACAAATAAAAGTCATAAAGTTGCCAAAAAAAAAAAAAAAAAAGAAGCCCCTCTCCGTGGCTGCCTGCCCCTGATCCACCCCCCCCCCCAATAGGGGTCGGGGCCGGCCAGCCAATCTCCTGAAGCCCCTCCCCCTGCTCAGCCCCACTCCAGATCGGTTCCCCCACCCCAACCAGGGGCAAGGCTGGCTGG
This sequence comes from Myotis brandtii, assembly GCF_000412655.1. Taxonomy (NCBI): domain Eukaryota; kingdom Metazoa; phylum Chordata; class Mammalia; order Chiroptera; family Vespertilionidae; genus Myotis; species Myotis brandtii. Next base: position 1,577,581 of record NW_005361351.1, read on the forward strand.
CCAACCACCCATGGCTCCCCCCCCCTCCAGGCCTCTGGCCCCTATCAGCATCCCCCACCCCATTCCGGGACATGGCCGGCTGGCCGACTGACCACAGCCCCTCCCCATGGCTGGCCCTGTCCCCAATCGGCCCCCCCAACCCCAATCAGGCTGGCAGGGGGGAAGTTGGGGGCGATCAGGCTGGCAGGCAGAGTGGTTAGGGGCAATCAGGCAGGCAGGCAGGTGAGCAGTTGGGGGCCAGTGGTCCCGAATTGCGAGAGGGATGTCCAACTGCTGGTGCAGGATCGGGCCTAAACTGGCAGTCTGACATCCCCCAAGGGGTCCCGGATTGGAGAGGGTGCAGGCCAGGCTGAGGGACCCCCCCGCCCCCACCGCCGCACAAATTTCATGCACTGGGCCTCTAGTTGTAAATAAAGCTGCAATAAGCATTGAGGTACATAATATTCTTTTGAATCCAGTGTTTTTGGTTTCTTTAGATATATTTACAGAACAAAAATATATTCTGGGTCATAAGCAATCTTGAAAAAAAAGAACAAAGTTGGAAGTATCACACTATTTGATATCAAACTATACTAAACAGCCATAGTAATCAAAGCAGCATGGTACTGGCATAAAAACAGACACATAGATTAATGGAACAGAATATAGAGCCCAGAAATAAACCCACTCCTTTATGGTCAATTAATATTTGACAAAGGAGGCTAGAACTACAATGAGGTAAAGATAGTCTCTTGAATAATGGTGATGGGAAAATTGACAGATGTGTGCAAAAAAAAATGAAAGTAGGCCACCTCCTTACACCATACACAAGAATAAGCTCAAAATGGATTAAAAACGTAAATGTAAGTTGTGAAACCATAAAAATCTTAGAAGAAAATATAGGCAGTAAAATCTCAGACATTTCTTGTAGCAATATTTTTTTCTGATATATCTCCTTGGGCAAGGGAAACAAAAGGAAAAATAAACACATCACACTTCTTTTTGAAATATATTTGCTCTCAAGCCTACCTCAAATCTTTGAATGGTTTCTCATTGTACTTAGGATATATTTTGACATAATGCTCTGGCACTGTAGCTATAATATATAGAATTGGAACCTACTTCTTCAAAATCACTTGACTCAAATTTCCCATAGTTCTAAATGCCTGTTTTATTTATTTTTTGTTAGGTTTTGTCTCATGTTCTCTACTCTGTCTGATTTATTCCTCTCCTATCTTAATTCTTATCCTATCTTATTTAATGCTTAATCAAATTTCCAATCTCCCACTGGAATGCAATTTTGAATAAAGCAGTGATCATGTCCATTTTAGACACCAGCATGGAGCATATCACTTAATGCATTGTGAGTGCTCAGGAAAAGGTGGCTGGATAAATAAGTAAATCATTTTCTCTATTTGAGATCAAGATTACTCTGTCTGGAGAAATAAAAATCAGGACACATATTTTTATATTAATTTAAAAAACAGATAGTCTTTGGGATGTTATGGCTTATTCAAATGGCCTATTGACAACATTCCATATGACAAATGGTATTATAATAACACTAGAGGCCCAGTGAGTGAAAATCATGCATGGGGGGGAGGGGGTCCTCTCCAATCCGGGACCCCTCGGGGGATGTCTGACTGCCAGTCCTACATGCCTTTCGCAATCCAGGACCACTGGCTCTTAACCATTTGCTTGCCTACCTGCCTGATCACACCTACCCCCTCTGTCTGCCTGCCTGATCGCCCCTAACCGCATCTGTCTCGGCCCCTCACCTGGGACCTGGGCTTCCCTCTCTCTGGCCGGCTGTAGGTGCCCTGGACTGGGGGTGGCTCTGCCCAGGCTGGCTGCAGGTGCCCAGGACTAAGGATGGGCAGCTTCTGCCGGGCCACAACCGCAGCTACTGGTGCCCGGGACCACGGGCAAGTTACTTCTCCCAGGCCCAGCTTTGTCAGGAAGGATGTCCAGAAGATGTCCGGTCTAATTAGCATATTACCCTTTTATTAGTATAGACTAGAGGCCTGGTGCACTATATTCATGCACGTGTGGGGTCCCTAGACCTGGCCAGAGATCAGTACCTATCGGGGCTATTTCACCCAGTCCTGATCAGGGCTGGGACAGCCAGGGCCTGGGAGACTGCTGGCCAGGGCCTGGTGGCTTGCTGGCTGGGGCCTGGGGGTCTGCTAACTGCCAAACAGGGCCGGCCAGATTGGGGAATTTCGGAGGGAGGTTGACTGGCCATGGGAGGTTGGCTCTGGGAGCACGCTGACCACCAGGGGGCAGCTCCTGTTTTGAGCTCCTGCCCCTGGTGGTCAGTGAGCATCAGAGCAACTGGTTGATCAGTCGTTCTGGTCATTCAATCGTAATGGTCACTTAGGCTTTTATATATATAGATTGAACTTTAATTCCTTTTTTGTATGTCCTTTCCACATTCCCTTGTCTTCTTTCTTTTGATAACTTTTGGGCATTTTTAAATTTAATCATGATACCTTGATTTGGCCCTGCCTCAAGTGATTTAGATAGCTATATCGGTCAGGTTTCTTCAGAGAAATTGAACCAATAGGATGTACATATTTGTGGAAAGACATTTATTTTAAGGAATTATAGCTCATACGATTGTGGAGACTTAGAAGGTAAAAAATCTGATGGAAGAGACCAGCAGGCTGAAGATCTAGAGGAGTTACATTGGAGTCCAAAGGCCACCTGCTATAGAGCAAGGAGGAGCTAGTGTTGTAGATGAAGTCTGAAGGCTGTCTGTGGGAGAATCCCACTTGTTCAAGGTGGGTCAGACTTTTGTTCTATTTTTCAACTGTTTGGTGGGGCCCACCCACACACTTATATTATAGTATTTTAGTCAAAGTTCACTAATTTAAATGTAAATCTCATCCAAAAACACCCTTAAGAATCATCCAGAATAATTTTTGACTACTCAGGCCCAGCCAAATTGACTCATAAAGTTAACCATCATAATAGCTAATGAGAGATTTAGATTTAAATTGCCCAAGTGTATGTTCATTCTAACTTTATAGTGTCTATAACAAAAGTGTCACATTCCAACTCCCAATGCAGCACAGATTTAATAATGGCAGTATCCACTCCTTTGATAATTCTAGGAATCCTTTCTTCCAGGGTGACAAGTGAGGTGTGACATACAGGGAACAGAAATCATCTATATGACATTACAGTTCATAGTAGTATAAATGGAAGTTTTCTAGTTAAATTTTCATTATAATCATAAAAATATTTTGAAGCACTTTATTAAAGAATTTTCAAACTTACAGACTAGTTGCAAAATTTTTAAAATGAGCAAATGTGCCTCCTTCATTTACATTCACTAGTTGTTAGTTTTTCTCTCTCAATGTATGTGTGTGTAGTATGTGTAATTTTCATCATCTCTTCCTCTTCTTCATATGATCATTCTCATTATTATTACTGCCAAATTATTAAAGAGTGAATTGCTTACATACCAATCCTTCAACTCTAAAGACTTCTTCCTCTATCTTCTAAGAACAAAGCCATCAATTTACATACCAACAATGCAATGATCAGATTCAGAAAAATGTATCATGATATAATGCCAGTGTGCATTAATGACCCCATATTCATATTTCACTGATTATTTTATTAAAGTTTTTTTCAGCTTTATTTTTGAAGTCAACATGCAATCTGGTGTTGATCACTTCATTGGGCTGCCACATCTCTTTTTTTTTCTGGACTAACTCCTCAGTCTTTGTCTTCCATGACATTATAATATTTGAGGAATATTTTCAAGCTGTCTCCTGATTTGTGAATTTCTGATTACTCCTAATGAGTGGACTCAGGTGTCTGTTATTTGTTTGTTGGCAGATAGGCTCCTGGGTTGTGCACCCTCAGCTCATCACTCTGGGAGACACACGTGTGTCCCATTTGTGGAATGTGAACTCCACTCACTGATCTACGGTAGTACATACCTCCCATCTTTCTCCCTTTGTCATGAATGAGCAAGCTCTGGGGAGATATCTTGAGGCTGTTCAAATATCCTGTTCCCAAAAAACTTTTACCAAATGGTTTTGGCAATCATTAATTACTCTTGTATTGATCAGTTTTTATTATTTTGGTGGCTAAGTCCTACCTCCATCATTCCCACTGCATTTATTAGTTGACATCCCACAACAAATAAGGGTTTCCCTCCCACACCCCCACTTTTTGAAGTTAATTGATCCATGTACCTTGAAGTTAGCATTATAAATATTAAGTGATGCCTAAAATAAGATAATAGATATAGATCTGGTATAGAGTATATCACGTGGACCCCTGGATATAACACTCAAACAGAATTTAGTCTTAATTTTACTAACAATGTATAGGAAAATCACTTTACACCTCTAAGTTTTAATATTTGTATCTATCCAATGAGTATTTTGACCATTTAATATCAAAAATTTCTTTTAGTTTTAATAGTCCTGAAATATTTTCAGTGTTTCTGTGGCCTAAAAAATCTCTAAAAGAGGAAATTACCCCTTTTAAGTCTTAAAAACAGCTGACTTGATTAATTATAATTGGCCAAAAACTAGCAAGGAAATTCCTAACCCCATTAACTTACTTTGGTTTCCATTAAACTTTTAAATTCATTTACTTTCCCTTTCCCTTGTCTATTTCAAGTTTATTTTCTTCAGTGTTTCTTCTTTGGCAAACATATTTGGAAAATGCACAGATTGAGCACCAGTGTGGGAGGAATTATACAGCTAAAAAACATTACATGAAATGATCATGGTACTTCAGTTTGCTTCCAGGTTAATTATAGCCCTACAATTCCCACATCAAGGCAGCCTGTGGGTTAGAAGGGTGGGATGAGGGAGTTGTCAACCCAGTAATGACGTTCAAGGGGAGTGATTTACTAGAACAAAATCTGTACCAATTTCAGCCTACACCTTTAAAAAAGCCATATAGCCATTAAAAAAAAAATAGTCCTAAATGTGTTCCTAGCAAATTCTGGCCTATAAATTCTAAAACTATGAGAAAAATGTGGTGGAAAGCTGAAGGTTGCCAAAATGTATAACCTCAAGAACCATTTAGGAATGATAATTTTAACATCATTACCAATACTTAAGAATCTAAAGAGCAAAATGAGAAATCATTCTGGGGACAATATGGGGACTGTAAAACAGTTAAGCATATATTGAAGGTTTAAAGTTTCATTTCTACAAACACCAATATATTTGGTTGTTCCTCTTGACATTGTCCAGAGAATAAATTATATATGCATAAAACAATTTGTTATTTCCATGCCTATAATTTTTAAACTATACATTTTTAATTTAAAAGTATTAAAGAAGGTTTATAATTCCACTGTGATTTTCTTAAAAATAAAATACTAAAAAAGTTCATGATAAATGGTTACTCTATCTATATTCATCACTTATGTTTGATATGTATATATGTGCATAAATATATTTCTATAAATATATGAGTGTAATACATCATTTTTATTGAGTATTTTCTTGAAAAAAGGTGCTAAGCTCTTCACATAAATTATGACCTCATGTAAATTATGTCACTTAGTCTTCTTAATCTTATAAAATATCATCTACTACCATTGTCCCATTTTACAGTCATGAAATCAAGTCAAGAAGTGATTAAGTAAGTTGTCAATAGTCAAATGGCTAATAAATGGCAGAACCCATTGGGAAAGAAATGATATGCATTTAAATACTGTCTTTTATTCTTAAAATTTTATTTAATCAAATGAATTAATGTGGATGCATTTCTCTCTTCTTTCAAGGCATATTTATTTTATATACGTATAGATATAAAACTTGCATCTGTCTTTTATTTACATATCTATGTGTATATATTACACACTCCAAAAAGCACTGTGTACAACTACATTTCCTGTCTGTTTTTCAGTAATATGAGGAGCCCAGCCTGGCCAAGTGAGTTGTCCTGGCTTACAATTTGATAGAACTGTGACTGTATTCTCTGGTGAAACAGTGTTTGTTCTCTTGGTAAACATTAGCCTTTAATTAAACCCTGAAAGATTGTGGAAATGGGAAGCAAAACACTTTTAGTGGTCTATTCATGTACAGTGAGGGCTGCCATTACTTCTGCCCCATGGTTCCCAGTTCTTATTATGGTGTACACAACTCAATACATTGGCTGTAGATTTGAGGGTCAAACAGAATTCCTTAGGACTACAACACAAACACAAACAGTGTTGTCTCCAGCTGAGCCTCCAGCAGGCTACTCCATCATTCTATCAGCTGTTTTAGGATGATGAGGCACCTGGAAATGCCAGTCAATGCCATGGCTGTGAGAGCCTGCCTCCTCTCTTTGCTGTAAAACGATGTACTTGTGCCTAGTACTTAACAAGACTTTCTAAAAGTTCATGAATGGTGATTCTGGCAGGAGTGCTGCAGCAAGTGAGGACAAATTCCTATCATATTAGAAAATAGAGTTTCACTCATCATCATTTTGAAGAGTCCAATGTTGTCAACTTGCACTAGGTAGATGGCCAGTCCTTCATGGCACGGTGCAATAAAGGTGCTCAAAACTGATCTCTCCTTTAAAATGGGGCACTCAGCAGGGGCAATAACCTATTTCCATTTTAGAAATGTTTTTGAGTATTTAAATTGCTTTTCTATTTTGTATCTTATGTCCCTCCCTTCCCTCCTCTCAGCTGTTAAAGCACATCTTTGAAGACTGTCTACCTTGTGTAGGCTGAACTAAAGAGTCAGGAAAGTTTCCATAGCATGGTAAGGATTGGTAGGATAATCAGAGCTTCTGGACTCTTGTTCTGGAAGCAGCTTTTCATTAGTCTAGTACCCTGCCTCCCTGCCCCTGGGGTTAGGAAATTGCAACAAGGTTGAGAAATAAAAATCCAGGAAATAAGATTTGAGGACAACCAAGGTGGACAACCTTCTCCCTCCTTTTTAGAGATTTTGATTACCAGAGGCTTTCTTTTACATTACAATTCAAAAGACTTGAAAAGCACCTAATCAGACAAGCATGCACAAGTGAAAGCAGTGTGAGGCCAGTTGGATGCAGTTAATTTTTAATTACACACTCTCTGCTCTGACTTTATTTATTGCCAACCAGCTGTAAGGGTAGAATCCACCAGAGGATAAGTCACTGGTTCTGTGTGAACAGGAATGTCCTTATAGTACACGGTTCACAAATAGATTCCAAGTGAGACTGACACAATGCAGAGCAGCTTATTTTTTCCTCCTTAAATGCCATAGTAACAGTCCCATCTCTGCAAAGCCAGGGCGCCCAGAAATGGACAAAAGCTGCTGCTCTTACATTCTCCTGGCTTCCACTGGAGGAAAGGTGCGACTCAAATCAAATGAAAGACATTAGTGCCCACAATAAGAAGAAAACATCACCAACTAGGAAAGCAATCTACTGATGCCTTTATATTTGGTTCAATATCATGCTTTATGATTTTCACACTTAAAAAAAGTAAAAGGGATGTTTATACTGTTACAAAAGATTAGATTGATTTTAAATCCCCCACATGCGTGAGGCTTCCCTGCTTTTTGCCAAAACAAAGTAATCCTGACCTGGAACTGTACCAATGCTTGACGGCTGACGAAATACACCCGGCTGGCTGGCTGGCTGCATTCCTTCTGAAATGATGCCTTATGAGGTGAACAGAACTCAAGAGTTTGTCAAAGATGCCTTTACAATTGGGGGTGCTGATACAGAAATAGGTGGAATGAGAATTGGGACATAAAAATATGGATTTCAAAACTAATCTTTTCCAGATCTACAGATCATGGATAAACTCAGGTTAGGAGTACTTTGTCTCTAAGTACCAGCTATTTAGCGTATAGTTCTCAACTGAGACCCGTCTGTATTAATCTGGGTGAGATGATCAACTCTGCTGCTCTGTCTGTGAAATGCCTTTAAGCATAGAACAATATTTTGAGAAACTACCTAATGCTTAAATTTTGTTTTGTTTTGTTTTGTTAATCCTCACCCAAGGATATTTTTTCCATTGCTTTTTAGGGAGGGAGGGAGGGAGAGAGGGGGGAGAGAGAGAGAGAGAGAAAGATAGATATCAATGGGTAAGCAACACATTGTTACCTCCCACATGTGCCCAGAATGGGTCCAGGGATTGAATCTTCAACCCTTTAGTGCAAGGGCTGACACTCTAACCACTGAGCTACTAGACAGGGATGCTTATGCTTTTTGATAGTGTAAAATATAGTAGTTGAGGAAATTAAATGCCACTTACTTTTTCAGGAATGAATTAATGGGTAGCCTGGTCAAATTTAAAGATTTTGATGTTTAAAATTTTATAAATGGAACTATTCCATCAATAGGCAGAGTATAATTAAAATCTATTTGGATGGGTAGTATGTAATTTCCGCACAGGTCTCTATTTAGTAAATACATCACCTTATTCTGGTCCAATAAAGAAACATAAACATAGAGAGAGAACAATAGCTATCATCACTACAAATCCTCTGAAAATGCAGATTCTAGGTTAACATGTGTTCTCAAATGTAAATGAAAACAATTACAATCAGTTCCTAATAACATGGAATAAAACCAGAGTGTAAATTCTTTGGCAGATGTGTTGATGGGTTGCTAAAGTGTTGATGCTGAAATACAACAGTGTTATAACTTCTTACTGTGTTTTTATTGTGTTTCACCCTATTTATCAAGTGTAAATCAATTTAAGTTTCTTTAAGACAAACATAAAATCTGATAACTGTTTCTAACATGAAAACTATCCCAGTCTATCACATCCTTCAGATAAGTCTACATGGAAGTGCCTATGATTTTTTTCCCATCTTCAAATTGATTTGGTTTTATGATTTACCCCCCATTTTCAAGTTGTTTTAGTTTTTTGGTTCTGAGTTGGTTTTGCTCTTGGAAGACCTGCCATAGGGAAGGATTTATCTTAAATTAATTTTGGACTTGGTTTAAAAAGTTTGTTAACATGAGTACTAAGTATTAGAATTGGTGAATAGAGGAAGGTAATGCATGTTGTCAGAAAGGCGTTACTAGTTTTTAACTGAGTTCGATGTGTATTGAAATCCCTTGATTGGTACATTTATCATGAGAATATTGGTGTGTTTCTTCCATAGTTGTTCGGTCCAGGGACAACTTGGTACATATGTTTTTAATTGGCTAGGGCTTAGCTCATTGCAGTCTGGTTTTGTGGAGGAAATGCATGTCCAAGAGGCTGCCCAGAGGCACTTTTCTTGGAAAAAAGGAAGTCATGTTCTTTTATAGTTCTCAAACTGACGTCTAAAGACTGGAATTTATTTCTAAGGTATGAAGTCCCAAAGTTCAAGTATGTTCTAAATTTGGCATAGTATTCTTCCATTTCTGATTTGAATGATGTCACCATATGAAGTTAAAGGAAAGAAAGACACTACCTCTGGACCAAAGAAGCAGTAATTGCATTTGCAGGATTTCTTTCTTCTGGAACTACCTCCAGTTGAAACCCAAATGCTGGTAGACACACATGGTCAATCCATGATGTCATATTTCCCAGAAGGTCTACAACAAAGTTACAGCTCTTTGAGAAAACCAGATTAATATCTAAAAATTCATTTTAATATTTTTTAGATTTCATTGCTCTGTAAAAACCTTCCGACCTTCAATATATAGTATGCTTAAATTTTGATAGTTCCTGTTTAGAAAAGAAATCATGCACTCCTTCCAGTATTATTGGAGAGAGCAACTGAGTGGTGTAAAATTCAAAGCCTTTATTGCCGCAGACCTTGGTTACTCCTGCTTTCTTGGCTATGTGATCTCATAAAAATACTTTATCTCTGTGTTTCAGTATCTTCATATATAAAATGGATGATAATGTTCACTTGCAATTTTGGCAAAAAAAAGTAAACAAGCCCTAACCAGTTCGGCTCAGTGGATAGAACGTCGGCCTGCAGACTGAAGGGTCCCAGGTTCTATTCCGGTCAAGGGCATGTACCTTGGTTGCAGGCACATCCCCAGTAGGGGGTGTGCAGGAGGCAGCTGATCGATGTTTCTCTCTCATCAATGTTTCTAACTCTCTACCCCTCTCCCTTCCTCTCTGTAAAAAGTCAATAAAATATATTTTAAAAAAAGAAGTAAACAAGATCAGGACTAAAAAAAAATAACTGATTGGCCTTTGTAATAACTCAAGAAATCCTAATTTCCTTTCTTTTTACTGTAGCAAACAAATAATCTCCTTACCATTATTGACAACTAGTCCATTTAGTGAGTTTTGCTAGATAACAAAAACCTACTTTTAATCACATTTCACATTCAAAATTTGTATGGCAACTGAGATTTATTATCTTCATGGAGAATTCAAAGTGTTCAGTGGGTAGCGAAACAATGTTTTAAACTAGAATTTAAACATATTTAATTAAAATTTTGATCATGCATGATAGAATTTTTGACTGCCCTACAAAGAAGAGAAAAATCAGAGAGCTTCCAGCCACACTCTTGTTTCTGTCACTGTCAGTATTTTTTTCAGCACAGCTGTATCTTCCTGAGCATCTTCTCAGCTCTGAGGGCTTTGTCCCCTCTCTGTGCTAATTCCCCAGGGCACTGTTGATAAGGAATGCCATTGTGTGGATGCTTATTCCACCACAAATCACTTTTTAAAAAAAGGTAAGCTTAAAAATATGTGTGTGTGTGTGTGTGTGTGTGTCCATAAGTTAAGATAATTTTTAAAGTTCATCTGTAATGCTTAAATTTTGAAAATACTCATAATTTACCATTTCACCAAAGCATGTTGATAGTCTATGCAATATTTTATTATGCCAAGGCACAGTAGAGTTGGGCAAGTATGCAGAAGCCACAAAACCAGGCACTTTATCCTATGTTCAAGTTGTTATATCTATTTCCTCACCTGCTCTCTGATGGGGACCATTACCAATGGTGCTGCTCTCACCTTGCTTGTTCCCCACAGTTGTACTGCACAGCACTGCGAGCCTGTGTGAATGCTTTCAACACTGTGTCCGTCTCAGGCTTTACCATTCCCTCAAGCTCTTCTCTGCATCTCATCATCCTATGACTATGACCTTTTGAGGTAACCATGAGTCACTCTTTAGAGTCCAGATGGCTTCAAAAGAACAGGGAAGAGTTCCTTTAATTCCCTTCCTTCTAGTATCTGACCTTGTGTAACCTTGCCCACCCTTTTTTTCTCTGTTCATCTCAGAAAGAAGTATTTCTTGTGTTCTTGGTGAAAGCAACGTGATCCAGTAATAAGAACAATTTAGGGACAAACCTAAATTGAAATCTACTCCTTACTAGCTGTGAAACCTTGGATGGGTTTCTTAAAATTTCTGAACCTCACTTTTCTGGTCTGTAAGATGATTACTAGTAAATGTTCTGTAACCTGCCAAGGGTGGCTGTGAACATAACATTTTACAAACTATTAAGGCTATTTCTCAAGTAAGTGTTTCTATTCTCCTCCTGGCTCTTGTATATCTATCATCTCCTACTTCATGAGCAGCATTCACTAAAAATACTTTGTGTTTGCAGCTAATAACACTCAGCTTTGTGAATGAATGTGAAAAATCTAGCTGAGAGAGCTGTCTGTACACACAACCTGGAACTTGACCTTGCAAATTTAGCTTTCTGTACAGAGAACTTTTTCCAACTTGCTTCCACTCTTGTTTGTGGGCAAAATCCTAACTGCCAGATGACACCCACATGTAGGCGATTGTCTCTAACAATACTTCTTCTTCTTCTTTTTTAAAAAAAATATATTTTATTGATTTTTTACAGAGAGGAAGGGAGAGGGATAGAGAGTTAGAAACATCGATGAGAGAGAAACATCGATCAGTTGCCTCCTGCACATCCCCCACTGGGGATGTGCCCGCAACCAAGGTACATGCCCTTGACAGGAATCGAACCTGGGACCCTTGAGTCCGCAGGCCGATGCTCTATCCACTGAGCCAAACCGGTCAGGGCAACAATACTTCTAGGAGTTGGTTTACTCCTGCAGGCTCTTGGACTTCCAGTCTCCAGAGCCATGAGAAAGAAATGCTGTTTGTTTAACCACCCAGTCTGTATTTTGTTATATCAGCCTGAGCTAACCAAGTCATTACATATAGGAAGAAGTCGACAAAAAATGGTCAACTTTGTGGTCTAATTTGGATTTCTACTTGTGTATGTTTCTAATTGTATTGTACATTTCCGTGTGTTCTACATTCCCACAGATCGTCCTGACAAATGTTGGAATATCATGAGTAGAGCCTTATTATCATTTCTGAATTTTTACTTTTTAAATTATTTAAGTTCACTTTTGGCCCATTCCCTTAATTTTAAGTAAGAGATATTAATCAAATTTTCTTGGCAAATTACTTCATATATTCATTAGCTTCTCTTATTTTCTCTTGCATCCCTTTCCCTCTCTAAGCACTCTTATTCCACCCACTGGCTTGACTTGCCTATAGCACTGAGGGGATGGGAAGAACTGAAATGGTATACTCCAGTTTTCATGATTACTGTTTTCTCAGTTGTCAATAGCTAAGGAAAACAAGGAAATCATATAAATGGTTTAGAGAAGGATTTCTCACCATCGACCAAATTGATGCTTTGAGCTGGATAATTCCTTGTTGTGGGGCTGTCCTGTGCATTGTGGGATGTTTAGCCACATCCCTGGCATTCACCCACCAGATGGCTGTAACAACTCCCACAGCCACCAGGAAAATAAAAAATTTCTCCAGACATTGTCAAATATTGTCTGTGAGGACAAAATTGCCCTCAGTTGAGAACTACTGATTTGGAGCCAGTACCTTTTAATGAAGAAATGACATTCAGAAAGGTTATTTTCATATGAAGTTACTTGAATAGCTGGCTATTAAATTGTATATAAATTATTTATTATTAATAGTAACTACAATAACAGCTTTGCTACCTTGAGCACTTACTATGCTAACACACTATGCTAAGTTCTGCATACATCTACCCTAATTTCATCCTTAAAAAAACACTGAATGCCTTTTTGAGGCTTGTATATACCTAAGCACAGTGTAGACACCAATTGAGAACTTCAAATTCTATTGTCTAAAGGCCACACCAGATATCCAATGGCATAGCCTAATAATTTCCTCAGTTTATTCAGCATCAATTGATCTGTGTTTTTTTTTTATATATATTTCAGCTATTGATTTCTATTAGAATGGGTAGTCATTAAAAGATACTTACCTAAATTTCTTTTTTGAAGTAAGTCCTGCCATTTTATTTTATCTTTCTGTATTCTCATCAGTGTTGGGCAATACATTTAATTGACTTTCTTTTCTGTGTTCAAAGGCAATCATATCAAATTGTGTATTTAAGTGTATTCTTACTATGTAAACTATCATTTTTGGAAGTAAATGGACAATGGAACTTTTCTTTGGCCTTTGGGGATTATTAGAACAATATTACTTTGCTAGATAGGTTTTTTTCCCCCTGCTAATGAAAATGGATTTTTAGTATGCAGTGCAGGATTTTCAGAAGACAGGAACACACAATGAATACAGTTTCTATTTTATATGTCATATGACTCATTTTACACACACAATTTTCACATAGTACAGAAGAGAGATTTTTACTTTTATTAAAACATCACATTTATCTAAAATAATCCCTCCAGAATACGGTTGTGTTAATGGAAACTCTGTGAGCAACTTGTCCAGCTGAGAAAGTGGAAATTCATAACTCACTGTCAAGTCACTGATGCACTGGTAGAAGCTGAAATTAAAACTGTGTCTAAAGACAGATTGACATTCAAGGCCAAGTTTCTACAATTGATGATAGAATATAACCGGACAGGCTCATCTGGACAACTTGAAAAATTATTTCATATCCTGAACTCTAATGATTAATAAGTATTTTATTCTTCTCAATAAATCACAGACTTATTGAAGATAAATGAACAGCCTTTTCTATGTCCAAAGTGCATCAATAAAGAATTTTATATGTTAAAGAAAAAGTGAGTCTCAAGTTATAAATGTAAAACATTCTATTGCATTCCTGAAAGAAAGTACTAGAACTGTCTTCTCCATCAAAACCACTGGGCTTTATTGTGCTATAATAATTACACATAATCAGGTCCTATTTATTATTTTAAGACTTTTAAAAATTAATTTTTAGAGAGGAAAGGAGAGGAAGAGAGAGAGAAACATCAATGTGAGAGTGGAACATTGATCGGCTTCCTCCTGCATACCTAATACCAGGAATTGGGGATTGAGTCCGAAATCAGGGTATGTGCCCTGACTGGGAATAGAACCAGTAACCTCTTGGTGCACAGCACAATGCTCAGCCAACTGAACCACACTGGCCAGGGCAGGGCCTATTGCTAATGTGTTGCATTTTTCTAGCATCTCAGTCCCTGTCTATAAAAAAATAATACTTTTGAACAAAGCAACAAAAATGTCAGCCATGGGTTCCTAGATCATTTCAACAGATGTACAAAAGCCATTAGTGTACCTGCAGTTTTTGGTCTTACATAATCCAAGGAAGGCACATTTCTGTTTTGAATTCCACATACACAACCAGAACTGCTTCATTTAACAGAAATGAGGGGCTCAAGGATGTGACAGGCAATATTAAACAAGAAAGTTGGTAATCAAAAGAACGGAACTTCACAAGAGATTACAGAAAAGTCTCTAAAAACCATAATTGTTCTCTGAACAAATACAATTGGAAGTGTTTATTTGTTGAACATTCTATACTAAATAGAAAAAGTAATATTTAATAATTTATAATGTATATAATTTGTGCAAATAACAGTTTGATGTCAGATAATGTGCTAAACACTCAGAGATAAATGATTCCATAAGATAGTCATTATGCTTTATCCCTCATTAGCTCTTCACTACATCACTTCATAGAAGCCCCAAATATTAAATATTTTTGCTGTCATAGAAAATAAAATTTACAACATAAAAGAAAAAAACTTGGTCATCATTAACTATATTCAAAAATAGTGAAAAGCTAGTTTCACAAAAGTTCTGAACAAGGAAGTATCACATATTTGTTTAACTGAAAACATTTTCCTAAGACTTTAAGACTACACATTGCTGTTTACTGTGGCTGTCACTGGGTTTAGAATGATGAAGAAGTCAGACAAGTTTTTCTCTGCTCTATGGATTATCTATTCCTAAAAATGCAAAATAACAAGTGAGCAGGGTGACCACCATGTAACGTTGATGTAGACCAATGAAGGGAATCAATAGACTGAAATTATTACAAGTGTCCTGAAGAACAAACTGATACAGTGGAGTTCCCAGAATAGCCACTAAGAAAGCTAACAATTGAATGGAAACTTGACCCATGATGAGAAGCCAAGCATGGGAATAGCTGGAGAAAGAACATTCCAGATAGAAGGAACAGAACGTGCAAAAGGCCCCAAAGCAGAAAATTATTTTTGAGAAACTGAAGATAAACCAGTAGTATGCCTAGTGTAGTCAACCAGAGTGTCTAGATTCAAGTTATTCGGGGTCTTTGAAAATTATGTTCTCAATACATTGGAGACCATGGAAAAATAAAAATCAAGGAAATAAAAAGGTTGTTTTTTTCTTTCAGGAAGCTCACACCTTGTGCTGTATATTTAAAAAAAAAAGTGAGTCATAAAGAATCAGAGTCTTAGAAGATGCATCCTTTGCCAGCTATTTTATGTAGCACAGGTAAGAGATAATAATGGCCAGATATAGCATTTGTAGCTTTATAAAGAAGTGGATTTATTTGGAATTGTAACATACTAGAGGCCTGATGCATGAAATTCATACAAGGGGTTCAGCCCTTGCATCCCCAGCTTCGTCTGGAAGGTTGTCCAGAAGGTCATCTGGAAGGTCGTCTAGACAGTTGTTCTGCTGTTCAGTCTAATTAGCATATTAGCTCTTTATTATATAGGACTAGAGGCCTGGTGCACAGAATTCATGCACGATGGGGGGGGGGGCCCCTCAGCCCAGCCTGCACCCTCTCCAATCTGGGACCTCTCAGACATCCCTCTCGCAATCCAGGACTGCTGGCTCCTAACTGCTCACCTTCCTACCTGCCTGATTGCTCTTAACCACTCTGCATCCCAGCCTGATGTCCCTAGCTGCTCCCCTGCTGACCTGATCGCCCCTAACTGCCTCTGCCTAATCGCCCCCTAACTGCCCTCTCCTGCTGGCCTGATTGCCCCTAACAGCCTCTGCCTCAGCCCCAGCCACTTTTTCCAGAAGGAATTCCAGAAGATGTCCAGTCTAATTATCATATTACCCTTTTATTAGCATAGATAAGAGTTACTCAGGAAACTTAGCTGTCAGGGGCATATTTCAACTTTCTAAAAATACTTCTTTTATTTAAATGAGTTACCTTAAGTCATCCAATATTTGCCTACTTTTGGTGTGTCTGTTAATTTTAAGAAACATGTTGATAAATTGATCAGGATTAAAGTAAGAGCAGCATTAGAGACTACTGCTTATGAATTAGGAAGCTGAATCTACTTGGTGCTTATGCATGAACAGAACTAAATTTATAGTTCAGTTCAATAATACTCAGGTTCAGTAATATCTACAAAAACAATCCAGAAAGTTATTTATGGTAATTTTGCTCTTAGAGGTGATATTTTTTAGAATGAAAAATTTGACTTTGGTCTTAAAAATTAAATATATTTTGCCAAATAAAGAGAGAGAATGAACTATTAAAAAACCTATAGCTCTTAAAAAGACATGAAGATGTGCTAGAGGCTCCAGTGGTTGGCAAACTCATTAGTCAACAGAGCCAAATATCAACAGTACAATGATTGAAATTTCTTTTGAGAGCCAAATTTTTTAAACTTAAACTATATAGGTAGGTACATTGTTATTAACTTAATTAGGGTACTCCTAAGGCTTAGGAAGAGCCACACTCAAGGGGCCAAAGAGCCGCATGTGGCTCGGGAACCGCAGTTTGCCGACCATGGTACTAGACCATGGCATATTGGGGAATGTAAGAAAAGGTGGGTGACTAGATTATATGGTAAATAAGAAAGAGTAGTAGGAAAGTCTTCAAATTTCATGATGGATTTTGGATTCAATGAGAAAGGACCATATTTGAATGTTTTTTAGACAGGAGAGTAAAATAATTGAATCCATAGTTAAAAAGATAATACTCAGGGAAAAATGGTGAATTAACATGGGCTCATGGACTGGTTCCTATCCTAAAACCAATCCTAAAGAAGCTACAAATGTTTAAGGAAAACATGGCCTGAGCAACACACATGTGCGCGTGCGCACACACATACACACACACACACAATCCCTGAGGGACAAGGAGGCCTGACATAAACTACTGTTTGTGTGTATGGATTACAGTTGGAATCATAGCATATGTAGCCTTTTCCAATTGGCTGCTTTTACTCAGTAATATGCATTTAAGGTTACTTTATGTCTTTTCATGGCTTGAGAGCTTATTTCTTTTTAGTGCTGAATATCCTATTATCTGTTTATTTATCCATCAACCTACTGAAGGACATCTTGGTTGCTTCCAGGTTTTGGCAATTACGAATAAAATTGGTATAAACATCTATGTGAAGATTTTTGTATGGACATATGCTTTTAAGTCTTTTGGGTGAATATCAAGGAGCACAATTGCTGGGTTGTATAGTAAGAGCATGTTTTGTAAGAAGTCTCCAAACTATCTTCCGTGTGGCTATAGCATTTTGCATTCCCATCAGCAATAAATGAAATTCTTGTTGCTTTATGTCCTCACCATCCTCCATGTCCTTGCTCCACCTTGCTAGCATCTGGTGTTGTAGTTCCGGAGTTTGGTCATTCTATTAATTGAATCAGCCCTGCATATCTGGATAAATCTCACTTGGTCATGGTGTAGAATTATTCCGTTACACTGTTAGATTTGACTGGATTATATTCTGTTGTTAATTTTTACATCTATGTTCATGAGAGAAATTGGTCTGTAGTTTTTTTTTTTCTTGTAACATTGACTGATTCGTGTATTAGGATTATGCTGGCCTCATAGAAGGAGTTGAAGTATTCCCCCTGCTGCTATCCTCTGACAGAGATTGTAGAGGATTGGTATATTTTCTTCCTTAAGTGTTTAATAGAATTCACCAAACTCATATAGGCTTTGTGCTTTCTCTTTTAGATGGTTACTAATTAATCATTCAACTTATTTAAAATATATTTAACTTAGTATATATCTATATTTTATAGATTTGATAGAACTTTTGCTTTGTGTGAATTCTGATTGATAGTGTTTTTAAAAAAATTGGTCCATTCATCTAAGTTATCAAATTTGTGGGCACAGAGTTATTCATACTATCCCTTTAATATTCTTTTAATGTGTATGGGACCTGTAGTGATATCCCTCTCTATTTATGATATCAATAACTTGTGTTCTTTCTCTTTTTTCTTAATTAACCCAATTAGGTCCTTACCACTTTTATTTTATTAAAAAAAACCAGCTTTTGTTTTCATTCATTGTCTCTATTGATTTCTTGTTTTCAATTTCCTTGATATCTTCTCTAATTCTTATTTACTTTCTTCTGCTTATTTTGAATTTAACTTGCTTTTCTTTTCCTAGTTCCTTAAGTGGAAACTTAGATTATTGATTTTATATTTTCCTTCTTTTAAAATATATGCACTTAATGCTATAATTTCCCCTCTAATCATTGTTTTCACTGCATCCTCAAGTTTTGATGAGTTATATTTTAATTGCCATTTAGTTAAAAGTATTTTAAAATTTCTCTTGAGATTTTTTCTTTGACCCCTGTATTACTTGTAAGTTTAACCACATAATTGGGGATTTCCCACACATATTTATGTCATTGATTTATAGTTTAATTGCATTGTGGTCCAGAGCAGACATCGTATAATTTCTATTCTTTTGAACTTCTTACGGTGTGTTTCTGACCCAGAATATCTTGGCAAATATTCCATGTAAGCTTAAGAAAATGTGAATTCTGCTCTTGTTTAATGAAGGAGTTGATTGATGATGTTGTTGAGTTTAATTCCAAGAGTATTTCTTTGAGGAAAAAAATATTATACATGAACTAGAAGCCCCGTGCACAAAAATTTGTGCACTGGTGGGGGGGCGGGGGCCCTCAGCCCAACCTGTGCCCTCTCACAGTCTGGGTCCCCTTGGGAGATAACCACTTGCTGGCTTAGGCCCGCTCTCCTGGTGGCAGATGGCATGCCCAATCCCGCGGTGTCTGCCCCGTCTCCCCCAGTCGCAGATGGCAGGCCTGGATCCCGTGCTGGGGCGGGCGGAGGCTTGGGATCGCGCTGAGGTCCCTGTGGATGTTCAAGCTCCGAAAGCGTAGTTTTACTTTCTTGGTTTTGTTTTTACTTCTTGAAATTGAAATGTGTTAAAAAAAATTTTTTTTTCTGCACCTTTTCGGGTCCCAGGGACCCGGCCATGCACCAGCTGTCCTTTCCCAGCTCGGTGCTCCTCCGAGCTTTTCACGGAGGGGCAACCTTTTAGGTTGCGGGGTGCGTTGAGAGAAGCCCAGCTTTCTGAAAGCGAGTGTTTGATTTGGGGATTTGTGGTCTGGCTGAGGAGCCCCCAGGGCCCACTCAGAACAGTGGGGGCAGCCACAGTGAGTGACCAAAGAAACCAGAGAAAAGTTAGGAGACAATAAACAGTTCGATTTCTAATTCCGCACGTTGCAGGAGCCGAGGTGCACCCTGGATTTTCCAGGGAGAGAGTGAGCGAGTTGCATGTGTGTCCACTGCCCCTCACACAGCCAGCCACTTGGAGTGTGACTTTCCCCAGCAAGGGCGTGGACGCGGCAGCCTGGGCCTTGTTCCCACCTTTGCAGATGCATGTGTGTGTGTGTGGAGCGGGGAGAGGCAATTAGGACCAGGAGGCAGGTGCGTGCTCTGGGGGTCATGAGGTCAGCGAGGCCTAGGTGCACCGGACACGCAGGGGCCGCTGCCCAGCTGTTGGGGCCAGCAGGGAGCTGCGGTGGCCACCTGCCCCTGGGGTAGCTGGGAGCCAGTGCTGCTCTGCAGCACTCTGCTTTCCCCACCCCAGGAGGCGCTGTTTGTCAAACTTGGCTGCCTTGGCAGGAGGCGCCTGCCTGCATGTTCTCACAGGGAGAATTGTTCCCTTTGCAGTCCTTGGATCTGGGCTCAGGAACCTTAGCCTCACAGAATGATGGGGAGGGGGCAGGGCGGGTGGTGTGTGTGTGCAAAGAAAAAGGGTCTGGGACCCATCAGTGTCTGCGTTTTACCTGTGAATCCCACCAGGCCTCCCACCTTCTAGGGCAGGAGAGAGGAGGCCACTGGCGCTCCCCATGCATTTGGGGCACGATGCCCAGTTACTTGCCTCTCAGTGCGAGCAGGACTCCGGCCTGGCTTGGGTTCAGTCACCACATGTCTCCGGAGGGCCCCTTGGCCACCGTCTTGGCGCAGAGAGCGAAGGCACCTTCCCTGAGCCTGACAAACCCACCCGAACCTGGCCTCCCCACCTTTGTGCGAAACTTCACAGGTTGGGGTGGCCCTTGCTTGCCCGG
>NW_005361351.1:1598154-1599442 GCF_000412655.1 Myotis brandtii
AAGGGTTTGGGGTTCTTCCTCTGGCCTCCCCTGTGCTTGGCGCCAGCCCCAGGCGGGAGCCAGGCTGGAGGCCGGTAGCCATGGAGGATGTGGGGGTGGGCCGCGCCTGCAGCTCCGCACTGGCTGGGAGAACGCGAACCCAGGCCTTAGGCGCATTGGCTCCCACCAAGTGACCTGGCCGCGCAGCCTGGGCCTGAAGCCACCAGCCCTTGGAGAGCCCCCCGCCTGTCCGTGCTTGTGCACCCCCGGCCCGGGCTTCTCCTCACTGGAAATGCACTTTATTACACGTTGGAAGGCTGGTAGGACACTCGCAGACTCCTCAGGCTCTGCTGTGAGCAGGAAGGGGTGCCCAGGAGTGCCTTGGATGCTGGGCGGGCTCTGTGCCTGGCCCCGCGCCCCAGGAGCCCAACTTGGCTGAAAAGAATAGCTCAAGCACCCAGTGAGGCCTTAAAGCCTGGGGTGCTTGCTTGTGTTGTCCGAGTCTAAGCTCGCGGCGCTGGAGCGCCCCCGGGAGAAGGGACCCCGGCATGGCTCTATCTCCTTCCCGCAAACCTGCTGCCGGGTGCCCCGCTGTCCTCCTTCACTTTTCGTCCTGGACTTGCCGGTCACTCCTGGTCTCTGTTCGCCTCTGGCCAATGTGGTGGGGGGACGTGTTTCTTCCTGAGGAGCCGTCCTGGTCCTGGGCCTCCACTTCCTCAGACCCACCCTCCACCCCCAAGCCGGGCCACCTCACAGCTGAGTCTCCCACCCTCCCCTGTGCTCACCACTTTCCTGACACTCCTTTTCGTTTCCAGAGCCGCTGGTCTTGCTGTGTTCCTTGCCCTTTCGCTCTTCTGTGGAGACGCCAGACCTTTCTTTCCTTTGGGTACTTCCGGGGCTTTCTTCAGGTTTCCTTTCTGAGCTGTTTTTCTGATTTTGGACCTGGGAGCCAGGCCTCCTGCATCTGCAAGCTGCTGCTCTTCCTCTAAAATCATTTCTCCCTTAGGCTCCAGCCCCTCAAACTCCCCTGGAAAGCACTGGTCGCTTCCTGTGCCCGTGCACTTCCTGCTCCCGGCATTTCAGGTAAATGGAGTCAGACAGCTGGGGCCTCTGCACCGGCTGCTTCCCTCAGCTCCGTGTTCGTCCTCGCCGCCCGCAGCGTGTCAGTCAGCCTGCGCTCTTCGCTGTCACCCACTCCCTGTGGGGACATAGTTCTGGGGTCGACACCTATTTTCTTCTTTGTTGTTTGTTTTAAAAAAACTTCTTTAATGTATTGGTGCCTAGTTCCAATAAGCATAAGCCTGATGCT
>NW_005361351.1:1600562-1600997 GCF_000412655.1 Myotis brandtii
AGCTAAAATTCGGGTTACGAGCCAGCTTCAGATACCCCACCGCTAGTTGGTGCAGCGAACGTCACAGTGAATGCCACAACATCAGCCCAGCATCACGTGTCTCACTCATTCACTTTTGATTTGACATACGAGTAATTTGAGTTATGAGCTCCATCACGGAATGGATTAAACTCGTAAGGCAAGGCCCCACTGTATATTATTTTATCCAACCACTCTTGATCTGAGGGTATTCAAGTTGTTTTCATAGGCCTAAGTGTTAGCGGCCCCTGGCTTTATCACTTTTTCCCACTATTAGGTCTGATGGGATCATTCTAGATGTGATAACAATTATGAGGAACCTGTCTTGTGGATTACAATGGGAGCATTGTTGAGTTTGAGGATTCCTTATAGGTAACAATTAGTTGTGTTTTTTAAATAAAAATTAATATTTTAAAT
>NW_005361351.1:1601064-1604299 GCF_000412655.1 Myotis brandtii
ATATTCAATATTATTTATTATTGATTAATATATAAAAAATTTAACAAAGTATTTTAATAGTTTATTCTGATATTAATGATGAAGAAATATATGAGAAAGTACCACTTATACACTGAACTATTTTATTTCAAATTATTGAGTGCTTTAAAACAATGTAGTTTAGAAAATTTTGAACTATCCATGTAGTTATTTTTAAGGACTGCTGGGAGAATTTATGCTGAAAACAGGGTTTTTGAGCAATGATAGTGACATGTCTGCTACTTATTAAAATTCTTCTCTGTCAAGACTTAGTTCCCCGAGAGCAGAAATGTGAATGCAGCATCCTGTTTATGTTTGTCTTCTTATCCTTGGACCTAACAGGTGTTTAGTTATTGGCCACTGCTTCATTTCTGAGGACCATTCTATGGAGAAAAGTACAGCAGTTGTTCTGAATCAGAATGCTCTGAGAATTTCCTAACTAATTCATCTCTACCAAGTAAGTACTATTCTATCAAACAAAAAGTGTCAGTTGCATACCTACTGTGTACTTCGCATCATTAGATTGGTATACCTACTCCATAATCATGAACAGATGAAATTAGCTGATACAAAAAAGCATGTGTTTTTCTTTTTCCACCTCACCCCCCTCCACCCGACACAGAGTAGAACAATAGAATTCTCCATCATTTTTTTCTAACAAGGACATCTTCAGATGTATTAGTCAAACTTGAAATTCCTCCAACACTAAAGCTTATGTCTAAATTTAGAACTAATGAGCTCCCTGTATGCATCACGCTGAAAAGCACATATTCTCTTTGTTAGCATCAAGGCACTTTTATTCAACATGAATCTATTGCCATAGAGAATATTAATGTTTCTTACTTCGTGTTACTGGTTCACAAAACTCAGTCTTTCCTGAAAGTGCTTGGGAAAAACATGAACATATTCATCAGGGAAGAACAACAAAGTTTGTAGAGAAAATTGATTTTAAAGAATCATAGAGCTCTCTATCTAAGTGAGTCCTTAAAGGTCTTCCAACCCAATACTCCTTGACTGCTAGAATTCCCTTCAAAATAACTTTCCTAGGTGATTACCAGCTCCTGTAAATACGTCCCCTGCCAATGCACTCCAATCCACCTTTTACTAGCTGTGATCAATAGCCCCTGGCAGAAAACCAAAATCCTTTTTGCTGTTGCCACCCCAATTACTTCCAGATTTACTTCTTTGGACACACAGATTGGTAACTCATTCATTTTTTTTAATGCGTTATGACAACTACCATGTGTTCTCCCTATCCAGTTTCCTATACCCCTGCAATCCAGTCTTCTCTTCTGCAGGCCAAAAATGCCAGTTCATTTCCCTTTTGTCATATGCTTCCATTTCAAATTGCTTTGTCATACTGACCAAACTTTTGTTATATTCCAAATAATATGACTTTCCTAACAAAGACATTAGAAGTATTTTTTAAAATATGTTTTTCTTGAGTTCAGAGAGGAAGTAGGAGAGAGAGAGAGATAGGAACATTAATGGTGAGAGAGAATCTTATTGGCTGCCTCCTGTATACCCTCTACTGGGGATCCAGCCTGCAACCCTGGTATGTGCCCTGACTAGGAATTGAACTGTAACCATAACCATGTAAGCCAGGTGTACATCAGAACTTTTAAAAGAAGTTAATTGTGGTAGAAAGTTCAACAATGGATTGCTGGGGAAGGTGCTCAGACCCCAACTAATGGTCATGGTTGAAATGAGTGATTAGTGTAGTTGACAGGGGAAGGAGAGAGTAAATCCATGATTATTTTATTTACAGAATCAAAGGAAGTAATGGTCTCTTTGATGGAATGAGAACACAGAAAAGAAAAACTCAAGGACACCTTCAAGATCTACTTAGAGAGGTGATACCATTATTTTAAAATCGGACAATAAAGGGTAGAGTATATTTACCCATAGGAAAAAATGCATGCTATATTGAATATGTTTTCTTACAGATGTTTTTTTTTTTTAAATTGCTAGATAGATAAGTCTACAGAGTAATAAACATATCTACATGCTGGCTACATGTAAGGCATCTTATAGCTAGTTCTCTTTCCTAAACCGAGACCATCATATGTAGTGCTTAATGAATTTAAGATGTTGACAATAAAACTGAACCTTCTCTTCTAAACTTTCCACCCCATTTTTTTTTGTAATCCTAACCCGAGGATATTTTTCCATTGTTTTTTAGAGAGTGGAAGGAAGGGGAGAGACAGACAGAGAAAAATATTGATGTAAGGAAGACACATCTATTGGTTGCCTCCTGCAAGCGCCCCCGGGTCTGGGATTGAGTCTGCGACTGAGTTACATGCCCTTGCCTGGAAGCAAACCTTCAGCTCTTTAGTCAATGGGCTGCCATTGTATCCAGTGAGCCAAACTGGCTTATGGTGGTCGGCAAACTCATTAGTCAACAGAGCCAAATATCAACAGTACAACGATTGAAATTTCTTTTGAGAGCCAAATTTTTTAAACTTAAACTATATAGGTAGGTACATTGTTATTAACTTAATTAGGGTGCTCCTAAGGCTTAGGAAGAGCCACACTCAAGGGGCCAAAGTGTCGCATGTGGCTTGTGAGCCACAGTTTGCCGACCACAGGTAGGATATCTGCCCCATTTTCATAGTCATAGTGACCACCATCCAGTCAATCTTTCACATTAAAAAAAAATGTGGTATTGTCTTGTGATTCACCTTTTTCATCACTCTAGCATCCAATCAAATACCAAATTTTATTTATTGCTCTCTAAAATGTACATCAATTCTAGATGTTTTCTCCCATTCTAATGGCATTGCATTAATTTTGCTGCTTGCCACTAGTCTTCAGTGGAGTCCTGGGCCCAGCTTGGATTGCCATGCAGGAGTCCACTGCTAAATGCTCATGAATTTTTTGAACTGGTTGTCAAACAATTGCTAACTTGTGATTAACCATTATGGCACTTGGCTACACCATGGAAATCCACAAACACTACAAATTAGGACTTGTTTTTTTATTTTCGTTTTTTCCCCCTTTATCAGAATATTATTATTCTTTTCTGTCCAATCTGTCTGTCACTGTGGTATCAGAACTCTCTTCCTTCAAAAGATGGTAATGTCACTGCCCAATGAGATAGGAAAAGTTATTTTTTTTTAATTTTAATTTTAATTAAATCTTTATTGTTCAGATTATTACATTAGTTACTCTTTTTTCCCACCATAACTCCCCTCCACCCAGTTCCCACCCCACCCTC
>NW_005361351.1:1606120-1644450 GCF_000412655.1 Myotis brandtii
TCTCAGTATGCTTTTCTCTTTCCTTCTAGTTGTAGAATTTCCACTCAGCCAGTCTTCCTGTGGTTCTGGATGATCTCCGTTCCGTCTTTTAGTTGTATTTTTGAAGTGGTTGTTTGAGGCAGCAAACTCCAGTGTTTACCTATGCCACCATCTTGGTTTCTCGGAAAAGTTATTTCTATAAATGCAAGAACTTGATGGAGATACTGGTGAAGGCAGAGTCTGATTTTAATATATTTATAAGTCAGAACATTGATATACAGAAAAAATAGTCTCATCATACAAGTTTCTTTATAGTTTGAAATGGTAGTCACTCCTGTCTTGAAGAAGCAGGTGGGAGATTCATCTTCAAGGAGGGTGGAAGGTTTTCTTCAAGACAGACCTATTTAATAGCCCTTTTTCTGATGACCAGGAGTCCTGAATAAAAATTTCCACATGTCCTGTGTCTTATCAATTGATTAACATATCATAAATTTGACATGTAGAGATGATAGTGACTCCTAATCTTTGGATAGAGTTTTCTCATCCACGTGTCCTTCACAGACAATTTGTTCTTCTGAAGTGAACATTCTTATGACATTCAGGATCTCTGATCTAAAGAAGGTGACAATATCTCTGGCAAATTGGTTGCAAAACCAGAAAGTAAGTTTGATTTTTTAGTCTTGCAAAGCTAATTCTTGTGTTTCTGAGATGAAGGCATGTGGTCAGCTGATGGTCACCTAGTGTTATTCAGGTGACCACATAACACATAAAATTCAGTCTCCAAAGCTTTTCTGTGTAGCCAGACAATTTTTATTTAAACTCTGCTAGTTTTAACAATAGGCCCATCACTAATTTTACTTATAAATGTATCACTTATTAACAATCTTATATAATAAAAGGGTAATATGCAAATTGACCCTAACGGCAGAATGACCTGGAATGACCAGTCGCTATGACACACACTGACCACCAGGGGGCAGATAATCAATGCAGAAGCTGCCCCCTGGTGATCAGTGCACTCCCCCCACAGGGGCTCCGCTCAGCCACAAGCTGGGCTGACAGCTGCGAGCGCAGCGGTGGTGGCAGGAGCCTCTCCTGCCTCCTCCTGCCTCCTCCCGCCTCCTCCTCACCCCTCCTTGGGCTACCAGAGTACGCAAGCTGGGCTGAGGGACCCCCCTGAGTGCACAAATTTTTGTGCACTGGGCCTCTAGTTGATATTATAATTTAATCTGGTCTGCTCAAATTGTCTATTATTCCCTCCAAGGCCATCTAACTAATTTTTGTTTGTGCTCTTGTAGATAAATTTTTGGACTTTCTTTTACAGCTTGTAATTATATTAGTCCTATTACATTTTGGCTCATAGACTTTTACTGTTTTAAAAAGTCTGCTGGCTTCCTTTTGTCCAAAGGAATATTTACTTTAAAATCTTGAAATGAAAAATGTATGAGAAGCTCTTGGGTGAGGACAGGTATCTTCACTATTTGACATACTGAAGTTTGAAAACCATGGGTCCATAAAGTGGGATAATAGCCAGACTCCCTTGTGTGAGACCCGATTGTCCTTCATTACCCAAGTCTATCATCTGAACCACCTTTAAAGTCCCATTTCCAGCCATAATCATCATACATTTTTTTTGAAACATTGAATTTCTCAATGTATTCACCGTCCTCTAGTCTCCAGACATATTAGATGTTTTTACATTTTCTCTCTGTTTGAGAGACCCCCCCCCCCTCTGCACTACTGCAAATATCATCCTCTCAGTAAATAATAACAGCTAACACTTGGTGAGTGCTTTCAGTATGTTGCTAAGTCTTTCCAAGGATTATGTCTTTTAATTGTCCCTGCATTTCACAGAGGAGGCTGTAAAGGAGGAACATGTCCTACAAATACTGGGGATCTGTGCTCTGATTGGTGCTTGTGATCACAGGTACAGAGGAGGAGGTGGGCATTGCTGGTTGTGACACATCTCTCTATTATCACAAAACCCTCCCAGATCAGCTGAAGTGACTTCCAGAGGATTTAAAGGGCCAGCACCCTTTCCCCCCTCCTTTTTTTTGTTTTTGTTTTTTGTTTTGTTTTTGTTTTTGTTTTGCTCCTTTTGGATCCAGACATTAAATATAAGGAGATTTAACTCAGAAAGTTAGCCAGCAAGCTATTCTTGCTCATTCTAGAGGGCCATTCTGTATCTGGTTAGCAGTTTCTTATCCTTGTTACCTTTGTTTGACATTACCAGGGCGGGAGAAAGAGGTTCATAAAATGACTTTCCCGTGTCTAAGTTCTATAATGTATGGTTATTTTATTCATGATAATAAAATATTAATACAAACATTAAGCATATTTTTTGAGTAACTACTGTGTATGCTCATCTTATTTAATCCTGACAATAACTAGATGAGATGGATTGTATTGTTCAATCATTTGTATGGATGATGCCCTGATGCTTAAAAGAGTATATAATTTACTCAAGGTCACCATTACTTAGTGCCAGAGCTAGATCTGACCCTGTCTGGCTGGCTCCAAAGTTCTTGGAGTCTAAAATCAGATTAAGGAAGGAAGGGCCTTCTAAGAACAGCTTTTCACCCCAAAAGACCATTTTAATTTTGAGCATTCTGAAATTTTGGCAAGCCAATGAAAGCAAGTATTGTGGCTGCTTGCTCATTCTTTCTTGAACAAAAGACCTGAGGTATTTCCAAAAGTATGAGAGGTGATGATAAAGTAGGTTTAAATAGTAAAATGCAGTTTATCATCTTGCAGCTCCATAAATAATTATAATTCCAGGAGTAGGTTGACTGAAAAATGTTCCCTCATTACAAGTCTATTGTGAGTTAGCATACACGCCTGGAATGATATGGTTGTTAATAGGGAATGTGTTGTTTAAAATAAGCAATCGTTATAGGCACACTCTGTAATGTACTTCTATTTACAAAATAAATAACTTAAAAAGTAATTATTACTCTAACTCTTTTTTTGAATTTTTTGAAAGCACTGCTTTACTGTCTTATAATTAAGTGAAAAAAAATCTTGGGAAATTATGCATAACTCAATACTGTAAAAATCATTGTTTGCCTAGACCAGGGGTGGGCAAACTTTTTGACTCGAGGGCCACAATGGGTTCTTAAACTGGACCGGAGGGCCGGAACAAAAGCATGGATGGAGTGTTTGTGTGAACTAATATAAATTCAAAGTAAACACCATTACATAAAAGGGTTCTAAAAGTGGCTTTGTGTTTAAATATGAAAATTTACAAGCAATTAATTCTTTTAGTGGACTAATTGCTGTTGCTACTTAAAACTAAAATTAAACAGTACAGCTATTTCAATCTGAACAGGAAGACTTATGTTCTAACATAAATAAAGTCATAGAAAGTTTCCAGCTCTTTTCCCCTATGTACATATTACTTTGGTCAGCTTATATGCAGGGCTATTGGGATGATGATTAATAATCTAAGATTTCTTTAATAAAGCATTTCTTTAATAAATGAGTTTGATCCAGAAGATACAATGCTGTCGATTGGGTCATTGATTTTAAACTTCGAATTCCCTTTGTATACCAAGTTATTAATCAGTTGCAAAGACTTCACTGGGAGATATGCTAATTAATAAACCCTTCTGATTAACTCCTTGACATATTCTTGACCTGATTATCATTACTGCAAAAAATTTTCACGTTCTTCATCATCTTGTACAAGTAATCTATTAAGAGTTTGAAGGCTACCAAGAAACATGAAACATCATTATTTTTCAGACATAAAGGAAATAACCTCCATTTGGATAATATTCAAGTTGTTCCCTGAGGTTAGTAAAATGAACAGGGAAAGTTGCTTCAGTTTGTGTACTTATAGAGGTAAAGAAGCAGCACAGGAGTGTGGGGCTTGGACAGTGGGACATTCTGGTTTGGGCATCAGGAGATGTGGGTTCTACTAAGACCCTGAACACTCTGGCAAACTCAAGCACTTTCTCTCTCTGGGAGACTCATTCCTTAATGAGGAAAATCAGGAAACTAGAGAATATGATTTCTAAACTACCAGTAACTTTGGTCCTGCATCTCCTGGGAACTTTCCTAGCAACACAGCAGGATAATCATCACCATAATTCAAATGTTTTATTTATTTGAGACAAGCAGCAGACACCAGCTCTGGGGCCTAATCTTTAAATTAATTTGTTGTACAAACATTGGAGAGCCTATCAGACTCAAGGAATCATGGTTAAAAGCTCCACAACCAGAAGCACATTACTGAGTGCCACAGCACGGCTTCAGGAGGGTAGCATTGCCTCAGGTGCTGAGACTGTTACCCCTGACACCCCATGACAAGACACTGAAAGTTGCTATTGGTGCCACTTCCTCTACCACCCCCAGAAATCGTAGGTTATTCATACAGAGTGTAAATCATGCTCCAGGACAGTGGTTCTCAACCTTCCTAATGCCGCGACCCTTTAATACAGTTGCTCATGTTGTGGTGACCCCCAATTTCATTGTTACAAATTGAACATAATTAAAGCATATTCTGCTGTTTCATGGCTCAAACTGAAGGGTCCCTTTAACTTCACATTGAATCTGCTTCAAAGTTATCTCTTATTCTAGGCTCTTCTAAAAAAAAAAAAAAAGGCAGGTACCTGATAATGGGTTGGTGAAGCATTTCCAGGTTCAGATTACTCTGACTCTAAGACAAAAGATCTCTGCCCAAGGCAGTGTGCTTCAGGTCTGTAATAGGGGATGTAAAGTGTCACCAGAGCAATGTGCATAGTGTCTGCTGTTTCATGGCTCAAGCTGAAGGGTCCCCTTAACTTCACATTGAATCTGCTTCAAAGTTATCTCTTGTTCTAGGCTCTTCTAAAAAATGGCAGGTACTTGATAATGGGTTGGTGAAGTATTTCCAGGTTCAGATTACTCTGACTCCAAGACAAAAGGTCTCTGCCCAAGGCAGTGTGCTTCAGGTCTGTAGTAGGGGATGTAAAGTGTCACCAGAGCAATGTGCATAGTGCTTGGTATAGGAGATGAAGGTTTACACATGCTCTTCGCCTCCCAGGGGATATCGCAGCATGTTCCCATGAACTCTTTACCAATACTGGGGACTCCTTAATTTGCAGTAGAACTTACTTCCCACCATAGGGTGACAGAATAAGTCATTCCAAATTTTGCCATAAGATTATTTTGAGCTGAAGACAATTGAGAAGAAGCAGATACAAGAAAAGCTCTTTGCTCAGGAGATGAAGGTTTACACATGCTCTTGCCCAGGGGATGTCGCAGCATGTTCCCATGAACTCTTTACCAATACTGGGGACTCCTTAATTTGCAGTAGAACTTACTTCCCACCATAGGTTGACAGAATAAGTCATTCCAAAACATGCCATAAGATTATTTTGAGCTGAAGACAATTGAGAAGCAGATACAAGGAAAGCTCTTTGCCCTCCACAATGTGCCCAAAACCAGGGCATACATTTGTAAAAGTGTCCCCCTCTTCCCTTCTCCCAGGAAGGACAGCTATTAATCATGGAGACAACTCTAGAAGCTCACCAGGCCAAAGATGGAACCACAGGGATATATGCAACAAACCTAAACTCACTGGTTCTTATCTTCCATATTTTCTCATATGTGGCCACATTATCTTCCCACAAATGCAGCCCTTAGAAACTCAGTCATTTTCCTTTGTCTTGTCATTTCTCTAAAAGTGTATTATTCTTTTGCTAATATGCTCTAGAATCCCAAGTTCTAACTACCCCTTTGAGTTAGTCATTTCTGAGTTGTCCTGTGTCTATATGCATTGCACATGTTAATAAACAGCTCTTAAGTTTTGCCTTATTAATCTGTTTTTTTGTCAAATTTATAGAGGCCCCGGCCAAGAAGATTTTCTTCCTTCCTTACACCACTATTATTTTTTAGTAACTGACATAGGCTTGTGCTCACCTAGTCTTAACTTGTTCATTTTTGTTTGTTTTGAATTGGTCAAGAAGTACCCTAACTGGCTGACTATGAGAACCTTGGCTGCGGATCCCCCAGTTTCCATTCTGTTGTGAGTGCTGCCAGCTGGCACCCACTGTTTCAGAATCCTGTCCCTCCAATGGATGCTGGTGGACAAGGCCCCAACAACATGCCCTGCTGTCATGCTGGTCTACAGGACAGCCAACACTGAGCTGGTCAGCAAACAAACAAATGGCTCCTAGCATCCTTTATGGCTTCTGGAGCAAGAATGTCCTCTGGGCCCTCCCAGGACACCGAATAGCTGGCAAGTTCCTTGGCTTTATGCAACAAATCTGTTCTAATGTGTCCATCTTCCAGAGTTGTCTAGTTCCTTGCTGTTTACTTTGAAAGGCCATGCTAGCATCTTCACACATATATGCCTGTATTTCTTTACTTCCCCCAGCTTTATTGAGATATAACTGACAAAAATTATATATATTTAAGGTGTGCATGTTATCTTTTAATATATGTATATATTGTGAAATAATTGCTACAATAATGCTAAGTAACATTTATCACCTCAGTTATCATTTTCTTTACCTCTTAGCAAATTTCAAGACACAATACAGTTTTGTTAAATACAGTCACCACACTATACATTAGATTTCCAGAACTTATTAATCTTATAACTGAAATTTTGTACCTTTTGACCAATAACTCCCCATTTCCCTCATCCCCAGCAACCACCATTCTATAAGATATATACTGGTAGAATATTATTCAACCTTAAGAAAAGGAACCCTACCATGTACGACAACATGGATGAACCTGGGGGAGTGTATACTAAGTGAAATAAGCCAGACACAGAAAGACAAATACCACACGATCTCACTTACATGTGGAATCTAAAAAAGTCAAACTCATAGAAGCCATTGTTTCTTTTTAAACTTGAAGGAGACAAACAACGGCACATTAGAAATGTATTCCTGGAGTGTGCACTGTTGATGTTAAAACTCTCTGCAAAGCTGTTCTAAAGCTTAGAACAGATATTATTTTTAACAGTATACATGGGTTATCATTGTCATCATTATTATTAATACTTCAGCATTCTTTTAATGTTTCCTGTTGTTTCTTTGTTAGTCTGTATTCCAATAGGCAAGCCATATAATTCTCTATTTTTCCTATTTCCAAATGAGTAATACATAAAAAAAAATACCTGTTTGCTTAGGATTTCTGTCTGATTTGACATAATGTGGTAAGAACTGATTCCAAGAGAAGGAGGTTTCTCCTTTCTACTAGTATAAGAAGGTACCGGCTATACCTCCACTGTCACCAGCTGGGTAAGGAGACAGAGACAATTTTTGTTTTACTTTCCTCTCTAGGATGCCCACTCCCTTTACCTCCAGAGTTCAGTGCTTTAGAGAGGGGCTCTTTGGCCCTTACACACATGGAATTGTAGTTCTTAGGATCCTAAGACCTATTCAGGTCCCAGGAGCTATTGTTGTAGAAGTGAATACAGAAGAAGGGATGCGTGTTATTGCTGAAATCCCATTTAGGGAGTAAAAACTAATCTGAAAATGGCACTTAGGTGAGAAAACGTGGAGATAGAATGGAAGTCTCTTTGGAAATGAGAATAGCTGGTCAATAGTGGATAGCCATGATGAAAGAGATTTCATTTGGTCAACGCAGCTTTGAAAAGGAAAATAATGTATCCAAGAAGATGGTCTTTTTCTTTCTGAGAAGTTACTTTCCTATCAGACCAGCAAAATCCATAAATGCTTTGCATCCATTACAGTACAGGTCTTGCTTTTAGCTCCTTTGAGTCTTCTTTGTCTGATCAGTGACCAGGTGTTCAGCTATCTGGAGTAAGCGGTGCTGGGGCCATTAGATTCAGGCATCAAAGCCTCCATTGCTCCTTTGGCAGCTTTCTATAACTCATTTGGCCTTGGGTGTCTAATTTATAGGACAATATGTGGTTCATCTACACTTGACAAAAAGGACACATTGAATAACAGCTCTGAGAGTGGCTGGCATTTGATTTGCAATAATCCTGCTGCTCTAGGATTTCAGATTCCTATCCTAACTCTTTCAAAAAATATAAGAAGCAGCTGAATGGATCTCCCAGAGAAAATACAAAGGTAAACTCAGGGAACATTCCTTTACCTTGTTTTCTGGGTTATTAGGAGCATCTAACATATTACCTCTCTGCAGGTCTCTATCCATTGTTTCTCAGGGTATCCACTAGAGGAAGCAGAAATGAGGTGTCTATAAACATATATGATTCATATCTCTTTTACCACAGCAAAACAAAACACCTTTGCCAGGCATTTAATACTGTACGGTCTTGCTGGAGAGGACATTACCCCAGGCCTGGGCAGCCCCTCTGAGCCCCTCGAGGGCAGTGCTTCCTGAAGCACATAGCCATGCTTTACATATGCTGCCCCTCAGCCTTTCTTACATGATGTCCCCTTCTTATTTTTTTGAAAAGTGAACAATTAATTTGCTAAATTTATACTTGGATTTACAGAAGGTGAAATCCTTGTTTCACATTCACTCCAAAGTTATCATACAGATGCAGCTTAAATGACACTAAATTGCTAAACACTTTGGTTTTGTTACACTCATTCAAGTATCAGAGAGTTATTAAATTGACAGGATATTTTAATGTAAATTTTTTCAGATTGGTTATTTTTTCTTATAAAAACAATTATTTTGTGGAAGCAGTGGCTCCAACAACAAGCATAATTACAGAACAATGTATTTCATTCATGAGAATTTTTTTCATTAAATCTATTGGTGTGACATCCTATATAATAAAGAGGGAATATGCTAATTGGTTCTAACGGTGTCTGAGTCACCACCAAAGGTGTGTGCGCACAGGAGCTGGGGGGCTGCCACCAGGGGTGGGCCCCAGCAGAAGCGCCTGTAGGCCCGAGGCACCACTTGGCCCGGAGCGGGGAGTCAGGATGGGCAGTGGCAGAGTCCCTGGCAGAAGCGCACACAGGCTCGTGGCACCGCCCAGCCTGGAGGAGGGCATCAGGACGGGCTCTGGTGGCCCCCCCCTGCAGAAGCCCGCGCCTGCAGTGCCACCTGGCCTGAAGGGGGCGTCAGGATGGGCTCAGCAAAGAGCTCTCAGCACTCTGAAGGCATGGAAAGGAAGGCAGAGCACATAGGCAGTTAGGGGGTTTAGGCCAGAAGGGGAGAGCAGTTAGGCAGTTAGGGGGATCAGACAAGGAGGGGAGAGCACTTAGGAGGATCAGGATGGCAGGGGAGAGCAGTTAGGCAGTTAGAGGGATCAGACCAGGAGAGGGAGCAGTTAGGGTCATCAGGCCGGCAAGGGAGCAGTTAGGGACATCAGGCAGGCAAGCAGTTGAGTGCTTAGGATCCAGTGGTTCTGGATTGTGAGAGGGATCCCAGATTGGAGAGGGTGCAGGCCAGGTTGAGGACCACCCACCCCTGCCGTGAATGAATTTCATGCACTGGGCCACTAGTTGGTTAATAAAATTATATAGGTTTCAAATTTGTAATTCTATGATACATCTTCAGTATATTGCACTGTGTGCCCACCACCCAAAGTCAAATCTCCTTCTGTCACCATATATTTGCCTCCCTTTACCCTTTACTAACCCCCATCCCCTTCCCTATGGTAGCCAACATACTGTTGTCTGTGTCTATGAGTTTTTGTTTGTTCTTCTTGTTTGTTCATTTGTTGATTTTAGCTTTATATCCCACATATATGTGAAATCATATGGTTCTTGACTTTTCTGTCCGACTTACCTGGTCACTGATTCAGACAAAGGAGATGCAAAGGAGCTAAAAGCAAGTCTTGTACTCTAATGAATGCAAAGCATTTATGAGTTTTCCTGGTCTGATAGGAAAGTAACTTCTCAGAAAGAAAAAGACCATCTTCCTGGACATATTATTTTTCTTTTCAAAGCTGTGTTGACCAAATGGAATCTCTTTCATCGGCTATCCACTATTGACCAGCTGTTCTTCATTTCCAGAGAGATTTCCATTCTCTTTCCTTGTTTTCTCACCTAAGTGCCATTTTCAGATTAGACTTCTCAAGATCAATCAATGTTGTCCCAAATAGCAGTATTTCATCTTTTCTTAAGGATGATATACCCTCTTTGAATGCAGAAACCTTATCGTTATAATCTCATAGTGCTGGACACGAAAAAACAACAACAACCTTACACTTGTGGGTTTAGTGAATGGCTTTCCTTTCCTCTGATTATTTTTCAAGAGTTAGACTTCACTTTGCAATGCATATTAAATCAGTCTTAAATACCATGAGTAAAAACTATACCTCCTGTGGAGGGAGAACCTGAGACACCAAGATTTTCTGATTCACAGGCTGAAACACCTTTGTACAGGAAAATTTTCCTAATAACAAAATTGCTGTCAAATGCTTATGCTTATTTATAAACCATGTTTCACAGAACCTGCAATTCATTTCCTTTTCTTCCCTCCAAAGGACTCTGGAAAAGTTAATAGAAAAAGAAAACCACACAAAAAACTTGTAAGACAGGAAAGATTATTCATTATTAATAAAACTTAAAAGCCAAAGGTCCATGTGTTAATCTTTCAGTAAACTGCAAATATTTCCACATGCACATTTATGAAGCATAAGTACTTTGATTTTTGGCAAATGTTAAAGAAGAAATGGAAACAGAAAGGAAGGAATCATATAACAAAAGTAGATGTTTGGAGGAAAAGCATAGTGTTTTAGTGAGTCATTTCCTTCTGTAGTAAACACTGATGTGTTTTGGGATGAAAAATGTATTTTGACTGAAACAGGACTATAAACAATTTATTTATGATAAGAATGTTTTATAATATGAAGTATCAAAATATTGATTATCCACCTACTTAAGGACAATTCTAAAGATTCAAAAATATTAGGACTATAATTGTCGAGGCATTCAGAAATTTGTTCTTCATTTTCATAGGTATAGAAACAAGAGTCAGCTTTAGTTCACTAACATCACAAACTTGAAACACCAGAGAGAATCACAGTAGCAGTCTAAATATAGTCAGATACTGAATAAAAGTTCAAGGGCTCTGAGCAGGAATCATACCACTGGAAGGTAGGCATGGTTCAATTTAAATGCGGGTGATCCATTTTAATTAGAAAAGGGTAGTTTCCGCATAAGCACACATGCTGTTCTAAGATTTCAAATGACATTAGAATTCTTCTGGATTGCAAGGGAAATTTTTCCTGACTTAAAAGGTCAAAGTTAGTGTCACATTGGCTTTAGAGCAATTGGTAACCAGTAGCTTTAACCATTATGATGATCACTGAAGATAAACTTTAGGTAGATAAAGAAATGGCTCAATATTTTTGTATTTTTTTTCAAGTTATACATGTTAGAATTTGTTTCCTTTACATTTCTTAATGTCATTGTCCCTGGGATAAATTCAGTTAAAGAGTGACTCCCCATGTTTTCTTGTTTCACAATAAATTGTGAAATACCTGTCATATTTTTCTTTGAAAACTGTGTGTATTTCACTCATGATCTCTTCTTGTAGCTTATTTAGAAACACTCTTACAACCATTACAGCTAACTTTTAAAAGAAAACGTTAAATATAGCCCAGCCAGGTGGCTCAGTCAGTTGGAGCGTCATCCCATACACTAAAAGGTGTCTGATTCAATTCCCAGTCAGGCACATATGTAGGTTTCAAGTTTGATCTCTGATTGGGGCATGTATGGGAAGCAAACTGTTGGTGTTTCTCACGTCAATGTTTCTCTCTCCCTTCCTCTCTCTAAAATAAATTAAAAAACAAGAAATGTTAAATACATACATGACATATTAATAGAATATATATTCTACTACTCCACTTGCAGGACAAAATAATAGAAAAACAATATTAAGAATAAAAATGGTAAATATAAAAAAATACAAAACCCAGGAACTCTGTGCAACATTCATGGATTATTACTGTCTCATGATGAGCAATTCTCCCATTACAAACATGTCTCAGATTAACCATTTGCTAAGTGATACATTTTTGCTATTTACTTGTACAACATTTCTTGTGGTGGTTATAACTGATAGTAAAATCTGACAAAGATTTATGATCTCATAGAATCTATAAAAAATGTTGGCTCAAAATATTTAGTTGGTTGATGTAGAGGCCTTCACTCTTCTTTCCCCATAACCTATACACATTTAAATAGATACTAAATCATCAGACTTTTATTTTTCATTTGTATTTCAAATTGCACTTTAAAAATTACATTTCCTAAGTAAGTAATGTTTATCTGTTTTTGGCTGTGGTGTGGACCCAGGCTGAGATTCTCAGTTGAAAGACTCCACAGAAGCAAACAGGGTAATTATAATTACTTAAAAATTAGTTGAGTAATTCTTAGCTGATTATTTCCTACAAGCATAACTAATCTAATGTTTCGCTTCCCATGCAATAATGGTTACAATGCTAATTGTTGAGGCCTTATTAAAACTTAATTGTTATTTGCCTCAGCTCTGCTGATTATTAGCCATATCACTTCCCATTTTTGAATACAGAATCTGTATTTAGTAAAACTGAGTAGGACCCTATGCCAATGCCCACCCATCTTCCCTAGTTTCTATTTTTTACACTCAGATCTCAGGGAGGAAAGATGGGAGAGGATATGAAGTGGAAAAAATAAAAGAACATAATGTACTAACATACAGATCTTTTAAGATCATGCCTCAGGTTTTGGATCAGAGAAATGAGTGCTGCAGAAATAAGCCTTTACACAAGCTGCTAACTTAGAAAAGTTGCTTTCTGTATTTCTTTGAAGGAATACAAGGATAGATGGAGGTAAACAATGAAGTTGGCACAGAGCCAAGACCAAGCAATTCTGAGTCCCTGCTTGTTTTCTATACAAGACACAAATATGGCTGCATTTTGGGCTTGGTCACCTCAGCTCCACTCCCTTGCAAAGACATCACAGCTGTCCCACAAAGTCACTAGCATACATTTATAACAACATTTCCTCAGCCTTGACTACATATAATCTGAGCATGTCTAATCATGGCATCCAGCTTCCACCTTGATGGACACTTTTCAGGGAAATAAAATGACTACAATTCTTTCCATGTAGACTCTCCCAATCCCGTTTTATTATTCCTTGTCATATCCTCTGCAGCCTCATCGATCTCCCTTTTCAGTGTTCACACCCAACAGGTATTTGGAGACATAGTTATGTCTTTCCCATCGTCACTTAGGAGAGTTATTTACATTGCATTCATTTAACATGTCTTCATAAATCAACGCAAACAGCCCCTTAATCATCTTTATTGCTTTCCCCTAAACACTGTCTGGTTTTCCCATGTCTTGCACACACAATTAGAAACCCAAAGGCCAGATAAATACTCTAATATATGGGCATACCAGCTTCACTGAGAAGCTGCTTTGATTTTTTTCTTGTTCAAGGGGATGGTCTTATGGCTGCAGGTTTAAATTTCATGAACTCCCTGAGAAAAAAAGCTGCTATGCAGACACATATGAGACTTTTAATTTCCACAGTCCCACAGTTGGTTAGACAGGTGAGAGTTTTTATTCCCAGTTCAGAGATAAAGCCAAGGCTCAGGTATTTTGGCAGATATTTCTGTTAGAGAAAATTTTTTATTAAACTTGAGTTCATTTCAATCCATAAAAATACTTACATTAGTCCTTTTTTTTAGTAAATTGAATCATTTGAAAATATCTAGGTAAATCTAACAGAACCAAAAGATTATGAAAATGTCAAGTTTTTATATTACTTTTTGGAGCCAGTTATGTTTATGATCAAAACAGTTTAAAGTCACATAAAAGTTAAAATAATTTTAGTCCCAAGAGTTTGTCACAGCTTAAGGAAGCTCCCTTTTTCACCATTTTTTGACATACACTATTTCTTTTATCCAAGTACACCTTATCCTTTAAAGAGCTTTCCCACCCTGCTATAGA
This sequence comes from Myotis brandtii, assembly GCF_000412655.1. Classification (NCBI taxonomy): domain Eukaryota; kingdom Metazoa; phylum Chordata; class Mammalia; order Chiroptera; family Vespertilionidae; genus Myotis; species Myotis brandtii. The sequence continues at coordinate 1,619,934 of NW_005361351.1, forward strand.
CTGGTGTTTTTGTTTCCTCAAAATTCATATGTTGCAACCTAACCCCCAAGGTGATGGTGTTTGGAGGTGGGAACTTGGAAAGGTGACTGGGCCATGAAGGTGAAGCCCTTAGGAGAGCAGTAGTGTTCTTACAAAAGAGACCCCAGGGAACTCTCGCATCCCTTCACCATGAGAGGACACAGTGAGAAGGCAGTGAAAGTACAAGATCAAGGTGTTGGCATTAATCCTATGATGAGGGCCCCACTAATCCCTAATCCCTCCTAAAGACCTTACCTCCAAATATCACATTGAGGGTTGGGGCTTCAACCCATGAATTTTGGGGGGACATAAACATCTGGTTAATAATGCAGTCCAATATTGTTTCTCTTAATATCTGCTTTCCTGATACCTTTGTTAATTTGTTCTAATTTTTATATTACTTTATAAATAGTTAAGCAATACATAATATTGGTGAAGAAGATGAGGTTTAGCCAATCAGAGAGTCAGAGAAACAAAGATGAAGTATGAAACTGTACCTGAAATACCCTATTTTGTGAGTTTGCTTGAATAGGAAAATTGAACATTAGTCTTGGGTCACCAAGTCATTAACTCAGTCATGTGTCTTGTACTAGTGCTTTGTCCTTAAAACCATACAAATTCTCCAGCTAACACTCACATTGTCTTCCCAGACACTAATGGGTGATCATGAATAATTCATTTTCCAAAATTAACCTCTATAGAATCTCCATTTGTAGGACCCCAACGTCAGTACTCCGAACCAAAGAGAGCAGGGTTTCATACCCCCAAACTGAAGAAAGCTTCCACAAGACATTTATGGGAGGTTAGCAATAGCCTTGTGGTTAGCATGTGCTAGGTCCTAAATATATATTTGAATGCATTAAATAATATTTTCACCATTTCTGTGCAAACTGTTTCTAAAACTTTTAGTTAGGAATGGCTGAAGACTTGGTTCTGGTTATAAGGAAGAACGGAAATCTATTGGCAAAAACCTCGCTTGCTTTGCTGGTTTATACTAAAGATAATGAGGTTGGCAAACCTTCTCCACCTTCTTCCTGTCCTGAAAACAGAGGTGATGCCTGAGAATGTCACAGCTACAATGGAACCAGGAAGCAATGACATCAGGGAAGCCAAGGATATCACCAGGATATCATCTCAGCTTCTGAGGATCTGCTCTTAGGAACACATGCATTCCTAATGAAGATAGTTCTTTATTCAGTTCTAAAACTGTAAGAAAAACACTAGTGCAATTTAAAACCTTCTTAGTAACCCTATTCACAAACAATATTACAAACCAATGTGTAAAAAAAAACAATTCTAAAGATACTCTGAAATGACTCCTGGGGATAAAAAGGCTTATTATAATAAAATATAAGGGATAGTATGGAAATTTTAATGGACATAGTAGCAATCTATTTTTATTGTCTGTATTACATCTAAAGTGATTTATCATTTGCTAGGAAAGCAAGACTGAAGTTTATCACAAAGTTAATGTGCATATTAATCATTAATTATTAGGAGTGATCAATTATGTGTAACAACTTTTCCTGCTTGCCTAAATGAGCATGTCCATCTTGATCCTTATATAGCCTTTGCTTTTTTTTTTTTTTTTACCAGATATTTAAAGAAACAGTTAACTTTAAAGATGTGTGAAAGCCCTATGCCATGTGCTGAATTATGGTCAAGGTGGCATGACCACAAAATTGTTGGAATTCCTGTGATTCATTTGAGGTCATTTTATTAGAGATAAATTATAGGTGGAGATCTTTATAACTGGAATACTTGAGCCCTCTGTCAAAACTAGGATTGAAAAGTAAAATCAAAGTCAGAATGATAAGTTAACATTGTATTTTATATCACAATTTTAAATAGGCACCAAGCCATTAAAATAGTGAGTTATGATAGTAGCTATGTCTTTTTTTTTTCTTTAAATATGTTTTTATTGATTTTTTTTGAAAGAGGAATGAGGAGGAGATAGAAGCATCAATGATGAGAGAGAACCACTGATCATCTGCCTCCTGTATACTGCTCCCCCCACCTCCCCATTGGGGATCAAGCCCACAGTCCAGGCATGTGCCCTGACCGGGAATACAACAGTGACCTCCTGGTTCATTGGTCAACACTCAACCACTGAGCAATGGGCTGGGCAGCTATGTTCTTTTGGATTAGGGGCAAACGTAAGTTACGAAATATCTGAACTCTAGGTTTTCTGTGTTCTACCTTCTTTGATACTTTTACTATGGTTGACATAAGGCTATATAAACGTAAGTGAAATATAGAAGGATATTTTCATTTTCATTGAAATTATTGGGGAGACATCCTATATAATAAAGAGCTAATATGCTAATTAGACCGAACAGCCGAACAACCTTCTGGAGGTCTTTCTGGACGACCTTCTGGATGAAGCTGGGGCTGCAAGGGTTGGCTGTGAATTTCATGCATTGGGCCTCTAGTTGGTTAATAAAATTACATAGGTTTCAGGTGCACAATTCTATAATACATCATCTGTATATTGTATTGTGTGTTCACCACCCCAAGTTAAGGCTCCTTCCATCACCATATATTTGACCTCCCTTAAATTGTTATGTATATATTTGACCTCTTCTACTTCCCCCCATCCCCTTTCCCTCTGGTAATCACCATATGTTGTCTGTATCTATGATATTTTTTTCTTAATCCCTGCACCTTTTTCAGCCCCCAACCTCTCTACCCTCTGACAGCTGTCAGTCTGTTCTCTATCTATGAGTCTGTAGAAGGAGATTTTCAAAGCTAGTTCCAGCCATTTTGATTGTTGAATAAATTGATAGCTAAATTGGATGGAGAAGGAAGAATTTCTTCTCTTTTGAGAACAATTTTCCTTTGACAATAATTCAAGCCAGCATCTTTAAGTCTAAGCAACTTATAAGTACACATGTGGAGGAAGGCAACCTTTATGAGATAAAATGAATACTGGCTTTGAAGGGTCTGTGAGGAAATTGCTACTGTTGCTACTGGCTCTTTGGTATTTAAGGTCTCTGAACCTCTTTGCTATTGCACAAGGCAGCGAAGATCAGCAGAGTAGAATTTAAGCTTTAGAATCAGATATTCAGGCTCCTTCACTTAGGAGCTTTGTGTCAGTGGCAATTTCACTTAATGTATATAATCTTCTAGTTCATCTGTGAAATGGGGATAATAACACTTGACATAGTGGTGATGTGGCAGGTAAATTTGGCAATGTGCAAAGAGCTCCTACTGCAATAAGTGGAAAGAGTCCATGAGAGAGGTTGAAATGAAAATGGAATATAATTATAGTGTGTTAATACAGAATTATACTACTATAATAGTGTATTATATATTATAATACACTGTTTATATTTTATAATTATAATATAATAGAATTATCTATATTATAATTATAGTATAGTATACTACTATTCAATTGAAATCTAAGGTCTTGAATGGAAATGTCACCTGAAAAATCTAAAATAATGAAGGAAAACAATGAACCAGTGTTTTAAAGATTTCAATGTATGAAATTCCAGTGGCAAATTGAGATGCCTGAATTAACGAGTAAGAGCAAATGTACTTGGAACTGTGGAGAAAGCATTGAGAAATAAAACAAAACTGTGTGAGGTCAATTAGGTTTTTAAAAATGAAATCAATTTCAAAAGGAGCAATTTGGCATCTTGTACATTGGCTATAGTTAGAATCCATCAGAAGTAAAATAAAAACCAAGGCAACAAATCTGTCACTGTGGTGAGCAAAGGTCAGCCCACAAAGCACAGTTCACCCACAGCACAAGCTTGAGATTTGAAGTTCCCTTTAGAAACTTGCTCACTTATTGGTACAGAGTAAGATTCATTTAAATAAGAAGAGAGGAGCCAAAACCACCCTCAATAAATAATGCAGTAAGTTTAAGTGTTACTTCTGTTAACCTTTGAAGGAAGACTTTTAAAGAAAATGTTACTTAAATGCTCAGGTCAAAGGCTATCATCTCTATTTGAATTTGTCAATTTAGCAGAAAAGTAAAATTTGTCATTGTAATGTGTGTGTGCGCACACGCATGAGAGAGAGAGAGAGAGAGAGAGAGAGAGAGAGAGAGAGAGAGAGAGAAATCTTGGGTCTCTGCCATTGCCCTATGAAGAATATCATAAAAGTAGCTCGCTGATTCTAGGAGGAGAGAAGAGACACCAGGAACAGGACTGACATACTCCAGTGGAACCTGACCTTGAACAGCCAATCACAGCTAAGGACCAGATGCAGGCTAGAGACCTATTCAGATCAGTAGATCCACTTAGCCAAGATTTGCATGTCTTCTGAGTCCCAGCTGAATAGATAGAGATTAGGAACAATTTATAATTGCTGTTAGCAGTGAAACCTAGAGTTGGTTTGTTAAATAGCATAAATAGCATTTTATGGCAATAGCTTACTGACACATAGGTAAATATCCAATACTATAAGATTAATTAAACATTTGTGTGCACCTGTAAGTTGCATAAGATAAATGCATTCATTCAATATGAAATTGTAGACGAATATATAATATTTGAGAAATAAATATGTAATGTACTCAAACATCCAATATAATAAGTGAAACTAATAAACTATTACAAAATAAGGTGATTTAATTTTAATGTTCTAAAAAATGCATATGTATGTAAAGGAAGACATAAATGGTGAAAATACTAAATGTGTTCAACACATAAAAACCATTCAAAATAGAGCTCCTTAATCAATACCACTTCATCACACTTTTTTATAAGTGGTATATTGCCTATCAAATAAAAGTACAAAATTTAATGTTTTCTTTTGTTTTAAATATTTTTTATTTTTTATGAGGATGCCTACCTGGTATCCTTGAACATAATATATTAAAAGCCCCATTTCTGGATATATTCAATAATTTAAATAGATACAATGATGGAATTTGACATTTGGTGATATATTGAATAATTTCTTTCTAGCACATATGACTAATTATTAACATTTGCATTGTAGTTTATTCTATGTAAAATGTATTATATTCAATAATCTACCTAGATTGTCCAATATACTTTCTAGTTTTAACAGTCCAAAATCTACTCAACTATTTCAAATACCTTTTTTTTTTTTTAGATTGATCATGAAAAATGAGCTCTCTTCTTCCATGGAGAAAGCATTCATCCACTTCATGTTAGAGTCAGACTGGGACTAAGAGAAAGAAGTTTTGAAACACTGAGTTGACTCTCCTAAAATGTCTATCTTTATTCTCTTGTGCTACCAATTTGAATGATCTCATGATAAAACATATAATAAAAATGCCATCTATTTACAAACAGTGGCCCAGGGAGTTCCTATTTTTAAGAGAAAAATGGCATCTATACAAACTGGTATTAAAAGACCCAAAGAAATAAATTAAATAAATTACTCGAGCAGATATTACAGAAAGAATTACTGACATCTGCATTTTTTAAGATCCTTGATTCTTTATTAAAATGAGAAGGTCACTTAACCTTAAGGTGATATTTCTTGCAAACCCATCAATAAATTACATGCTCAGTCATTCCTTCTTGGACTTTAAATGCTGGTCCAAGAGTACCTTTGAAGATTTCTGGAAAACTCTTCAAATTTTTCAGACTTTAAGTATCATGATGTGAAAAATCGAACAGCTACTGTGTACCATTAAAGGAGCGATAGCATCAATAATATGAAAAAATAGAGCAAAGAATTACAGTAATTATAGTAACTGAGGGCTTCCACTTCTGGCCAAGGTGGAACAACAGGAACTAGACTTATCCACCCTCCTGAAACAATTCTAAAGATAGATAAAATATTACAAACAACAGCTTTTAAGATATTGGGCAGCAGGCAGCAGGATAGATCCTAGAGGCGAAAAAACACACCGATGAGGCAAGCCCCAGATTGCTGTAGTTTATTGCCTAGACAGTTGCCAGACCAAAGTCAGGTGGATAAATCTACTACTGCCTGTGATAAGAAAACAAAATCTGGAGAGACCAAGGCAGCTAAAGTACACAGGATTGAGTACCAGAGAGAGTTGGACAGGGACAGCTCTGGATCTTTGCAGAGGGCCCACCGTGGGCTTCTGCTGAGCATTTATCATTGTATGTGTCTGAGGAGACTACTCTTGGCTGGGAGAGAACCACCTGAAAGGTTTAGAAACAGCAATCTCTGAAACCACACAGAGCCAGAAATACTTCCTGTTCCCTAAACCCAGAGTGAAAAACTTTATAATTTCCAGGGCATTGAATCGAATTCTTATAAGGGTTTTGTCTAAAGTAGAGAGAGAAATTTTCCCTAGGAAAAAATGCTATACTTGGTCCCATCTAACAAACATAAAAAATAACATCCCAAAAGATTGAACTATTACCAAGTAATGAAACTGCATCTCAGAAAAATTTCAAGAATATTTACAGGAATATAAAAATTCGTCATGATCAAGCTACTGCTGAGTAATAGCTGAAATGGATATAATTTTAAGAAAAGTAGATTTCAGAACAAAAAAATATTCTTAGGGATAAAGAAATGGTAATGAGTAATGGTTCAGGTCATCATCATTTCATGATCAAGCTACTGCTGAGTAAAAGCTGAAAGTGATATAATTTCAAGAAAAGTAGATTTCAGAACAAAAAATATTATCAGGGAAAAAGAAATGGTAATGAGTAATGGTTCAGGTCATCATCATTCTGGCTGCATCTGCTTATCAATAAAGATTAAATAGATATTAAATAAATTGAATGAAGTAAAAGTTTTCTTCACATTTGGAAGCTCTACAAAGAGCGGTAGTGGGTATCCATTTGTGCTCTTGCATGCCCACCATGTATCCTTCCTTCTTTTCGTCACAGAACTACAAATTTAACTTTGAAAAATGTCCTTTTCTTCATTCTAAGCAGCCTTGTAGACTGTGACTCAATATGTACAATGAACAACAATTGGATTATTTTCCAAGGAATTTGAATCCTGTGGTGGGACAGGAAGGGAATAAATAGTTGACTGATTCATATCAGTGCCCCAAGAAAACTGCCATTCATTCTGGTTGACCTAGTTCTTATTCTTTTAGGTTATTCAGGTGTGTCTTCAATTTAATGAGCACCTTAAACTGACATCTGTCAATCTCTCAAGCATAATTATAATGTTTCTCAGTTTCTCATTAAACTCCAGTCACTGCAGTCTCTTCTCTGTCCTCTCTTCATTGAATATTCCTTCCTTTCAAGGCCTTGCACTTGTTGCTCCATCTGGTAAGGACTCCTGCCGTTCTCCTTATAACCAGCTCCTTCTCACATCCTTTTATTTTCATTCAAATTTTCTTCTTCAGTGAAGTCTCTTCTTACTACACGATCCACAGTCACCATCACTCTATTATTTTCTGTAACATGGGCTAAATCAAACTCATTGCCTGCTTTCATAAATACAATGTTATTGGAATTCATTTTTTTTGGCATTGACTATGGCTGCTTTTGCCCTGCATGGCAACAGTGACAGTATGTCTTGAAATGGGCTAAAATATTTTCTATCTGACTCTTCAAAATATTATTTGCTGACCCCTGTTTTATAATGTCATGTTTACTTCCTTATACAACTTATCACCACCTGTAATTATCTTGTTCACATGTTAGTTGATTAATATCTGCCCCTACTCAGCACTGTAGGACTTTGGAAGAGGTGGCTTGCCTGCTGTTTTTTTTTCCTCACCCGAGGATATGTTTATTGAATTTTTTTTTTTTTAGGGAGAGAGGGAGAGAGAGAGAGAGAGAGAGAGAGAGAAGAAAGAAACATCAATTGTTTGTTCCTTGTATGCAACCCAACAAGGATTGAACCTGAAACCTTGGTATGTACCCTAATGCAGAATTAATGGGCAACCTTTTGGTGTATGGGACAATGCTCCAACCAACTGAATTATCTAGCCAGAGCATACCTGCCCCTCCTCAGCACTGTAGGACTTATGGAAGTGGGTGGCTTGCGTGCTCTTAATCAGGTATGCATCCCTAATGCCTAACCAATGCCTGCTCAGAGTAGAAATCAGCAAATATTTGTGGAATAGCTGAATCATTGAGTATGTCTCATCCAGTAGTATCAGCAATACCACCTCTAGTATCCAACACACATCGCAGTCCAATGCTATTCTCACATTTGTCTGTAAGGCAGATGCTGTGCAATGCCTATTGTTTTACAGCCATGTGTTATGCAACAGGAGCGAATCTACCTTGGGGACCCTTGACTGAAGTCAGAATGGGCATTGACTCAAGAGCAGCCCATAAGCAGCTGGCCAGGATTCTATGACCACTGGTAGAAAGAGGAACTAAGTTCTTGAGATGTTTTTTCAAGAACTGGAAATTGGAAATGTAGCTTAGAAGTTGTATTTGTCTTTGTTAAGAGATGCCTGTGTAAGATTGCACTCTTTGGTCTCTGTGCATTCTTACATTAAACCCACTTTGTATTTGACCATATTTGGTTGTATACCTGTTACAGGCATCCAAAGCAAAAACTAAGCCTGTCTAGATTTGGCTGAACAAAAATGCACATAAATAAATAAGCAGAGGATAACCAACTGCACTCTCACAGAACAGAGTATGTGCTGCGACAATTAACAGAAGCACAGCCTGATGACACATGTTACCAGTGTGGGCACCTAGGGCAGCTGTGAAACTACTATACAGTTCAACATGCCTCTGTGAGGACTATATTTTTGAAGCAATTGGTACTAACCAATTACTTAAAGATACAATGACATGTCATTAAAGCTACTAATGAAATGCAATAAAACTACAGAAATAAAACTCATTATCTAATCATTTTATTTCTTTTAAATAAAGAAGTAAAGCCCAGACAGGGTGGCTCAATGGTTGAGCATTAACCTATGAACCAGAAGATCATGGTTCCATTCTCAGTCAGGGTACATGCCCAGGTTGCAGGCTCAATCCCCGGTAAGGGCGTGCAGGAGGCAGCTGATCAATGATTCTCTCTCATCATTGATCTTTCTATCTCTCTCTCCCTCCCTCTTTCTCTCAGAAATCAATAAAAAGATATTGCTTAAAAATATTTAAAAAAGTATGATTATTTTTTTCCCTAGTAGTTGTGTTTACTACTCTTAATGTTAAAGATTAAATGAGTATGGCAATAAAATGAAATTTCCTCAATAAAAATACATTAATTAAGCACACGATTTGTGCCCTATTTTTTTGTCCCTAGAGATTTATCAATTAATAAAATTGTTAACAATATATGTAATCATGGATGTTAAATTGAGTCATACACAACTCATAAATAAGAACATTAAAAGACACTTAGATATTTTTGGGAAAATAAATTGTTAAACACTTAAAACCAACAATGGTTTGAATAAACTGATTTATCACTGATCATGAATACTAAATATTCTAGAAAACAATTAATAGAAAAATTGTCACATAACATTTGTTAAAAATAAACCAGGCAAATTATGTTCTATTTCCATTCTTTTACTATTACACATATTTTCTAAATGTTTTATAACTTGTCCTGCAAGGGAGAACAGGAATTTGTCACTATTGCATTAACAATGTTTTCTGTTTGCTATGTTTCATCATCATACAATTTGCTTTTATTTCAAATGATTTACTCATATCAAATATCTCAAATGGCTGAGTTTTTCTAGTATTTTAGTCTTTTTTCTTATTTTTTTTGTATAATCCTGCTGATTATTTTACCAATTTCCTTTGTTTTCTTTTGTTTATGTATTCTTGGCCATCTAATGCTTTGATCTACTAGTTTTTCATCTTTCATGTAATCTTGGCTTTTTTTTTCTAAAGTAATCCAAAAAACTTATTTATTTATTTTAGATTGCTTAAAAACACTCTCCACTGATGTTCAATAAAAGTAATAAGAGAAGAAAAAGACTAAAAAAATCCAATTGAGTCTTGTTATACTAAAACAAATATTCATATATTTTGTTCAGATACAGTTTTTCTCAAAAACAATTATTTCTATGTACTAAATTATAATTATTTAGAAGAGTAAAAACATTTCTAAATCTAAATTTATACCATAATTTGAAGTGAATCTAGATGCTTAAAATCCTATATAATAAAGAACTAATATGAAAATTAGACTGAGCAGCAGAACATCTGTCCAGATGACCTTCCAGATGAAGCCAGGGCTGCGAGGGCCAGCTGAGGTTGCTAGGGCCTCGAGGGCCGAACCCCTTGCACAGATTTCATGCATCGGGCCTCTAGTAAATAATAAATCAAGTACAAATAATGGTTATCATAAAATAATAGAACTACACCTGAACCCATATAATTGTAACCTCATAATCACCGATGGTAGACATTAGTTGCTTCCTTCAGGAAGTCTTGTCTGACCCGTTGTCCGTCCCTTATATCTGTGATCATTATATTCTGTGCACATTTGAAAAGTGTGTTTGTGCTGTCTGCTCATTTGAACAACTCTTTTAATTGATTTGATGTATTGCATATGCATATTCATTTTCTAATTAGAATGTTGATAGAATGGTACCAAGACAGGAGGCAGAGGAGGAAGAGTGAGGTTCTGAACTGAGCAGGGACAAAGCATGGGAAGAGGATACACAGCTTAGCAAGTATTTGGATGTGCAGGATGAGGGGTACAAAGACTGTAGGATGATTTCTGGGCAGCTACATTTCTGCTTGCTTATGCACTCCTTTTTTTGGCATTTATTTTACCAAGTATATTTATTTAATCAATTAAACTAATTATTATACAAAGATTGCTTTGGACCTTTTACCTGTCTACTATTGCCCATGGAGGAATTGCTTGCTAAAAGGATTTATTGCTTATTTTTCACTTTATAATTATAATACTTTCTATGCCTCCACATTGCCAAACCTGAATATATTGTCAATCTATTGTTAATATATGTGTTGGGAATTAAATACAAAGAAGAACAGGAGGAATTTGATGGAACTCAGGCAGGTTTAGGAAAATACAATGGAGATGAAACCACACTTAAACAGTCTGTCTTGGAGTCATTTTAACTCATATTGAAGGTGTTCCCACCTCTCAAGATCAGCAGGCTGAATTTAACCTGATATATAGCAGGAGGGTGAGGCCAGACTAGCTTCACATAAGTGGGAGTGACTTCTGAGGGATCCAGGCATGGCTTTCTCTACTACTAAACAATGAAGAGTATGAATTGGAAACGTAGTGGCCAATAAAAGTCTCAATGTTCTGGGCTGTGTACTTAAAAGGTAAGTTGCCAAGGGTTTGATTATTTTCCTTTATGCTTTCCTCTCTCTCTCTCTCTCTCTCTCTCTCTCTATATATATATATATATATAATCATAAATTTATCTATTTGAGAACCTAGATTGTCTTTAAATTGCTCAATTTATTCTAAATGTCCAACTCACTTTCTCATTTTCTATATTGCCTTGAGAATCTTTTCTCTCCGTGTTCATAATAACTGCATCTAAATGATTGCCTGTATTCACAACATTATAGAGTATTTAAAACTTATATGAATATATCTGTAACATAATTTACTCTTCAACTAATTAATTAACGGCATAAATTCCCCTCAGGAAAAAATTAACAACATGAATAATAGGATTTATTATATTTTTTATTACATTGTTCATTTCCAATGCCTTATATGACTATTTAGATGTACTTTAAAATACAAAAAGGATGTAAAATATTTTTCAAATATAAATTTTCTCATGACATGATATGGAGTAAACAGAATTATTTCCTATTATAATTTTGAAAATATTTTTATTATAGGTCTTAAGATAGAAAACATAGTTCATGATCTTACCGTCTAAAAATGATCACAGCTGGCTGACTGTCAAACATCTTGATTATTAATTCTTTGAAAATTTCTCTCTAGGGTACTATTCTGAGGTTGTAAATGTCTATATCTTGAGTTCTGTGGCCTTGAACAAAGATATTTTACATAAATCAATAAAACATCAATGCTAAAAACAAACTTAGGGAACCACAAGATATTGGAAGATCTCCACTACCTAATGCTTTTCTTGATGCTATTAGCAGTCAAAGCATTGAATGATTATCTATTTTCAAGACATTATGTTAGGTAATGTATAAGATTATTAAGACTGATGATCGATATTCTTAGTGATATTCATTCCATGAATCCACCCCCTAATATCCAACTCTCTCATTAATATCTCCATATGTTTCTAATTCTTAACTCATTAATATCATTTGTAAAACTTAAACTGTGGCATCAAGATTCCAAATGATCATTCCCAATCTGAACATTTATCTTCCTTTGGCAATAAATAATTTATTTTGGGAAACAGCATATAAGCACAATTTATATTTTATACTTAATAAGCCATTAAGTATAAAATGTAAATTGTAATCCAAGGAAATAATATAAAACTGTGTTTCCAAAAGTGCTGTATGCATATCCCCTGTGGTATCTGAAAGGTTGTTAGGTGGACCATAGTTCAGTATTTCTTTTGATTTCAGTAGTTATGCTTTCACATGAACATATAGTACCTCCATGAAAGATGAATCAGAAATAGAAAAATTAGGGATATTTTACATTTATGACTCTCTCATTCTCTCTTCCAGGTACATAAAACACGAAGAACAAATCTTTGTGGATTTCAAAACCAAGGGATTTCTCCTGATACTTCATACAAATCTGAATGCCTTACTAGTTCTAGTGCCACCCCTGTAGTTAATCACTTAATAGCTTTTACTTTAGTGAGTTCCACAGCCTGGGTCTCCAATTCAGCTTCTCTCATTCACCCTTCATATTGTATTTATGTTCTTGAATGTAAGGCAATTCTATGCCTCAAAAATCTTCAATGGATCCTCATTTCATATACACTAAAGACACATTATGTTTTTGGTGTTTATCACTCTATAATTTGGAACCAACCTTTCATTTTTTCTTTGTCTTCCACCATAGCATAGAGTGTTCAATAATTCTGCCACACTGGACTCCACCCTTTTTCCTAAAAATACCCACATTTAGTACCACCTTGCTTTTGCTAACCCCATTTCTTCATCCTTAAAAATGCCATCTTCTGCCCTGATGATGTGGCTCAGTGACTGAGGATCAACCCATGAACCAAGATGGTGTGATTCTTGGTCAGGGCATGTGCCCAATTGTGGACTCAGTCCCCAGTAGGGGGCATGTAGGAGGCAGCTGATTGATGATGTTTCTCTCTCATTGATGTTTCTATCTGTCTATCCCTCTCCCTTACTCTCTCAAAATCAATGAAAACATATTTTTAAAAATACCATCTTCTGTTTCTGTCTACTGAAATTTGATTTAACCATTATACCCCAGTTGAGGTGTCATCTTCCATGAATGTTTTCAAAATCTCTCCTCTGGCATTTTTTCAGCACTGGGCTTATCACTTCACAAAATATTTTCTTCTCTACATTATATTTTCTGATATGCGGCTACTTCCTCAACTAAGTTATAATTTTAGGCAAGAATCATGCATTATTCACTTGTATTTCTCATAGTTCCTACTGAATATAGAATGAATATATGAATGACTGAATGACAAAATGCATTGTTATTGACAATAATGAATGACATGCAAACACCTGAGAAAACTGTGAGGCAATTTATACTTTTAGAAATTGTATGAAGTAGTTATTTGCAAAATAAATGGTAAAATTATAAATTAAATTGATAATAAATTTGAGATTGTGTTGATAATAATAAAACTGGGAAATTAGACTTATAAGATACTCATATTATAACTCTATCATAAGTATAGAAATTCTTAATTTCTCCAATTAGAAAATGGTTACATTCTAGAATTAATAAAGATAAATAGATAATTCCAAAATATTTCTTTAGCATTTTTCCTGTAGAACTTGATAGGTATTTTAGTAACTTTGCTCACCAAGAAAGGGTATTTTATAAAGAAAAGATGAATATTTTCTTCTATACCACACTTTATCTGAACTAGGGATGGGCTATCATATTCTTTGGTAATGAATGAACACTTGCTGAGTATCTACTGAGGCTAAGGCACTGGGCCAGGAGGAGGAATCTGGTGGCAAATAAGACAGAGTCCCTGCTCTGTCTTGGCCATTGTGAATTTGAAGGTAGGTTTGTCCTCCATATTAACTATGATGTCATCTTAATCCATGTGAGACTATGACACAGCTATTCCCCCCCAACCCCACCCTCTGCAAACCATAATAGGATCCTTTTTAATTTATAAATGAAGATGTCTTGTGGATCCTGCTACTGCCTATTGAGGGAAAACACCACTCTCCTGGTCTATTTTGGGAGTGGAAGTGGCTTGGCTGGTGCGATTCCTACTCTTGATGTGGATAATTCATTACAACCAAGACTTCCCTTGTATTTTACTTCTATGAAAAACAGCAGGAATAAGCTATTTTTGAATCTTATTTTCAAATAAAACATTACATTTCTAAAAATGAATCTTCTGAAAGGTACATCATAATCATAAGGGCATTGACAATCTGTTTTCTTGTCAAATACAATGAAAGTAAACTGAACAAAAAATTATTATTGTAAAATAAAGTAATGGAGAAATGTAGTGGTGTAATAGTGAAACTGAAACAAACTTTACTGTTTTGAGGGGATGTTATTTCCATTGATTCTGTCCTCCTCCTACATATGTAACTTACCTCTCTCTGCTGTCCTGAGTTTCCTCACTGGTTGGGACTGGATACTCATTGTGAATATTTCTCAGAATCTAACTTTTCTTGAGGGCTTGGACCTATTTTTCTTCTGGCTGATTTACAGCTTGCATTGGTGCTAAAATATGTTACAGTTGGACATATACTAGTAAAGTATCCTCTCCCAGCTCCTGGCAGTTTGATAAAATGAGTTCAATTTTCCTACTGATTTTTATCTAGAGACTAGAGGCCCAGTACACAAAATTCATGCACTGGGGGTTGGGAGGGCCCTCAGCCTGGCCTGCGCCCTTTCTCAGTCTGGGAGCCCTCAGGGGATGTCCGACTGATGGCTTAGGCCCGCTCTCCATGGGGAGCGGGCCTAAGCCATCAGTCAGACATCCTTAGCACTGCCACAGGGGCGGGAGAGGCTCCCACCACTGCTGCTGCACTCGCCAGCTGTGAGCCTGGCTTCTGGCTGAATGGCACTCCCCCTGTGGGAGCACACTGACCACCAGAGGGCAGCTCCTAAGTTGAGCGGGATTGGGCTGAAACTGGCTCTCAAACATCCCCCAAGAGGTCCCGGATTGCAAGAGGGCACAGGCCAGGCCGAGGGACCCCACTGGTGCATGATTAGGGCCAGGGAGGGGCATGGGAGATTGTCCAACCAGGGAGGGACCACAGGAGGGCTCCAGGGCATGTCCGGCCTGTCTCACTCAGTCCTGATCAGCTGGACCCCAGCAGCAAGCTAACCTACCAATTGGATCATCTGCCCCCTGGTGGTCAGTGCATGTCATAGTGAGTGGTTGAGTGGTCTTAGAATATCATTAGCATATTACACTTTGATTGGTTGAACAGATGACCAGACACTTAGCATATTAGGCTTTTATTATATAGGACTAGAGGCCCATTTCATGAAGAGATTTGTGCAATAGGCCTTCCTTCCCCTGGCTGCCAGCACCGGTTTTCCTCCGGCACCTGGGACCCAGGCCTTTGCTCTGGCTGTAGCGGAGAAGCCAAGCCTCTTCAGTCTTCAGTCATCTTCAGTCTTTAGTCTTCACTGGGGCCAGAGCCTTCAGTCTTCACTCTGTGCCTGCATATGCAAATTAACTGCCATCTTTGTTGGGTTAATTTGCATACTCATCCTGATTGGCTGGTGGGCATAGTGGAGTGACACTAATTTGCATGTTTCTCTTTTATTAGTGTAGATAGGCAGAACCTACCTCTGTTTTCAACTACAGGAATACTTGGTACTCAGAGAGTAGTCCAGTCATGATTAGGCTAAAATAATTAGAATAAATAATGATAGAGAACATAGCTATTGTGGAGATATATAATATTATAAATATTCCTTTAGCATCTAATGGAAATTTGGGTCATTTAACATAATTGTTGACTGTTAATGAAAACAAAGAAAAAATTCTACACACACCACTAATATTAATATAGATTAAAGACCTGCATGCATTTCCCTTAATATGGCAGAGTTGCAAAGCAAAGGAGATGAAAAATCCATATGGGTGCTGACGATGGAGGGTTGAATTTCTAAGTTATCATTTAAAAGATAAGCCATGTGAGGCCCATGGGAGCTTTATGCCCTTTAACCACATATATGTGAGTGGTTATTATAGTGTGGTTTTGTCAAGGGAACTTAGCAACAAGATAAAATAACAGCTGTATATTTTGTAGAGAAGTTTGCTTAGGAAGGCAGTTGCTATGGAAACACCTGGCAATAGCGATTTGATTCGTGTTGTATGAAAGTGATGAGTCTACTTTGTCTAGATTATCTTCCTAGCACTGGCAAGTTCTGGGGAGGGAGGGGGGTAGAAATAATCTTTTCTGTACATTTGCATATTTAAAAACAATCCACTTCATTTTCAAACAGACACAGAGAAGACACTGACAAGCCTCTTCACCAATAAATCATATACCAAAATATATATATTATGTAAATTTACTGTATTTCAAAAGAGCTCTGACTGCCACAGCTTTGCACTGTAGTTCCACTTCACTCAAATGAGTCACATTCAATTATAAGTCCTCAGAAATTTGCTTAAAATAGTTGCAGCTGGAAGATGTAAAAAAAATCTTATGAATGAGCAAAAATGAAGTCAATTATACCCCATGGGGAAGTCTCTCAATGAAAAATCTGGTAAACAGGCTCTCAGAAAAAAAGGGGGAAACAGATGCTGACTGATAAGAATTTGCTTATTTTACCAGGGAGACACCAGTATGTATGTGCTAGAGCTGAAATGAGGATTTGGCTGAGCTGTTTTCTCTCTAAAACAGCGGTTCTCAACCTGTGGGTCGAGACCCCTTTGGCGGTCGAACAACCCTTTCACAGGGGTTGCCTAAGGCCATCCTGCATATAAGATATTTACATTACGATTCATAACAGTAGCAACATTACAGTTATGAAGTAGCAACGAAAATAATTTTATGGTTGGGTCACAACATGAGGAACTGTATTTAAAGGGCCAGAAGGTTGAGAACCACTGCTAAAGCTGGCAAGGTTTCAGTGAACTAAAATATCTTGATCAGAAGATGAAATTCGGTTCACCTCTGAGACTGGCAACACGCATTCCTCTCATGCAGAGGGAACTCAATTCAAGATGGCCAACAGCCAGCCATAGGCGCCTACAGAATGTAAATCTGTGGCATAGACCCAGAATGCCTATTTGTCAAGGTCAAGGCTGAGTGTCACCAAGAAATGAGCAAAAGGCAAATCTTTAAACCCCTTCCTAGTCTACCCCTCCCCTCAAGGCTTTCTTTCCCATGAAGCCATGGTGAGAAAACCTACTTTGCAGATGCCGTCACAAAGTTGTATTTGGTCTGACTTAACTTCAGATTATCTATTGTGTCCTGGGTTCAGGAAAAGATAATCTCCCATCTAAGGACCCCAAGTCCTTTTGTTTAAGGGAAACTTGGAGAGGTTATAGAAAGATGGAGATTTCTGAGAAATAAATCTCTACAAAGACTAAGAAAATTTAGCCTATTGACTTTAGTTATTCTAGCAAAATCTACCTACCAGGATGTGTCTTTTTTCAAAAACAACCATGTATTAACTTGTTATCAGAGCTTGGTTTTACTTTGAGATTAGAAGAGTGAGCCATGCATTTATCTTTCTTTAATTGTTTCCTGACTAAGTCAACAATTTGAAAGAAGAATGTGGGAAGCTCCCTGAATTCACTTGGTGGAAACTGGCTCTTGATGTTTTTCCGGATGTGCTTTGACAATTTATGGTCATTTTTATAGGAACCAGCATCCTATTTTGACCTTGGAGGCTGGGGTGGAGGTGTGGGGGTTGGCCTGACAGTGTGGCTTTTACCCCATCTCTAAGGAGCTTCACATGAACCAGCTTAGGAGATGAGAATGGAACTTTCAGAATAATTGCACGATTAATATTTAACATGCATTACACGTATATGGGTATAACACTGCCATTTCTAAGTATAACCTGGAAATGACACTGAGAGATCAATATTATTATTGTCTCAACTTTATAGATGAGGAAACTAAGATAGAGTAGGACATGCAACTTGCTAGTTTTCCAGGTAGTTTGGAGCTGGAATTTGATCAGGCTGTCTGACTTCAGAAGCTGAGCTCCAGGGCTCACTACTATACTGCAAGGTGAACTGACCTCCCCAAGCTTAGAGGACACTCTGAACCACCCTTCTGTCTAAATAATCATCCTATTCTGCCTCTGCAGACAAAGCTGCAGGGTAAATCTTTACACCCCTGGAGCATATCAGAGCTCACGCTCCAAGTCACATTTTTTCATATATTTCTTATTATTTAATTAGAGGCCTGGTGGGGTCCCTCACCCTAGCCTGTGCCCTCTCACAGTCCAGGAGCCCTCAGGGGATGTCCTACTGCCTTGGAGGTGGAAGAGGCTCCCACCACCGCCGCTGTGCTCGCCAGCTGTGAGCCCGGCTTCTGGCTGAGGGGCACTCCCCCCCGTGGGAGCACACTGACCACGAGGGGAAAGCTCTTGCGTTGAGTGGGATTGGGCTGAAACTGGCTCTCCAACATCCCTCAAGGGGTCCCGGATTGCAAGAGGGAACAGGCTAGGCTGAGGGACTGCACCAGTGCACAATTGGGGCTGGGGAGAGACACGGGAGGTTGGCCAGCCAAGGAGTGACCATGGGAGGGTTTCAGGGCATGTCTAGCCTGTGTCACTCAGTCCTGATTGGCAGGACCCCAGCAGCAAGCTAACGTCACTCAGTGATTGGCAGGACCCCAGCAGCAAGCTAACCTACCAGTCAGAGCATCTGCCCCCTGGTGGTCAGTGCACGTCACAGTGAGTAGTTGAGTGGCCTTAGCATATCATTAGCATATTACACTTTGATTGGTTGAATGGGTGACTGGACTCTTAGAATATTAGGCTTTTATTATATAGGATTTTGCTTATTAATCTGGAATCTTCAGCTATTTGAAAACGCCTTAAAAGTCTTGATGTACTCACGATATCAACTAATTTGACTGTCAACTATTTTTTAAAATTGTTCCCATTTGAGGACTCAAAATATACTTGAAGTAAACAAAATTAGGGGTATGTAAAAATAGAACAAATGGGACTACAAAAACATAATCATAGAAATTAAAATTTAACCACAGTCTCCTTACTCTCAGAAAGTTTATGGATATTGGAGCACACTATTATTTTATCTTCATTTTGGCTATCATAAGAAAAAATAAGTTTCTCTTGGAATAGAAATAGCACAAGCTATCTAATGAAAGGTATGCTTTGCTGATATTTCATGTAGGAAACAGAATTTTCATCCCAAAACACATTTCTTTGGCATAGGATTATTTTAGGCTAATAAATTTTAAGAAACAGCAGAGATGAAAGAAGTTCCCCTTTGTATATTACATTTGTAAGGGAAATCTCCATCTGTAAGTGAAGGGGTGCAGAGTTTGCCACCCCACAGTGTGCCTTTTTTGGGGGGATATTGATTGTTTTAAGCAGGTTGTTTTAAGAAACAAAGACTCAGGAAGAAGCTTTGACCTCCCTATAACTGCCTAAAAGAATTTAGATAGAGGACCTGTTCCAGGAAGGGAGTCATCATCTTAGATAACTATAGTTTATGTGAACTAAGCATGATAGGAAGAAACCTAGCAAGGCCTGTGTGATCAAAGTCCTCTCTTGTCCCACTTGAAGGTGGCCCAGCAAATATTTGTTTATCAAACATTTGCCTCCCTTCCCCTTTGAAGTCCAAACCACATTCTGTTTAGCTGAAGACAGCATGGTGTATAAGCCTCAACTGCCTGATTTGTCCTTCTGGCCCCATATTCTTGTGGAGCCCCAACCCCCACATGTATATACGTAATTAAATCTGGTTATTTTCTCCTGTTAATCTGTATCATGTAAATTTAATTCTTAGGCCAGCCAGAAGAACTAAGAGAAGAAAGAGGGACCATTTCCCCTCCCCCAGATAGAGTTGACTCCCTCCCTGTACCAGTAAGAGGAGGATGACCTTATTTCTAGAAACTCATCAGTGCAGAAGGCATAGACTTAAATCTGTATCATAATCTTACCCTTCTTTATTGTGCTTTTCCTGATAATCTCCCATAACTGACTCCCCTCAATGCCTTTTGTCTTCAGCTGAAGATGGTATTTAAAGGTGGTGGTTTGGGCCATTTGGGGAAAGTGGCTCAGGGTTCCTAGGTTTCTCCCATGTATACAGAAGGTTCATATATTATTAGAGGCCTGTGCACGAAATTCATGCATGGGAGGGGGGTGTCCCTCAACCTAGCCTGCACCCTCTCAAATCTGGGACATCCCTCTCACAATCCGTGACCACTGGTTCCTAACCACTCACCTGCCTACCTGCCTGATCACCCCTAACTACTCTGCCTGCCTGCCTGATTGCCCCTAACCACCTCCGCCTACCTGCCTGATCGCCCTAACTGCTCTCCCCTGCTGGCCTGATCCCCCTAACTGCTGACCTAATCCTCCTAACTGCTCTCCCCTGCTGGCCTGATCACCCCTAACTGCCTCTGCCCCTGCCTCGGCCCCACCACTGTGGCTTTGTCCCAAAAGACGTCCAGAAGGTTGTCTGGAAGATGTCCAGTCTAATTCGCATATTATCCTTTTATTAGTATAGATTAAACTTGTGTTTGTTTTTCTCTTGTTAATCTGCTTTTTATTATAGGATGTCTCAAACAAGAAGCCAGAGGGAAAGTATCCCCACCCCTTCCTTGCCCCATTGGGAAGCCATGTTTTGCCAGGAAATACCTTCCATGGACAATCTTCCAAAAGAAACTCTTTCTTTGAAGACAAAGCTCAAAATTAAGGCTTAAGGTTAAAGGAATCAGGAGAGGTAAGTTATTTTCAACCCTTTTCATTTCATGATATGCATAAACTAATTACTGAAATTCTGTGGCACACCAAAAAATACATTATATTTTTTTGCTGACTTGACAAAAAATGGTAGGTATAATTTTGATTCGTTCACACCAGATGGCTTTTGTTGTGTTTGCTGTTGTAATTTTTTTTGAAAATCTAAGGGAAATGAGGTCACCCCTGACTAAATAGTCAGATATTGTATGTTTCAAAATTTCTTGTGGCGTAATGGTTGAAAATAGCTTGGATACGTGATTCTGTGATCTTAAGAATTTTTGGATTTATAAATCTATTTCAATATCTAAAGGGACTATATTATGTCACTTTTCTTGCATTTTCTCTCATTTAACATATTTTTAGTCAAGCCTGAAAACAATTTGACACTTCCAGAAATCCAATATCGCTTCTTTATTCTGAGTTAAAGTAAATATATATATTTACTTTATATATATATATATATACATATATATATATATATAATCTTAAATGCTAATATAATGAAGTGCTCCAATTTTAAAATAAAAAATTAAAATATGTTTATGAGAATATATGTAAAGTATTGACTTTAACAAAAAAATAGCATTATTTTAAAGAGCAGTTCTCTTTTCTGATTTATTTTATCTTGGATTCACTTACCCTGCCTCCCTATTTCACTGAGTATAAAAATGAAAAGAAATTAGCAGCAGATTCAGAAGGATTTCCAAGCTCAAGAGGACAAAGTTAACGGCTGCTAATGCTGAAACTGTATTGACCGCTGATGGCATGCATGCCTAGGAAATGCATTTAACCTTTCTGCTCAGAAACACCATTGACAGCAACATCATAGATATATTAGTACAGACGTTACACCCTGCTCAGGTACTGTTGGATTAGACCCATTATGTTCTATACCAATAGTCTAGAAAGAACCCACTTTCTACTACACTGGAGGGGAGTTGTTTTTATAAATACTTTGAATGTATTTTCTTGTTGAAAGCATGATGTGCACATCAAAAGCATTGCTCACAATTGAGCAAGTCATCCTTGCACAAAGCTCTCTAAGAAATAATGCCAAACTTATTTCATTGGTGGTGGGGATGGGCAGTTGAACTCTGCAATGAATTCCAGAGACAGTTATGAGGGTACATGCTGAGATTTTAGGAAACTCAGATCTCTAGCCCTGATTTTCAAATCCAGACCAGTCTGACATTTATTATTTCCCAAGTTTCCCACATATGGCTATCTTTCTTCCTTATCTCATTATATACATACTAGTGACCTGGTACACGGAATTCATGCACATTAAAAGGGAATTAATTAGAGGAAATATTTCAATATTGCTATTTGCCCTTTGTCTTTAATAGAAGTGTCAGAGATGAAAGAAAATTAGTAAAATGTATATGAAAATCTTTCTCCTGTCAGAGTCTGGGGTGTGCCATAGGAACCAGAGTCAAGTCCCCACCCACCCACTTGTGCCTCGAAATTGCACAAGATTCAGACCCAGCCGGCCCCGCCCCCATTGAGCTAGATCCAGACCCGGCCGGCCCCACCCCCGTCAAGCCCCGCCAGGCGGGGTGGGGGGAGGGGAATAGCCTCAGGTCCCCTGGCCTGGGGAGGGGTGCGTGGCCTGATGTCCCCCAGCCCAGGCCAGGGCAGGGGGCAAGCCTTGAGGACCCTGTCAAGCCCTGCTGGGCGGGGGCTGCAGCCTCAGGTCCCCTGGCCCGGCACTGGGGCAGGGGGCATGGCCTGAGGTCCTCCCTCCTGGGCCAGGGTGGGGAGCGTGCCTTGAGGTCCCCTGTCAAACCCCACCAGGTGGGGGCGCAGCCTCAGGTCCCCTGCCCCAGCCCAGTGCCATGCAGCCTCAAGTCCCTGCTGATTGCTCATTAAGGCTTGTGTGGAAACTTGGCCTTTGCTGTGGACACAGCCATCTTGTGTTACGGAATCCCTGCCTCCACTGTGGGCGCAGCCATCTTGACCATTATGGTGTGATGGTCAATTTGCATATCCACTCCTTATTGGATAAGATAGTGGAATGTTTATAAAATATATATCCTATACTAATAAAAGACAAACATGCAAATTGACCATACTTTCGCTATGCCTTAAGCCACATCCACCAGCCAATCAGAGCGACTATATGCAAATCAACCCAACCAAGATGGCGGCCGGCAGCCACGGAGCTGGAGCAAGCAGGATGCTTGGTTGCCCCAATGATGCAGGAAGCCAAGCTTCCTGCTGGCTCTGAGCGCCACTGAAGGCAACAAAGTTTCAATTATAGAAGGTAAATAAACCCCAGATACCTGCTTTCAGCCGGCCGTGGCCACAGAGCTGGAGCAAGCAGGAGCCGGCTCTGAGCTCCACTGAAGGCAACAAAGTTTCAATGGTCCCCACTGGGGTGGACATCCTCCGAGCGGTCCCACACTGCAAGAGGGCATAGGCCGGGCTGAGGGACGCCCTGAGTGCACAAATTTTTGTGCACTGGGCCTCTAATATATACATATATATATATATATATCCATGTACACAAAAGTTCATTTGAGACATTGCTTTCTGTTGGAATAGAGAGGAATGGAAAGACAGAATTGGCTGACTTTATGATAGAAACTTCTGAGTCACCAAATCCAATTTTAGTCTCTTGCAGATTTTGAGGTGGTACCACATAAATACTTGAATAAGCATTGAAATTAACTTTGGCTTTGAAGAAACGTGGAGCAAGAGATGTTCTGTCCCCATACGGTTCTACTTTTAATACTAACAACAGAAAAATTCTGAAATATCTTAATCGGTTAACAGTCACAAGCCAAAATTAGCAAAAGACTGCTCATGTTCCTGAATGTGTAATAAAACTTTGAATCAACTTCCAGATGGCTATTTCAGCTTTATCTAGAGAGAATAGCCAACCACCAGACACCACCACCTCTTGATTTAACATGAATGTTACAGACGGTGGCTCACAACAAATCCAAAAGCAGCAAACACTTCTTCTTCTTCAGGACTATTAGCCTGTCCCAGAACTGTCCTCACTTCACCTTTTTCTGCCTCTATTATCTATAGCCCATGTAAATTCTTTCAAAACAACTTATATCTTTCTTCCCCAAACCCATTGTACGAAAGAGTTTTATCAACCCCAGGACAATGGATGTGGGGGTGTTTGTCTTCTCCATCCAGCCCTGTGCTGGTGGCTCAGACTGCGTGCCCCAGGACCTGGTCCTTTTCTAGATAGCATGTGGCTCAATAAACATTTTCTTTCAGAACAACTTTTGGCCTTGAAGGATTTTGTTTAAGTTTGGATACACGGTTAAATATGTGTTTTAATTTATCAGACATGTTTTCATAATTATTAACGTTGTTTCTCATTATAACTATAGTGAGTAATTATTTGTCCACTCCTTGTCCCCAAGCTTCTTACTGAGAACTGACACTTCTGCAAGTCTACACGGTCACCTGGGTGACTCTCAGCACCTAGAATGGCCTTGTATTTTGGCTACAATCAACTGAAACAGGGCTTCACTTAGATTAGACTAGGCCAGTGGTCGGCAAACTGCGGCTTGGCAAACCACAGATCATGAGCCACATGCGGCTCTTTGGTCCCTTGAGTGTGGCTCTTCCACAAAATACC
>NW_005361351.1:1644499-1648215 GCF_000412655.1 Myotis brandtii
AGAAGTCGGTATTTTGTGGAAGAGCCACACTCAAGGGGCCAAAGAGCCGCATGTGGCTTGCGAGCCGCGGTTTGCCGACCATGGGACTAGGCTAATCACAGTACATTTCCAAGGGGTTTAGCATTGGCACTAAAAGCATTATGTGATTTCTTTATCAAAGGCTGGGCCCTTACCGTGTTTGAAGCTTTTGGCAGCCTTAACATCTACCAAGTGGATAAGGGAAACAGAAGAAGCCAGTGCAAAGAGAGAAAAATGAAGAAGAGGTCTTTTGCCAAGACCTCTCATTACAGGTAGGTCTTTGAAATAACGCAAAGCATCTGCTATTCACGTTCCCTTTTTTCTTCTCCAAGTTTTTCACACTGAAAACAAATAAGTTTAAAAAAAATTAAAGTGAAAAACAAAAGGATTTTGTGACATAAAGAATTATTGTAGAACTAGAGGCACGATGCATGAAATTCGTGCAAGGGGCTCGGCCCCCACCACAGTGGCGGCTTCCTTGGCCTCAGGCCCCCGCCACTGCGGCCTGATCCAGATGGTCATCCAGAAGGATGTCCAGTCTAATTAGCATATTATGCTTTTATTATTATAGATCATTAATTCTACATTGGAATAATCAGTAAGTAATGCTGTGTTTTAAATTACCCTAAAGTATACATATGTCATAATGAACATCCCAGCAACAAATGTTCAGAAAAGCAAATTTATAAGAGACTAAGACATCTGAATAGCTTGGAAGTCATTCAAAATGTGACATAAATATTCTAACACAAAAGGAGGAGCTATAAAATGCTCAGGGGATTTATATAGAAAATGTTTCCTCTTCACTTAAAGCACTAACTAAAAGCTTTGGAAAACTGAGTATGCAACACATTTCTGGTGGGCTAAGCACCATCTTTATCAAGCAAATTTTCCTGACTGTGAGTTAACATTTGAGTAGGTAAGAAGGAAAGCGTGTATTTGTCATAAAAGGTTTTATCATGCATATCCTCAAGCTGTGGAAGACAGCTCACTTATTGGAATCTGATTCACCTATTTAAACTACTATATTTTTTCCTATTTGTGACAGACTATAACATATCTCTGATGCTCACCACAGTTTTAAATGTATTCATATTCTTTTTTGTATATTTTTCCCACAGTTCACCTTAGCTTTGCATGTTAAAGTTTTCAAGATGTTTTCAAGGAACAAGAATTAAACAGATATTATATACAGATTTCTGTTAAATAACTTCTAAAAGTATGGTCAATCTTTTTATCATCATTCAATATGTAACAAAACCTACTGAATGTAGGTTTAATCTTGATTTTTCCTTTATTGTACAGCTCTCACCCAGACTATATAAAATACAAAGTCTAAAATAAAGATATGTAGTTGTATTTCTTTGGATTGGATGCCTTGGAATAAAACAAATAGCCTTCAATTTTTTAGTTAAACATTTTTATAAATAAAACTTTTTTCACTGTTTTTACAAATCTTCCTTTTTTGTCTAATAAAATATCTTCACATCTTAATTTTTTCTAGATAATTTGTAACTTAAGAATAATTTTATATGTAAATATATTTGCAAGACTAGAACAAAGAATCTCTTTTTACCTGAACCATTTGGAAATAAGTTGCAAATGTGATGTCCCATCACATGTAAACACTTTAGTGTGTAATTCTTACAAACAAGGACATTCTCCTACATAACCAAAATACAAACAATAAAATCAGGAAATTAACATTATGCATTATCACCATTTAGTCTAGAGACATACAGTGTGTGACCAAAGTAGGTTTACAGTTGTGAGTACGTGAGACACAGTTTATTTTTGTATATTTTTATTAATTATTGTATTTTCTATATGAACAATGGCATATCTACTTTTCCCATTGTATATTCAAGTTTTACCAATTATCCTAATAAATATCCCCTGGAAAGCTAGAAGTTCAAATGACATGTTGTATTACATTGTCTTACCTCTTTCAGTTCCTCAGGCTCTCCTTGTCTTTTATGACTTTAAAACTTTTGAAGATTGCAATACTATTATTCTCAAAAATCTCCTTGAATTACAAGAATTTCTTTTTCTAATCTCTAAGTATACACCCCCCATTCCTGCCCTACCCCAGCCTTCACTGCTCTCTAAAAAAAAAAAAAAAATTCTGATGGAATCATGACAGAAAAGGTAACTTTCTTCTTTACTGTTTTCTATTTTTTCTTTTTCTGTTTCCAAGATAAAAATTTATGGAATAAGTTTAGATTATAAATATTTTATCTTAATTGTCTACCAAATATGAAACACTCACATGTAGACATATGATAAAATATGCATCTGGAGTTGAAGATTTTTAAGGAAATCACATTAATCCTGAAGTCATTCAGGGCAGGAAAACACTGGATTTCCCTGATGACCGAAGGACCCCAGGCCTTGGCTTCCCTTAATTGTTAAAACTGACTTGAAACTAAAAACAATTAAACATGATATACTTCAATTATCACCAAAGATAAAATGAAAATTCCTATTCTTTTTCTCTTTCAAAATTGCCATGAGACTCAGAACTGCCTACATTGAGCTTAGAAAAAAAAATTGTTTTTAATTTAATTGATTCCAACTTCTATAATTTAAAGAATTTTTTGTGAATATCATTTTTAAAAGATAGAAATTTATTAATATTATGGCTATTATAAATGTTTCAATATCCAATTGGGTAGTCTTACAAAATAGTAATGGTATAAGTGGATTACATAGTAAATGCCTGGAAATAATAAGTTAACATGGAATTTCTGCATTTTATAAGGAGAAAGTCTCTCTAAAAGACAAGTATAGTTGTGAAAGAATCTGATGTTTAGAATTGCCTTATAATACTAAGTAACTCATACCAATTAGGATGGTTAAAAAGAAAAAACAAACAAACAAATATACCAGAAAATACCAGTGTTAGCAAGTATGTAGATAAACTGAAATCTTTGCACTATTGACAAGAATATAAATGGTGCTGACACTAGGAAAACAGTATGGTATTTCTCAAAAAAGAATCTAGACTAATAAAAGAGAAACATGGTAATTGGCGTACGACCGCTACCCTTTTCATTGGCTAATCAGTGAGTATATGCAAATTAACTGTCAGCCAAGATGGCGGCCGGCAGCCAGGCACTGAAACGAGCACGAGGCTTGCTTGCTGCAGACTCCAACGTTCCCCGCCTCACTTGCCAGCCTCTCAGTTGCAACTCTAAGCAACTATATACTATGTTGCAAATAAGAAGGTAAACAAAACCCCAGAAAACAGCCGGACTGAAACCCAGCCGGACCGAAACATTGTATCCATGTTTTCAGCAGCGAGGCAGGCCTCAGAAAAGCTGGCCCAGAATTAAAAAAAAAAAGAAAACAAGGAGCGGTTGGAAGCTTTAGTCACTTGCCAGCTGGAAAACAGCCGCCCGCCCCTCACCCAGACTCGCCAGGCACCCCAGTGGGGACCCCCACCCTGATCCAGGACACCCTTCAGGGCAAACCAGCCAGCCCCTACCCATGCACCAGGCCTCTATCCTATATAGTAAAAGGGTAATAGGCCTCCCAGCACCGGGATCAGCGGAGCAGCGAGGCTCCCGGCACCGGGATCAGCATGACAGGGGGCAGCGCCCCAAATCCCCTGATGGGCCCTGCTCTGTGAGTGACAGGGGGCAGCGCCCCAACCCCCTGATCAGCCCTGCTCTGTGCCTGATAGGAGGGAGCTCCCC
>NW_005361351.1:1648849-1651326 GCF_000412655.1 Myotis brandtii
CGCCGGGGAACTTGAGATTGGGCCTGGGGACCTGAGTCTGCGCTTCCTGCCCCAGCACTGGGGCTGGGGGACCTGAGGCCTTGCCTCCCACCCCGGCGGGGCTTAACGGGGGACCTGAGGCTGCACCCCCTGCCTGGTGGAGCTTGAAGGAGGACCTGAGGCTGTGCCCCCCACCTCGCGGACTTGACGGGGGACCTGAGGCTATGCCCACCGCACGGCACTGGGCTGGGGGACCTGAGGCTGCGCCCCCCGCCCTGCGGGATTGACGGGGGTGGGGCTGGCCAGGTCTGGGTCTTGCACGATTTAGAGGCACGTGTGGGTGGGCGGGGACTTTACTCTGGATCCTGTGGCGCTCCCCAGACTCTGACAGGAGGGAGATTTTCATATACATTTTACTAATTTTCCTTCATCTCTGACACTTCTATTATAGAGAAAGGGCAAATAGCAATATTAAGATATTTCCTCTAATTAATTCCATTTTAATGTACATGAATTTCATGCACCAGGCCACTAGTCTATATATCCTACCTAATAATAGACAAACATGTAAATTAACTGTCCCTCTGCTACGCTCACCAGCCAATCAGGAGAGTATGCAAATTAACCCAACAAAGATGGCAGTTAATTGCATACGTACGGGCAAAAACGGCGGAGAGAAGACTGAAGGCTCAGTCCAGAGCCGGGAAGACTGAAGGCTCTGGCCGGAGCGAAGGCCTGGGTCCCGGGTGTCGGAGGAAAACCGGTGCTGGCAGCCAGGGGAAGGGAAGGCCCTTTGCACAAATCTCTTCGTGCAACGGGCCTCTAGTATCTACACTAATAAAAGAGAAACATGGTAATTAGCGTACGACCGCTACCCTTTTCATTGGCTAATCAGTGAGTATATGCACCATTCAAATGGAGCACACTGAGTGGAGAGAATCGTATGTGTCATTACATAGAGAACATGGCATTATGATGCTATCTGGCTGAAGATCTCATTTATTTTGCAATTTAGAGAACATAGACATATCAGGCATTGAAAATGAATATGCATGCTTAAATGCATGACTTTATTTTCATCTGTAACAACCAGGAGGTGCATTGATGGGTCCTGTGGCGGGGTGGGTCTGGGGTCTCATGGTGCAGTGGGTCTGGGTGAGGCTGCATGACACAGGCCAGGACCAGGGGACTTGAGGCTGCGACCCCCGCTCCGGCACCGGGATGTGAGGCTGCATTCCCCGCCCGGTGGGGCTTGACAGGGGTGAGGCCGGCCAGGTCTTGGTGTCACCCAATGGGGGTGGGGCCGGCCGGACACTTCTATTATAGAGAAAGGGAAATAGCAATATTAAGATATTTCCTCTAATTAATTCCATTTTAATGTACATGAATTTCATGCACCAGGCCACTAGTCTATATATCCTACCTAATAATAGACAAACATGTAAATTAACTGTCCCTCTGCTACGCTCACCAGCCAATCAGGAGAGTATGCAAATTAACCCAACAAAGATGGCGGTTAATTGCATACGTACGGGGCGAAGCAGCGGAGCGAAGACTGAAGGCTCCGTCCAGAGTGAAGGCCTGGGTCCCAGGTGCCGGAGGAAAACCGGTGCTGGCAGCCAGGGGAAGGGAAGGCCCTTTGCACAAATCTCTTCGTGCAACGGGCCTCTAGTATCTACACTAATAAAAGAGAAACATGGTAATTAGCGTACGACCGCTACCCTTGGGCACAGGTTGGGCTGAGGGACCCCCGAGTGCACAAATTTTTGTGCACCGGGCTTCTAGTATATATATAAAAGCCTAAGCGACCATTATGACTGAAATGACTGAAATGACTGAAATGACCAGTTGACCAGTCATTATGATGCACACTGATCACCAGGGGGCAGACATTCAATGCAGGAGCTTCCCCCTGATGGTCAGTGCATTCCCTCAGCCAACCTCCCACAGTCCCTGCCCCCTGACCAGTCCCTCCCCTGGGCTAAGCCTCCGGGCACTGAAGAATCTGGGTCCAGGAAGCCTGTAGGAATAGAGCAACCCTGACACTGATCAATGCAGGGTAGCAGCTCAGAGGGGCAAAAGGCAGGCAGCAACCTAACTGCAAAGACGTAAAGTAAGCACCACCGCCATCTTACCTCTGCTCCTGCACCATGCACATAGCCACTTGTAGCTCGGCCCGCGCCTTTCTAGGCTCCTAACTGCTGATTGGCTAGTGCTCCTATGGCAGTGTGCCGCCATTGGTCGAAATCAGCTAGCTATCATGCTTGGGGGCGGATTCCTGAGAAAATGTGTGGCTGAGGTAAGAGAGATGACCTGTCTGTATTTCAGCAACACTGCCTAAGGGAGAGTGAAGTAGCCCAAGTGTGGACAGTGAAGTAGAGCTGTATTTCCACCTCAGAGCGTAACTGCTGTTCAGGCTGTTTTGGGGTCTGTGGTCTTTGCTTACCGCTACCTCAGCACATCTATACAACTAGATTGGGGCCTACCGGCCAACCTCC
>NW_005361351.1:1651941-1673450 GCF_000412655.1 Myotis brandtii
TGAAATGACCAGTTGACCAGTCACTATGATGCACACTGATCACCAGGGGGCAGACATTCAATGCAGGAGCTTCCCCCTGATGGTCAGTGCATTCCCTCAGCCAACCTCCCACGCTGGCCAACCTCCCGCGGTCCCTCCCCGCAGCAGCCAGCCAACCTCCCACAGTCCCTGCCCCCTGACTAGTCCCTCCCCTGGGCTAAGGCTCCAGGCACTGAAGAACCTGGGTCCAGGAAGCCTGTAGGAAGAGAGCAACCCTGACACTGATCAAGGCAGGGTAGCAGCTCAGAGGGGCAAAAGGGGCAAGGCAGCAACCTAACTGCAAAGACGTAAAGTAAGCACCACCGCCATCTTACCTCTGCTCCTGCACCATGCACATAGCCACTTCTAGCTCGGCCCCGCGCCTTTCTAGGCTCCTAACTGCTGATTGGCTAGTGCTCCTATGGCAGTGTGCCGCCATTGGTCGAAATCAGCTAGCTATCATGCTTGGGGGCGGATTCCTGAGAAAATGTGTGGCTGAGGTAAGAGAGATGACCTGTCTGTATTTCAGCAACACTGCCTAAGGGAGAGTGAAGTAGCCCAAGTGTGGACAGTGAAGTAGAGCTGTATTTCCACCTCAGAGCGTAACTGCTGTTCAGGCTGTTTTGGGGTCTGTGGTCTTTGCTTACCGCTACCTCAGCACATCTATACAACTAGATTGGGGCCTACCGGCCAACCTCCTGGGGACCCCCCAACCCCTGAGTGCACGAATTTTGTGCACCAGGCCTCTAGTTACTATATAATCCAGCAAAACACCAAACTATACTTCAAAGTGCCTGTACCATTTTGCATTCCCACCAGCAATTAATAACCATGCCTGTTGCTGCACTTCTTTGCCAGCATTTGCTGTTTTCAGTGTTTTGGATTTTGGCTACTCTAATAGTTTTATGCAGTATTATCTCATTGGTACTTTAATTTGCAGTTCTCTGATGACATATGGAGCACTTTTTCATATGCTTTTTTTCAGCTTTATACATTCTTTGGTGACATGTTTGTTCAGGTCTTTTACCCATTTTAATCTCTTGATTTGTTTTTATTGTTGAGTTTTAAGAATTCTTCTTATATTTTGGATAACAGTTTTTTTCAGATTTGTCTTTTGCAAATATTTTCTCCCAGTTTGTGGCTTATTTCCTTAATAGTTTTTTGTTTGTTTGTTTCTTGTTTTTTGAAGTAATCAAATTTAACATATTATGCCAATTCAACACTCATTTAGAGGAAGAGGGCCATAACACTAAAATTAAACCAAGCTGATGGTACTACTGATATTTTTTAAATATGTGCTTTTGCTTCAGTTAAATATTGAAGTGCATTTCTGCATTTCTTTTTTTAATTTTACATTTGTGTGATTAGACTAACCTTGTAAGCAAAAGGTCACGGGAGATTCATTCTGCTGTCATTAATATCCACTATGTTGATTAACATTCACTCTGCCAAGTTCTCTTGAATATGGCTGGGCTCTCCTGTCCTTGTTTACCAAATATTTAACAGAAAAAAATTGGACAGAATGAGAATCTCATGGCCTTTATTTTAACTTGAGAGATTAGATCTTGCAGCGGTTCTCAACCTGTGGGTTGCGACCCCTTTGGCGGTCAAATGACCCTTTCACAGGGGTCGCCTAAGACCATCCTGCATATCAGATATTTACATTACGATTCATAACAGTAGCAACATTACAGTTATGAAGTAGCAACGAAAATAATTTTATGATTGGGCCACAACATGAGGAACTGTATTTAATTTTCAGTTTAATATCTAACTTTGCTGTCTCTCAATGCACTGACCATAGGAAAGAGAAGAAAATTAATTCTGTTTCTTCAGTCTGAACAGAATGTTAGGAATTCCTAACAATACTAATGAGTCTGTCTAAATATAGAAATAATAAGTAGCTTATTTATCTGACCAGTCAATTCAGTTAAACAACTTGCTTAAATATTTTTCCTTTTCCTAACATGATTGCATAATTGCACAATTCATTGCATTAGCATAACATTACCTTCCCAGAAGTTAATAAACCTACATTTACTGTTATTTTCTTTTAAAATTTGTTTCTTTTGTTTGTTTTGGTAGTTATGACTATTTAAACTTTTCATGTTTCACCAATGAACGAAAGAGTGAATTTAATCTTTTTTCCCCCAACACATGATTTTAGCTAACCTAAATACTATGTAGTATTTCACTGCAAATGAACAATGTTGGTCATTTTATGGCAGATTTATGGTGGTAGAATTAGTAAATGATATTTATAGAAAAATAGGGCACTAGTTAAAGAAATCTCGCTGTCCGAGGTTGGGGGATGGGACAGGTGTCTAGAATTTTGTAGCAGGGACTTGATGGACAGTGACAGCAGGCTGATAGGTATTTAAGTTTTAGGCTTATCATGCATCCTTTGAAAATGTAATGCTCACGTTGATAAGAAAAATAATTAAGATAAGGCTTCCTGAAGTAGAGATACTTTCAAATTCTCCTCCGGACTCATGATATAACTCCTGAAACCTCTGTTGTATTTCAGGCTAATTTAGATTTGTGGTGTTCAAGGAACAGTTCAGTAGTCATCTATAAAGCTTCAGTTTAAAGAGAAGAACTTGATAGGAGACAGGCAATTGCCTTGGCGTCCTCTACACAAGGAAAAGGTGCTCCCCTTTCATCATTGATTGAAAAGGACTTACTAACATTTTTCATTTTTAACATATTTTTGCAAGAAATTATTCTCCTATTTTCTATTTTTTAGCCTTGTGAAATTGATTGAAAAGGACTTACTAACATTTTTCATTTTAACATATTTTTGCAAGAAATTGTTCTCCTATTTTCTATTTTTTAGCCTTGTGAATATATATATATATGTATATATATATATGCAAAGAAAACAATAATATCAAATTCACTGCTGAATTTAAATCATCACACAGGGAAGAAAGATTTTATATTTTTCCTCAATAAGGGAATCTGCAGAATTGAGATCCTGGCAGATACTGAAAGTTCTAAGGGACATGATAGCTTTTGAGGGAAATAGAATGAGAAAACAACATACTGAGGTGATCAATGGCCTATTAAAAAGTGGATCAAAGGAAATAAATGACTATATTTTTAAAAGTAAATTTCTGCTTGCATAATGAAAATTTTAAATACCATACTTCACAAAAGAAACTTAAGAAAGGATAAATATCAATAGCAATCCTCACCATCTCTAGGATTTTAATAGCTGGAAATTAGTATTACATATAGAAAAAAGTGATCATGATCTTAACAAATTTTGAATTTGACCAAGAAGAAAGTGGATTCTCAAAAAAGCATACTAGCTGAAAAAAATTTACCAATAAGCAGAAATATTACATGTTCTTAGGAGTTGTATGCAATAAAAAAATTCTGGATACATTTTAATTTAAAAAAGGGAAAAGTAGTAACCTCAACATTCTGTACACAAATAACATTCTCTCAATATAGTGTTCTGCTAACTAATGAAAAATACAAAGAAATACCTGTGAATATAAAAAAAAAATTGAAAAGCAAGTCTTTTATGTACTGGAAAAAAAATAAATGACAGTATATTATTTTGACTTGTAAAGCACCGTTCTATTAATATACTGAGTGCTATTTTGAGAAACCGCCACATTTTTATAATGACCAGATAGTAGCTGATGATACTGAGTTTGAAGATAAGTGCAATCACGCAGATGCAGTACTTTTGATTGTTTCAGAGATACTGACAGCTTCCATCTGGAGAACATGTCCTTTATCTATCCAAGAGATCCTGTCTTGAATATGTGGATGCAGGCCCAAATGGAGACCTTGTGATCTCTCTGCAGCAGTTGTTATTGCCCCAGTCCATGCTCAAGGAAACTGAGATCATGGATATTCAATCACTTGTCAAAATGAACACTGAATAGACATGGAGTTACAACGTGGCAAACCTTGGGAATTGACTGAAATGACCCCAGGCCATTAGCAAAATTTATTTTGTGTATATGCACAGACAGTACCCATTTACAATCAGAAATATTATATTATTTTTTTCCTAAAAAGTTTGCTGATGTAAAAAGTTCTGCAATTCATTTCAAATGAATTTTCCAGTCCAGGTATAGCTACATGGCCTTTGTCCTACCTGCAGTAATACTATCACTCAACAAAGTATTACTCTAGCATCCCCAAACTGTAGCACTAGCATGGCTATTGCTGACAGAAATGAAAGACAAAGAATCTATGGGTGTTAATGGGCTAAGGAGGTCAGTTTTCTGCTCCTCCAAGCTGATGCATGCCTCTCCTGACTGAGGCTCTTATAGCTACTGCTGAAACACCCCTGGTAGCAAGAAATACACCTCCATCAATAGGTAAGGCATTCTTTCCATTTCCAAAAAAATATGTATTTTTAAAAACAGATCTTCCTTATTTTGAGAATAATTATTTTTTCTTTGGATATTCAAGGCATTTCTAGGAGACTTGCCATGGCAAAGAGACTGGATTGGAAATTTCACCTCAGACATTACCTGGGTAAGGGCCAGAAAAAGGATGAATTGCATGAGCCCAAATCAGTTAATTCCAAAAGTACAGGGGCCATTCTAGCTGACTATGAAGGAAAGTTGGAAGGATGGTACAAATAAAGTGAATCCAGTTGTTACTGTTTTCTTCATTTATAGATAAGAGATGTTGGAGGGTGGCCAATGAAGGTTAAGAATAACTTAAGAAATTAGAATAATGTTTTATAATATTGTTAATATGTTTAAAAATATGTGATGTAATGAAATAGCTGTGATGTGAAACCATGGCTTTATTTCAGCTCTTGTGAGTCAGTTATGAGTAAAACTGAAATATTATGGTTAAGATGGTGAGACAGAGGATATTTCTGATCCTACAGAAATATCTATTCTGTTCCTCCACATATTCCCACATTTGTTCAGGGCAGAATGTACCCATTCAGAAGATTAAATGTTTCATCTCTAGCATGTGACTACATGCTGGCCAATAAGGTGCAAGTGGAAACGTGAGGGGATTTCCAGATAACTCTGTAAAGGAAGGGAGCTCAACCTTCTCCCACTTCCTCCATGTCAGCGCAGAGCCCCTGAGCTCTGCATTAGCACTGCTGCTCTGAGTGGCTTTGAGTCCATGTATTCTTCTAAATTCTTCCCAACTATGCCAGGGCAGGTTCCTTCTTGAACCCTGCTCATTGTACTAACTGTTGGGAACTTAGTCCAAGTTACTCCTTTATCCTCTGTTCACTAGTTACAAGTATTGGGTCTCTTAGATGGAGAAGCCATGAGAAATTGTGGGTATATATGAATGAGTCTTTATTGCAGAAGCCAGTGGCACAACAGTCCTACACAGGCAAAACAGTCCTTCATAGCAAAGTCATATAGTCAGGCAGCCGGACACCGGCTGGTGAATGGATACATCTTTTCCATAAAAGCAGCATTAGTCTCTGTACCCATAGCTACTATCTGAGCAGCCACACGCTACTCCCTACCCATGGTCGGCAAACCGCGGCTCGCAAGCCACATGCGGCTCTTTGGCCCCTTCAGTGTGGCTCTTCCACAAAATACCATGTGCGGGCACGCATGTACAGTGCGATTGAAACTTCGTGGCCCATGCGCAGAAGTTGGTATTTTGTGGAAGAGCCTGCATTTTGTGGAAGAGCCAGACTGAAGGGGCCAAAGAGCTGCATGTGGCTCACAAGCCGCGGTTTGCCGAGCCGCAGTTTACGACCACTGCCTAGACTCACTGCCTCAGTATCTAAGCTCTCTGGCTCAGCAGTTTCTCTTGTCTTCCCTGCCCAGCACACTGGCTGATCTCTGTAGCCTCACATAGTAGCTACCTCTGAACTCTCCCAGCTCCATCTCTGAGCTCTCTAGCTTCTCTTCTTCACACTCCTCTAGCTGGTTAGTAACCTGTATATTACTCCAGAGACAAAGAAAGCTAGTAGCCAACAGTGACATCAATCATTTGGGCTACAGAAGAGCAGAGCATACCATGTGTCCCTGCACCTGCATGGTATCTCAGCCTTGATGCAGAGTGGCCTTGGACATTCTGGTGTATTGACAACAAGGCCTCTGTGCTTTCATTGGCCTTGACTACTAGGCTTCTCTGGCATGGTTCCCACACTCCGTCCTGCTGCCTGGAATGTTTAAGTGATGACTGAAGGCAAGCAGCCATACTGGCCTGTGAAGATGAATGCCATACCATCAAGACTGCAGCACAGAAAGTGCAAAGGCTTCAATGCTTCGTGGAGTGGCCATACCATCTCCAAACTGCCAGCTGATGGACTCCTTTCTCGTGAAAAACACCTGTATTTTCAAAATCATGGCTATGTTGGGCTTCTCTGTTATAATAAGCCACTTGTAATTATGTGGGTGATGAAAAGAACATTGGGAACTCACTCTTAGTTTGAGAGAAGGAAATGAATAAGGACTGAGGAAGCTTCTCTGGCTATATCATAACCTCCCCGGGAGACCCATGTGAATTACTACAAGAGACATGGAGACTTCCACCCACATGAGACATCTGAGAACTTCTATTCCTCTTCTCGTCCTTTCTAGTGACACAACGTACCCAAATGGCTCATTTCTTAGGCTCATCACTCAGTCACTCTGCATAAAAGTAGACAAATGTCTGTTCAAATGGTATAAACTTCAGCTATAAGATGATTAAGCTCTGAGGATCTAGTGCAGGAGTGGGCAAACTTTTTGACTCCAGGGCCACAATGGGTTCTTAAACTGGACCGGAGGGCCGGAACAAAAGCATGGATGGAGTGTTTGTGTGAACTAATATAAATTCAAAGTAAACATCATTACATAAAAGGGTACGGTCTTTTTTTTTTTTTTAGTTTTATTCATTTCAAACGGGCCGGATCCGGCCCGCGGGCCGTAGTTTGCCCACGGCTGATCTAGTGTATAACATGGGACTATAGTTGATAACACTGTATTGTAAAATTAAAATTTGCTAAGGTAGTAGAACTTAAATGCTCTCACAAAAAGGGAGAGAGAGAGAGAGAGAGAGAGAGAGAGAGAGAGAGAGAGAGATACGTGAGATGATGTATGCATTAACTAGATGATGGAAATTCTTTCATGTATACACATATCAAATCACCAAGATGTACATTTTAAACATATTACAATCTTCTTTGTCAATTGTACCTCAGTAAAGCTGAAAAAAAAAACACACACAAAATAAATAAAAGTAAATAAAAATTCAAACAAACAGTTAAAAGAAAAACAGACACACAGTGATTATAATCACATATTCGGTGATCATAGAGGTAATTACACTTGTGGCAGGAGCACACCATGGGGGGACAGTGTGACAGTCACTTCAGGCATGTGGTCATGTGGCCAATGATTAACAATGCTGAGGGCCAGAGCACAAAGATTTCATCCTGATCCTCACACCCCCAAACACAGTGAAGGAACACATTTACAATTAAACACGCACACATTTACACCTCAAGTAAGCAAATAATTTCTTAATGCTTTCTCTACATTGGAGAAGTGAAATAAATAGATAAAGCGATTGAAAAGATTATTAAAGAAGAAAAAGGGGGTGGACTCAAAATAATTCTTTGAGTAAAGGCATACTTTTTCAGCTTGATTGTGTAGGTAATTACCCCATTTCTGTACTCTGCTTTGTGAGCAAAGATATTTCTTTAAATTGACATGCTTTTTGTTCATATACGAAAGCAGTGAAAGTCACATTCACAAACACATTAGTCCTTCTACTGGAGTAAAATTCCATGTGCTGCCATTGCCTAGGAACATCAGGTTTGAAATGTCTATACCATCTGGGACAAAAGGTTTAGCTTCCAGCTGCATTCACTTAGTTCTTCATCTTGCCTAAGTGGAAACGCTGAGTGTCTAAGCAAAGACTTCTTTTGCACAGAGCAAAAGGGGATTTAATCTGTATTTTGTATATATACAGAAAGCCTAGACTTTGAGCTGAAGGCATTTCCCCCCCACGTCCAATGTTATCATGTCTCATTTTCCCCCAGCAGGATTGCTTGAATTTATGGCTGGCTATGGCCATCTCTCAGAGGGGATTACATAGCTGTGGGCCTTCAGAATTTCTGCAATGCTTTGATCTTTCAGAATCTATGGCCTGGTATTAACTGTAAAGCAAGGCTGCACAGATTAGTATAAAGGAACCATAATGGAATGATAAACTGCCGAGAAGGAAACATTGATTCCCAGTCTTGTGATTTTTTTTTAAAACATTTGAACCAGATTATTTTCCTTATCTTGGACAGTGAGGCAGCATAGTATGGCAGTTAGGAACCTGGGCCTCCCTCCATGCTGCCTGGTCTAAACTTAGACTAACCTGATGTTCTGCCACTTACCAGCTCTGCGTCTGTATGCACGTCTTTTCTCTTTGCACCTTATTTGTCTCTTTTGTAACACAGGGGC
The DNA here is from genome assembly GCF_000412655.1 of Myotis brandtii. NCBI lineage: Eukaryota > Metazoa > Chordata > Mammalia > Chiroptera > Vespertilionidae > Myotis > Myotis brandtii. The sequence continues at coordinate 1,660,359 of NW_005361351.1, forward strand.
AGTGTTAACAGCTAATAGGGATGCTTTGAGGGCTAAAAAGGTTATTTAAAGGAAAACAATTGGAAGAGTGATGGTTAGAAAGTAAACGCTCTATTGATATTTGTTAGTATTGGAGAAGCTCCTTTTTTATTTTTTCATATTATGCTATTCTAGAAAGAGTTAATCTGCACAGACTCTCAATATGCATCCTTAACTAAAAGAAGCAAGTGAGAAATTGAAATTTTTGAATATAGAACAGTTAGCTGTTTTACCTTTTTTACCTTCAAATGTCTATCCTATGACATAGGCATTTTTAGTTCCATTTGTTCACAAAGCAACTACAGAATATGCAACTCATGAGGGATGATTTATATACACTGTATACTATATAAGGTTAATTACTCTGCAAATGCTATAGAAAGGGAGCTATAATTCTACTTAGAAATTCTAATGAGAACTTGTCAAAAATAAATTAAAAGAGTCCTGGTCAGTGTGGCTCAGTTGTTTGAGCATTATCCCATGCACTAAAGGGTCGCTTGTGTGATTCCCAGTCAGGGCACATGCCTGGGTTTCAGGCTCAATCTCCAATGTGGGGTGTACAAGAGGCAGCTGATTGATGTTTCTCTCTCACATCTCTCCCTCTCCCTTCCTCTCTCTCTAAAATCAATAAAAACATATTTAAAAATTAAATTTAAAGAACATTATCAGTTATCCATTTTACTACTATGTACACATATTTTGGCACATTTTTAATGTGTTGTCTAGAATGTAGAGGAAAGGTTACCCTCATGCACTGTTGGTGGGAATTCAAAATTGATACAGCCATTATGGAAAACAGTATGGAGGGTCTTAAAAAATTAAAAATTTAACTGCCTATGGGTATATGTCTGAAGAAACCTAAACAATAATTTGAAAGAACATATGCAACCCTCATGTTTATTGCAGCATTATTACAATAGCCAAGATATGGAAACACCCAAGTGCCCATCAATAGAAGAGTGGATAAAAAATCAGTGGTACATATATACAATGGAATATTACTCAGCCATAATAAAGAATGAAATTTTACCATTTGTGATAGCATGGAAGGACCCAGAGGGTATTATGCTAAATGAAATAAGTCATTCAGAGAAAGGCAAATACCCTATGACTTCACATATATGTGGAATCTAAAGAAAAACATAAATGAAAAAGCTAAACAGAAACAGACTCATAGAACAGAGAACAGACTGATAGTTGCCAGAGGGGAAGAGGAGTTGTGGGAGTGGGTGAAAAAGGTTAAGGGATTAAAAAGTACAAATTGGTAGTTATAAAATTCACGGGGATGTAAAGCACAGCATAGGAAATACAGTATATTCAATAATGTTGTAATAACTATGTGTGGTGGCAGGTGGTTACTGGAAATATGGGGAGGGAACACTTTATAAAGTAATACAGTACATGATTGTCTAACCACTATACTATACACCTGAAACTGATGTAAAATAATATTGAACGTAAACTCTAATTGAAAAATAAAATTATAAATAAGAACTACCATATTATCCAGCAATCCCAGTTCTGGGTATATAGTCACTATATCAAAGAGTCACATGAAAAAAAAATGGTAACAGTGGTTACCTCATCGAAAGGGGGATTGGGTAGCTTGGAGATCAGATGTGGGAGAGAAACCTGTCTTTTACCAGTCATCCTTTTGTACTCATTCAAGCTTTCTATCATGTACATACTTTTTTAATATAAAAAAACAGAAATAAATAAAATTAAATAAATTAATTAAACTATACAAAGTAATTGGCTTTTGATTCTTGTTACTTTCAGCAGGGAAAATTTGGGCCTTTTAAAAAACACAGTTGTTTTTTTTCCATCTTTAAAAAAGTTAAAGTTTAAGGTCTGCACAAAGGGCAAAAATTACTCATAGTCAAAATCACCCTTTACAAACCATAAGTAGACCCTAAAATATAGTTAAGATATCTCATTTAGGGTATTTTATTCTGAAATATTCTTTTGGAACAGTGAGTTTTGAGCTGATGAGAGGGAAATGGAGAAATTCTAAACATAGATGATTGAACATTGAAACTGTTGTGCCTTCAGATAATAAGATTTTGAGTCATGAATGAGGAGTGGTTGTGAAACACAAGTGTTTCTTCTTGCCAGAAGGATAACCGTTATTCTAATATTGTCTGTGTGATTCATACCTGGTAACAGATTTGTTAGGTATAGAAGCATTAAGAGAAATACTATATAATAAAGAGGTAATATGCAAATTAACCCTCATGCCCTCACAAGATTGCTGCCTAGGACCAGGCCGGCAGGGGGGTTAGTGAGGAACGACCAAACAACTGAACAAGCAGGCTGCGTGGGGCGACCAGGCCAGCGGGGGAGCTGTGAGGGGTAACCAGGCCAGCGGGGGGGCAGTTGGGGATGACCAAGCTAGCAGGGGTGTCAGTTAGGGGCAATCAGGCCAGCAGGGGGGATGACCAGGCTAGCAGGGGGGTCAGTTAGGGGCAATCAGGCCAGCAGGGAGGGGGCAGTTGGGGGCAACCTGGCCGGCAGCCGGGGACAGTTAGGGGCGACCAGGCTGGCAGGGGGCAGTTAGGGGTGATCAGGTCAGCATGCAGATGCAGTGAGGAATGATCAGGCCTGCAGGGGTGGGCAGGCAGGTGAGCGATTAGGAGCCCTGATCTCAGGGATCAGGCTTAAACTGGCAGTCAGACATCTCCCGAGAGGTCCCGGATTGGAGAGGGTGCAGGCTGGGCTGAGGGGACCCCTCCATGCATGAATTTCGGGCACTGGGCCTCTAGTATTATAATAATACGTTAGAATAGAAGGCATTATATTCTACACTCTGGGTAGATATTAAATACTCACATGATAGGATTTACTTTTTTATTCACATCTCTTCATGTTGGCATTTATTCATTCATTAAACATCCTATATAATAAAAAGCTAATATGAAAATCGACTGAATCACAAAACGACTGGTCACTATGACACACACTGACCACCTGGGGGAAGACACTCAATGCACTCCCTGGGTGGTCAGTGCACTCCCACGGGGTGAATGCCACTCAGCCAGAAGCCAGGCTCATGGCTGGCAAGCTCAGAAGCGGTGGCAGGAGCCTCTCTTGCCTCCACAGCAGCACTAAGGACCTCTCAGGAAGTGTTCCTAAGCTGGCAGGTGGACATACCCCAGGTCCAGGACTGTGAGAGGGCACAGGCCAGGCTGAGGCACTCTCCCACCCCCAGTGCATGAATGTCGTGCACTGGGCCTCTAGTACATTTAATATTTCAAAAAAATTGTTTGAAAATTATGAGTTTCATTTGTTAATTTTACCTTGCTGTTACTTGACATCTATTTAACAATGGTACTTACTATGTTTTGTTATGTGATTACCTGGCAGACAATGGAGTGCATTTAGGTTTCATAGTCAATATTGCATTATCATTGTTTCACATGCTATGCTTTGATGAGACCCACATGATTTTAGAAATCTAGGGAGATGTCTCTTGTTTTCTGTGACTTTTTGGAAATGTCTTGTTTTATTTGCCAGCATCCACTTGTGCCAGCTCAGCTTCTGGGGTACAGGTGGCTGATTGAAGCAGCAATTAGCTGATGGCACTGCTGTTTGAGGGTGTGTACAGAAATTTTATGGCCACATCCAAATGCAGACACTGAGGTTGTGTGCCAAAAGAAGTCTGACTGAAGATTTTATGAAAATCTAGAAGCAAGCTTTTCAAAACTCTGATGCTTAGAAATAAATAAGTTAAATTCATCCATCATGCACACATCTTATATGACATAATTTACCAAAAAAAGAGAGATTTAAAAATAAATTTTGGCCCTAGCTAGTTTGGCTCAGTATATAGAGCATTAGCCTGCAAACTAAAGGGTCTTAGGTTTGATTCTGGTCAAAGGCATGTACCTTGGTTGCAGGCTTGATCCCTCATGCAGGAGGCAACCAATTGATATGTCTCTCACATTGATGTTACTCTCTCTGTCTCTCCCCCTCCCTTCTACTCTCTCTAAAAGTCAATACAAAAATATCCTCAGGTGAGGATTAACAACAACAAAAAAAATTTGGAACACTTAATCATGCCTTTGGAGAAAAACATTTAAAATACATTTAAATTTTATTTTATTCATGGAATCACTAAGTATTGAATACTGACTGGCTTCTAGGTACTAGGCTAGCTACTAAGGATAACAGTTAACTGGGGAAGGTTCATTCTTCCAATCTGTTCCAGTTTAGTGGGAGTGAATCAAGGATAATCCAAATATTTAAAATCAAAATACTGCATAAAAGTAAGAATAAATGAAAGATCTGTGGCTAGTCAAATCACCAACTTTCCCCATGGGTGGATATGTTCTCCTGTATGTTTCCAGCTCTGCATTTGTCCTCACTCCCTGCCTTTGAATAGTGCTAGTGAAGCCTCCTTCTACAGCAGCAGACTTATTTTATTCAAGAGCAACAAACACTTTGTGTTCAATAACTATTTCAAAGTAGTTTTGAACATGATGGAAGGATTACACTATAATTGTGCCTCCTTCGTAAAATAGCATTTGATAATTTCCTGCCATATCTAAATTGATGATTACTACTAACACCAGAGTTTTGACTGGCCTGTATGTGAACTCCACATTGAGTGAAAATCAAGAACCAATCGATGTGGATTTTGATTCTACTGTGCAGAAGTATGTGCTAGTACTGCTTTGTGAAAAACAAATTCTGTAAGACTAACATAATTTTCCTCAATACCATACAGTTCTAATTTTCATAAATAAAACTAAGAGAGGTTATAAGGCTTGTGTTTGGTTTCCAAGTACGTGAAGTAACACGATGCCAAATAGTTTATCAGTGTGTGGTTGGAGACATTTATTCTAAGGGAAAATATTTGTGGAACACTATCTGATTTTGGACAATGCTAGTAATATGGTGAAACTTCAAGTGGAAGCCAGAGGGGAAAAAAGCGATAGAAAAAAAGAAAGAACAAAATAATGTTTCAATATGAGGAGGTTGGTAGAAGATTTTAAAATAATTGTACAGATGTTACAAAAAAATTTATCTTCTTTTGCTTATTGAGACCTAAACAAGGACAAAGTGTTTAATTTTTAAGAAAGCATATTGGGTTGGTATAAAAATTCATCCAAGCTGTGTTGATTATTAGTTAAAACACCCTATTTTTTTTCACAAATAAATGTAAAAGATAACCACCTTACTGGGTTAATTTGGCTTTGTACTTGTTTGAAAACAGATAGGTAAATAGCTTTCTTAAAGATAGTTCATGTTACCCTACTCTTGTCTGAACTGGAGACTGGAAATATTTATAATCAACTCCTTTGATGTTCTCTGACAAGAAAAATACTCAATAGTGATTTGTAATTCCTATAGAGTTTGTAAAAAGAAATTCAATTAAATACAAATGTTTTTCAATTCATAACAAATAGGATGAGGCATGGAATTGAAGATGATATTTATTAAAACTGAGTATTAGACATTATGTCCAAATTTCATATAACTTTGTGTTGTAACATTTAATTGGCTATGGAAACCTCTCCAATGTATTGGTTTTCTCATGAATCAGCTGCACTTTGAATAGTTCAATTATTTCATTAGTTTCTTGTCAAAACATGGTAGTAACTTTCGTCACACTATACAAATGTTTAAAACTTGTTCATTATAAAGATATTTTAAAATATGACGACTATGGAAATTTACATTTACAAAGTATAGGATATGACTTGAATATGTAACCATAAGTTAAGAAAAGGTTGGAGCAATTAAAGATAGAAGTTGCATGAGCAAATGTTGGACTTTTTCTCCAATCTCAAAATTCAGTGGCTGACTTTTAATTGGAGTCCAAGGGTTTCATCTATGGCCAGAACCAGCAGTCTATTCCAGGGAAGCTAAAAAGAGCAGGCAGAGAATAGCATTTTTTTAGAGTAAAATGGAAATTTAGAAATTTAAAAATTAGATATTTTAAACTCACATTAAGAAAATTAAGGACTTGGTCAGACATTCCTGCTTTTTAGATTCAGTTGAAAATGTGTGACTTCTATTAAGCAAAATGTAAAGTTGAATGGAATAACTCGATTAAGGCACTTCCTTTTTTAATCTCTATAAGCATATTATTCCATTATAATTGAAATAAACTGTGAAAGTAATAAAATTCTCAGGGATTATACAATGGAAGATTATGTATTATGACTGATAAATGAAAAAATAAAATTTCTCTATAAATGTGAAACAAAACCTAGAAAAAAGTAGTAGCTACCATATTGACACACAAGTAATGACTTCCAAATGGTCTACATAAAATACCTCATCTAAACATTATGAGAAAACCTAGGTGACATGTTTTAATTTAGCTTGAATAAAAAACAAACAAACAAACAAACAAAACCCTGAGAATTGGTTAAGTATTTTGCATGAGGTCACATGGCTAGCAGATGGTAATATCACAGCTTAAACCCAGTGTAATGGACTCAGCTATCCGGTCAATGAAAACAGCACATGGCTTTGACTGGGGTGTAAACTTGTACTTATCCACTTCTATTGAGCTATGAAATGATGACTTTTTTAGTCTATGTTCATCAGTGAGAGATTGTTATCATTTAGTAACCAATAAAATTCACTAAAATAATATAATATGCTACTACAATATAATAATCAGTGTTGTAAGCAAGAATCTATACATATAAAGAGGAAATATGCTAATTTGTCTGTGAAGGTGTCCGCATAATGACCAATTTGCATATTGATGCATGTGCAGAAGGGGGCAGGCAGCCGGAGCCAAGTTCCCGGAGGTCTGAGGACAGTGCCTGACAGGAGCCCGGACTGCAAAGAAGGAAGAGGAAGCAGCCATGGGGAGCTCTTCCAATCTCCCTGCACGAAAACCCTATCACAGCCCCCACACCCCAGGAGGGACGGATGAACACCTTTCCCCAGCCCCTGCACCCGGGGGGTATGGGAAGGCTGACCAGATGGGAAGAAGATCCAGCCTCCTGGGTAGCTGCAGTCTGCACCTCTGACTCCCTATCTCTTCCCCCGCCACTCCCGCCAGGGGCGCCCACAATAATAGCACGCCAGCGACCACCCATCAGTGCCCCTGAGGCACCCTGGGCCCACGGCCCACTGCTGCTGGGCACCTTCCACTGGGGCCAGGCACGCCTCTCCTCCCTACAACTCCAGACCTGGGTGGAGGCAGACCTGAGTGACCCTCCAGGGTCAGACCCTTCCTCTACAGCAGCAGCACTGTCTCCACAGAGGAAGCACACTGAACCTCGCTGGGGGCTTGGCTAAACTCGCCCTCCTAGCCCACCTGGCTCCGCCCTGGCCCGGCCCCGCCCCGCTCCAGGAGATTGGAGCACTGCCCTGAGCAGGTACAACTGTGAAACAGCCACGTACAATTTAAAGAATGGCGCCAAGCAGAAAGGTTTGACAGTTACTTCCCCTTTGGCCTAGCTGCCCCCCTAGCACCCCCCCAGCCCAGCACCTCCAGGGATGACCACTGCTACAGGTCTGCTGGCCAGAGCCCGCCCCTCCGAAGCCTGCAGAATCCTCTGCAAAGCTTCAATAGCTAAAGTCTCAGGAAATAATCATGCTCTCCTCCCCTAATCAGCACCTGTTACCTGCAAAGGTACCCATGAGCTGAAAAATAACAATCCCTTATAGTTTAGACATCACTTACTTGATGAAACATTTCTAGGTTTATTAGCTCAGAACCTCCTCATGACAGTGAGGTAGGCGGAGAAGATATTACAATTCCCATGGTATATGCATATGTATTCAGAAATGAAGCTCAGAGAGGAAAAGTGTCAAGTCCACTGGTTCCCAAGGTGCAGCACATGCCCCACAGGGGGGCAATTTGATTTTAAGTGGGGGCAATTCAAGAATGAGTTATCAGTGAATTTTTTGCATTTCTTATGTTTCTAGGGGGCCTCATCTACAGTGTATCCTACATAATAAAAGGCTAATATGCAAATGACCAAATGGTGGAATGACCAGTCACTATGATGCGCACTAACCACCAGGGGGCAGACACTCAACGCGAGAGCTGCCCCCTGGTGGTCAGTGTGCTACCATAGGGGGAGCACCGCTCAGCCAGAAGCCGGTCTCATGGCTGGCGAGCACAGCGACAGTTGTGGGAGCCTCTCCCACCTCCTTGGCAATGCTAAGGATGTCTGACTGACGGCTTAGGCTCACTAAGCCGTCAGTCAGACATCTCCCCAGGGCTCCCGGATTGTGATAGGGCACAGGCCAGACTGAGGGCCCACCCCCCAAGTGCAGGAATTTTGTGCACCGGGCCTCTAGTCATAAATAAATACTAAAATGAGTAGATGAAAGTGTCAGGAGTAACCAGATTTTTGCAGTCTCAAAGTATCTAACAACAGAATACTAAATACAGAGGATGTTTAGTATTTTTAGTTGATAAATCTGGTCCAGATCATTTGATAATCAAAGTTAATATTGCAGTCATGGTACTGACAGCAAATGCGTTCTAAAATGATGCACTGCAAAAAACTCCATCATTTTTGTGGTGTGCCTGCCAGAAGTATGAAACCCAAATTTAATCCTGAGAAAACTCCAGACAAACCTAAATTGAGGGACACATTATAAAATAAATATCTAATATTCTTATAAAATATCAGTTTGTTGAAATATATGAAGATTCAGCAACTGTTCCTAATCAAGTGAAACTGAAGAGACATAACAACTGAATGAAATCAGTCATCTTGGGTTTTCTTTGTCCTTAAACAACATTACAGGGACAGTTGGTAAAATCTGGACTAGGTCTGTATATGAGAGAATAGTATTGTATCAATGCTAATTTTGGGAATTTGATGATTATACTATGGTTTTGTAAAAGAATGCTTTCTTTCCAGGCAATATTTAGTGACTTATTTAGGGAAGAAGGATCATCATACATTCAATTTCCTCGTAAGCATTTCAGAAAATTAATATGCAAACATATGTGTAGAAAAAAAGGGGGAGTGAATAAAGCAAATGCAGTAAACATATGAAAATTTGGGGACTCTGAATGAGTGTTTAGAAATTGTCATACTATTCTTTAAGATTTTAATTAGTTAAAATAATTAATTTGATCAAATACATACTTGATATAAGTAAAATGAACCTAAATTGGTGGCGTCCCCTTCTAATAAAATGTTAATCACCCTCAATTAATTAATGTCAAAAGTCAATATTTGAAACTGAAGAGAAGCATTGACAGATAATTGCAAATTTAAATAATTGACTTTTAAAGGTTAATTTTCTTATAGCTTAAATTTAATTATTAAAATCAACTGATGAAAACTCAAAGTATTCATAAAACAATATATTTAATGAAAGAAATAAATCATATTCTTTGATCATTCCAATAACATTTATGTAAAAATAGTGCATTTTTTGCTCTAAGAACTTTAACCCAATTCTTGAAGGTACCTTTGCTCAACTCTCTATAGGAAGCCATCTGGTGACAAGGTCATCCTATGCCATAGTGCCAGGGACAAAACTACAGAGAATAGATTCCCTGATACTAATGTAATATAAATGAACCTGGAAGCTAGCTAGTAGGCAAAAGCTTTATATAAATTTGAAATAGGGGTTTATTATATACTTGTTTTTGAAGGAGAAAGCATTCACTTAACCTATGCAAATTTGACTAAATTACCAAGAGTATAACCTGATTAAAGTAAGGCTTAACTCAGAAACACCTGGAATTTAAGAAGACAAGATTCTACACATTGTCATCTGCAGAATAATTATTTGTATTACCGAGGAATTTGTGCACTTCAATTTATGAGAGGATTTAATTATTTTCAGCTATAGAAAAGCTTAAAAAGAAGCTCTTTATTAAAAAAGATTAATACATGAACTGAAATGTTCACTTTAAAAATTCAAAGCACAAAAACTTTTAAATTCATGTAATAATGCTGATAACCAAAGGAAAATATAATGTTATACATATTAAAACTATAATAAAATCCACATGATAAGATTACTTAGTTCATAAAATTATAGTGCTCACTTACTGGCTTCTTTAGGGAGTAAATTGATGTCACAGTATAAGTCTCTTAGTCCTGGATCATTGCTCTGAAATTCTACCAGCAAAAATACACATTTTTGGCTTTGGTATATTTTCTAAAAATTCTTCTATCATGAAAACATTCTAAAGGACACAAAAATGGGAAGGCCAGCATAATGAACCATCATATTGTCTTCCATAAATACTTTAGGACATATAGAGAAGTTTCCTTTTTTTCTATAGAATTTCCATTCTTTAGAAATTACTTAATAAAATTATTCTAACAGGGTTAACACATTATTAGTCAATATCATGACAAAATAAAAGGTATAAAAAGTCACATCCCAACCAATAAATGTAAGAGGCTTGCAGCGGTATCAGTTGGAGATAGCTCCCCTTTAACCCTTAGTAATTTCACAGCTTTGACTAGTCTGGACCAGGGTTGGGACAAGACAAAAGAATCAAAACAAAAAATATTCATGTGACTAGCCTAGTTAAGCTTTTATTCATCCATTTGACAACCCTTAAAATGAATGACTGTATATTTCCCTCTTATCATGGACCTTCTGCACTAAAATTGATAAAAAGAAGGATTTCTGTATTGATTGGGTAAGACAAGTAATGACAGCAAATAACAAACTAGGCTTAAATCTAATTCTGTCACATATTGAGTGATTTTGGCATGTGAACTAATAATACAAACATTTCTAAGAGGATTAAATGAAACAACATACATAAAATATCTGGAATTTTTCAGCCTTAATAAATGTTTTTACTTATTTTTCTATTTTTTTTATTCAATAAACGTTTACATGTGAGTATATAAACATTTAGAGAAAACAGGGTATAGGGCATGTGTTATTAGCTGAATGTGACATTGAACAGTGAATACTTGAACAGTGTCTTATGATAAATATTGGACAAATCTGTCTTTAAAAAATTATGTAGAAATGGCTTTATGATAGGTAGAGGAAAGACTATTCATTTATCTGTTCATGTAACCAGAATGTGTTTTGTGCGTACAGACACAATGCTCAACAACATAGAGGACTTCCTTTCTTCTGAAGGCCCATATTCCCAAAGGCATGGATGTAAGTGATAAGTAAAATAAATAAAAATACTGTGTGGCAGTCACTAAAATGTCAGAAAATTAGAGTGTTATGAGATACATGAGCTAGTACTAAAAGGACCACTACATTGAACAACTTAAAGGATGCCAGGGCCTAGAATATCATGCTCTGCTGCAGTGCTTGACTTTCTCAATTTTATATTTAAACTAGAGGCCCAGTGCACGAAATTTGTGCACTCAGGGGGGTCCTTCAGCCCGGCCTGCACCCTCTTGCAGTCTGGGAGCCCTTAGGGGATGTCCAACTGCCGGCTTAGGGCCACTCCCCACAACTTGCTGGCTGGCCTGAGCAGGGAGCAGGCCTAAGCTATTAGTCAGACATCCTTAGCACTGCCATGGAGGTGGGAGAGGCTCCTGCCACCGCTGCTGTGCTCAGCAGCCATGAGCCCAGCTTCTGGCTGAGAGGTGTTCCCCCTGGTGGTCAGTGCACATCATAGCAACTGGTCATTCTGCCATTTGGTGTATTTGCATATTAGCCTTTTATTATATAGGATGATACCTCCTAGAGTTGCTCAGTATGATGAGCATGTGTCAGAAAATGACATCAAAACTGAGACCTAAAGTATGAGTTCGTCAGGAAAAGGTTTGGGGCAGAAGGGTGCGTAGAGGAGAAGAAAGAATACATATAAAGGACTGTGAGGGAAAGAGGGCTCAAAATTATGCCCTAGGAAATAAAAGAAGCTCTGTATGCCATGGAGATAGAGAGAAAGGCATGGAATGATGGAAGATGAGACTGGAATGGCAAGCAGAGGTTCAGAGCTCAGATCTTTTAGAGCATGTTAAGAGATTGAGCTTTATTCTAAAAGCAATGCAAAGCCACTGAAGGGGTTTGAACGTCAGATGTTAGCTTGTGAAGTGTTGGATATGGAGTTAGGTTCTGAAATTATCCAGGAGGTAGGCGGGAAGCCAGAAGGAAGAGTTTGAGCCCTCAGAACTTGAAGATGGATTAGATGAAGGAGACAGGAACAAAGTAAGAGTCAAAGATAAAGCCCAAATATCTGACTCTACAAACTGCATGGATGGTGGTACCACTGAGATATAGAAGTCAGTGTAACAGAGTTAACAAGACAGATAAGTATGATTTAGTATATGCAGAATTTGAGGTCCCTATATATCAGTTTAAGACAGGTATCTAGTACTCAGAATTGTAGGCATGGATCTCAATGGCATATCTGGAAAGTTTGAGAAAAATTAAAGATGCCCAAGCAGCACTGCAGGTCAGAAAATGAAAGAAAATGAGTATAAAAAAGATAAATCAATAGAACAATAGCTTGTAAAGCACTGGGTCAGAATTTTATTGTTGTTGATATTCAATATGGCCCTGGTCAGTGGCTCAGTTGGTTGAAGCATCATCCATATGCCAGAAGGTTGTGGGTTTGATTCCCAGTCAGGGCACAATTTGGGGTGCAGTTGGGAGGTGTAGAGAGCACCTGGGAAGGCACATGGGCATTTCTTTAATTATTGTCAGCTGAACCCAGTGGCATTGGCAAAGCCATGTCCTGGAAACACACTTTGCCAAAAGGCAGGAGTGTGGTCAGCTTGACCTTCAGCCCAGGTGCCAGGGGGTGGGTTTTGTTATTTAAATCCAGCCAAGCACCAGGAATGAATAGGACTCGGGTCCACCCAAGAATGCACATAATCTCCTTTGTCTTAACTTTTAGTAAAACTTCCTGCTTTTATGCTGTATAAAATAAATACGCTGTATTGGCTCGGGGTCCTTGTCCCTGTCTCATCATCAGAGGACAGTGGTCCCACCCGGCCCCAGCTTTTTTCTTCCATCTTTGTGTCTGTCTCTTCTTTAATTTTCCCAGTCCCCAGCCACTCCTACTCAGGAATCGGACCACTCTCTAGCCGCGCTGGACGAGTAAAAGAGAGACATATTTACAGAGAGGCAACCGATGGATGTTTCTCTCTCACATTGATGTTTTGTGTGTGTGTGTGTGTGTGTGTGTGTGTGTGT
>NW_005361351.1:1673486-1695149 GCF_000412655.1 Myotis brandtii
AACCTTCTAAGTTCTCCTTTGTATTATATATTCCAGATTTTCTTGTCACCAGCATAATAGATAGATCCTTCCAATGAGTGATTCTCAAAAGAGCTATAAAAGGCAGAAGAGACACTGTTTCCCCACAGCCAACTACTATAAACAAGATTAGGGAATTTCTGGATGGTGACATGGGGTTTGGGCAGAATCTCAAGTGTAGTACAGAGGATAGCATCTGGGATACAGCAGCAGAAAGCATTTGTAGCAGCTTCTCTGTGATTTCTGCATTTCCAGATTTTCTTTTTTTGGTTTGTTTTTAGTTGAGTAGTACTATGATTGCATTTAATAAGAGCTCATTGGTGACAGGAAAAGATGAAAGATTTAGGCAAAGAAAATTAATTACTCAAATACAGTTTATTTAGATATTGATGAATCATTTGATGAAGTTGTTCATAACCTTGTTATGATAAAATGGAAAAAAATGTGAATTGAGTGAAAGTCCTGGTATTTGAGATGATGATGGATTAACACTCACCTTAATGGAAGTCTCATGTGATATAATATACATTTTTATCTATGGAGCTATCTAGTTTTGAAGAGTATGAAAAAACAACATAGAAAACTGATCTATTAAATATGTGAACAACATGATTCGGGGCAAGCATGTTTATACATCAATATGACAGTGTAACAATTGGGATTGAAATATTAGGCAGAAACAAACAAAATAGAATTCAACAAATATATGAATTTTTCTCCAAAATGTGTATTTCTTCCAAAATGAAGAGAATTTTTTGTTGTTTATTTTTCCCAATTACAATTTGAACTCTCAGGAAGTGCTCATTCTTGTCAATGTATTCTCACTGGTCTTTAAGAGAAATGTTCCCTGACATTGGGACAGTATCCTTGTGTCAATATTCATTGTCTCAAGATGCTGGGACATGATTTGAAATGCTCTAATATACTTTGTGTCCTCAGACAAGAGCGGATGAACAGTCTTGATCTCAATATTGAAATACAGCTTTAAAATGACACTCTGTCAATAATATGCATAAGGTTTGTCCCACAGTTAGGAACCTCTCCTTAGGAAATACTTAAAAATGTGGGGGTTCAAAACTATAAGCATGACTTTTTTTCAAAATAATCTATGCAAGAAAGTGAAATGGTATAAACAACCAAAATAAAAACAGGAGAAAGAAATGTTATGTTATGCAAAATGGTGGTAATGAAGAAATGTAGAATTATGCAAATGCTTATGCAATATAATAATAATAGTTTTTAAAGAATACAGAGTTATATTATACCTTCAATTATAATTATGTAAAATTTCAATTCATAGGAAAAAGACCCGAAGGAAAAACACAAAATTATCAATGCACGTCTTGTAGAATAGTAGAACTGTGGGGATTTTTATTTTATTTTATGTAGAATATATATTATATCACATAAATACATATATACCTACATATATTCTCCACACTCTAAATGATGCTATAATATGGTGCTCTGTGGACACAAAACATTTTCCTCTTGAACCCCAATTATTATTCAATCCTGTGCATGTTTTAATGTATCTGCCAATTTTCCTAATGAAAGTATATTCTCTCAAGGGCAAGATTTAGGTTTTATTAATTTTTAAAAGCCACGCTTTTGCAGTACTTTCCACAAGAAGAGCACTCAATAAATGCTTGTTAAACAAATAAATTATATATCTAAACCGTATACTAATGGAAAATACTTTTATTGTAAAACTATTATCCTCCTAAGTGAACACTCAGAATATTGTACATTTAAATTATCAAGTTTAAATTTCATGATCTATTTAGAAATGAAAAAAATAATGAATAAAATAGAAAATGTGACAAATTATTGTTAGAATATAAATCTATTCTGTTAAAAAAAAAAGTCAGAACCGATCTGACATTTTTTAACAGAACCTAAAGGAGTTTTTTATTTAAAAACCCTGAGAGAAAATTTTCATCTAGAGAGCAAGGAAGAAGAAAAATTATAAATAACTATGCTGTCACATACTAAACTACAAATTCATCTTCGATGCATGTTGGAAAATGTGTTCCTTACAGATGACTTAAATTACATGAGTCTTATAATATTCTGACAATGCAACCCTGAGACATCTTAAAGAATTAAGCAATATATTCACAAAATGAAAACAAATATATGTACCTGCCTATGTAAGAAATATATATCATAAACTATTCCAATGACTAGCTATTAGATGGATATATAATATATATACCAGTCTACATAAATGAAAACTGTTCTGTAAGAACATATACATTTATTTATGTCTTCATAAACATTCACATAGCCCTCACCTTTCCCTCCCCCAGGACACACAGTCTGAATTACACAAGTAGCATAAGAGCCAAATAAGCAAAGTCAACATTTTTCAGATCTCACTGACATTAATCATTAGTGATCTTGGGTCAATGAATATCTAGCTTCAAAAATATGAGAGATGATATATTTCATCAAGAGACAATAGAATTTCTAAAGAAAAATAACCTCCCTTAAGAATAGAGACTACAAGAACACAGAATGGAGCAGATGATAAGCGAACTGGCAAGAAGTTCTAGATGACAAGATTTGTTAACAATGTACAACATGGAAATAAAAATATATATATTTTTTAAAATAGATATTTTAAAATAACAGATAATCTTAAAAAAATGATAACTTCATCAAAGTGAAGATACTTAGCTGGAATTTTCTCTTGGTAGACCTCCTTGAATCTCAATACATATTTTAGCAGTTAACCATTTAAGAACTATGTTGAGCAAACATTACAATTAATTTAAAAATATTAATTTGTATTATAATTGAAATGTTGATGTTGGGATATTAAGAGTTATTGAACAACCCTGGCCACATGGCTCAGTTGGTTGGGTGTCATCCCAGGCACTTAAAGGTTGCTGTTATGATTCCAAGTCAGGGCACATGCCCAGGTTGTGGGCTCAACCCCAGGGATCCCAGGTAGGGGGCATGCAGGAGACAGCCAATTGATGTTTCACTCTCACTCGCCTCTCTCTCTCTCTCTCTCTCTCTCCCTTCCTTTCTCTCTAAAAACCAATAAAAATTCTTTAACAAAGAGTTATTGAACAAATACCACAGTAGCTTCCATATTGGGTCACATTCAATCAGAGATTTTTATTAATGCCAGTAATGGACATTAGGGCTCAATTAGGGACAACTCCGTAAACATCTTTAACTTCATAGCATAGTGGAATATCCGTATTTTGGAATCAAAATCTTAAAGCTAAATTGTGATCATATGATTCAGTATATATACTCTTAGCTTTTTTATTTTACTTTTAATGGATATATTTTTTCTTGTTCTTAAAAATAAGGCAGCAGAATTGATAAGGTTCAAAAATATACGACCTTCCATATGTTAAATCATATTTTACAATAACAAATTATGTGCCAAATATTGTGGATTTTACATAAGATAGGTCTCCTGAACAACAATAACAAAAACATACCTATACTGGAGAAATTAAAAGTACATATACAACAACTAAAGGGACAAATGGTATATAGCAAGTGCTAATATGATGATGGGGATCTTTTGGATTGCAAAGGTCAAAAACACACCAGCTACAGTAGATGTAGTGTTGGGAGGAGTTAGCAAAGGTGCAAATATTCATAAATAAACACAAGAAAACATTTTTATTGGCTGGAACTGGGGCATTGCCCATTCGCACTCAGACTTGAAGGGCAGCTGTACTAAAGCAGCTTACAGAGGCTGTTCCTGGTCTGCTCTGGGTGGAATGGCCAGCTCCCTCTCTCTGTGGCGCTCAGCCCTGAATTGTGTCCTTTACAAGCAGGGCTTCATTCCAGACACACTCTGCCCCCTGGTTTCTGCCTTATGATTCCTAATTCCTCTCCATCCCGGAGCCACACTGGGCTGTTCCCATGGACAGCAGACCTGATGGCTAGATTGGTTTTAGCAGCTCGTTCCCCTGTTGCACTGATCTAACAGACACACTTCAGACTGCTGCCCAGAGCATTGCAATTGGCTAGTAAAGATGAATACGTGGACTGAAATGTTCACTTTAAAGATTCAAGGCACAAAAACTTTTAAATTCATGTAATAATGCTGACAACCAAGGAAAAATGTGTTACACATATTAAAAATATAATAAAAATCGCATGATGAGATTACTCTGTACATAAAATGATAGTGCTCACTTACGATTGCCTCTTTAGGGAGTAAATTGATGTCATAGTATAAGTCTCTTTGTCCTGGAGGAATTTAATTGCTCTGAAATTCCACCAGGGAATCAGGACAGAGAACTCAGTCTTTCTCAGTCCACACTTTCTGTTAGTATCTCTGCAGTATATCCATGGTGTTCCCTTCCAAAATAAACACTCAACAGCTCCACTTATTAAGTAGGTAAGTGCCAAAACCCAATACGTGTTTATGTCCTCACAACTTAGTGACCATCAGAAAAAATTAAAAACATAAGTTGAAATAAAAATGATATTTGATTTTATAGTTAAATAATTACCATTACAGTAGTGGAAAATATGGACATTTTCTTAATCCATATTTCTTGATCTGTGTCAATTTTCATTACACATACTTTTTATCACAACAACCAATCAAACCCCTGTTTTGCAAAAATGTGATGTTTCTGAAAGGCATATAGTGTGACCTAATGTTGAAACTATTAATTATCCAACTAGTATTTTAGCAGTGTGTGATAGCTGTCAACTATCCTGTGTTTTCTTCAAAAGTTTAAAATACATTTTGGTGACTCCATGAGTTTGCTGTGGTCTTTAGGTGCACCTTGCTGTACTTTATGAACCACATTCTTAAAATAAAGATGAAAGGTTGCATGGTACATAGTAACTTATACATGAACTAAACTCTACTTTTTCTTAGAAGGAATTAGTGGTTATGGCAGAGACACAGATCATTAGGGGTAGTCAATCAAGTTAATTATGAAGTACAGGTAACAGTTATAATAAAAATTGTGAGAGAAATTAATTAGTGAGAAGTCTATGGAAGAGGTCAGCCTGAAAGAATGGATAAAATGTCTTATGTTGAGATGAGGATAGTAGATAGTGAAAGAGCTCAAGGGAGCCAGTATAGTGACATGACTAGAAGGAGTGATCATTGAATGTGACTTTAAATGAGATTGCGCTGTCGGTGATGTGAACATTGGGTTGCTAATGGCAATCTCCTCCTGTAGTCTTAGGTACAAAGTGATGAGGACTTGGAATAAGCTGGTGTCAGTGGGAATACAAAATGGAAACAGAGCTGTCCTGTCTCCCTGGAACAGAGCTGTCCTTTGCTCCATAAATCAAAACTTTCCCCCCCTCTTCTACAACATTATCATGGCCCTCTCCAATTGTTTCTTTTCTAATATTGTGAAGACAAACTCATTAAAATCTAACTTCTTATTACTCCTCTAAACAATGTTAACTCTTGTTCAATATTCTCCATATTGAAAACCCAAAAGGCATTTCTTGTCATTACCTTATCGAATTCTCAATACCCTGCTTCTGCTTCCTATTTCTTCCCTCTGCTTTCTGTTTCTTCTCTCTGGACAAATTTTCTCCATCTCCTTTGTAGGCTTCTTTTCCTCTGTTAGCTCTTTTAAAATAAATTTTTCTGCCCTGGCCGGTGTGGCTCAGTTGGTTTGAGCATCATCCAGTGTGCTGGAAGGTCATGGGTAGCATTCCCAGTCAGGGCACATACCTAGGTTGGCGTGGGCAAGTGCAGAAGTAAAGTGATCACCATCTCTCTCTCACATCTCTGTCTCTGTTTCTCTCTCTCTTTGTTTTTCTCTCACACTCCTTTCTCTCTCTCTCCCTTCCTCCCTCTCTAAAATAAACTAAATAAATTTATTTAGTTTAAATTTTTAAAATACACTAGAGGCCTAGTGCACAAAATTTGTGCAGGGGGGTGTGTCCCTCAGCCCAGCTTGCACCCTCTCCAATCTTGGACCCCTTTAAGGGATGTCTGACTGCCCATTGGGATCGGGCCTAAACGGGAAGTCGAACATCCCTCTCACAATCCAGGAATGCTGGCTCCCAACTGCTCGCCTGCCTGATTGCCCCTAACCACTTCTGCCTGCCAGCCTGGTCACCCCCTAACCACTCCCCTGCCAGCCTAATCAATGCCTAACTGCTCCCCTGCCTGGCTGATTGCCCCCAACTGCCCTCCCCTGCTGGTCCGGTCACCCCTAACTGCCCTCCCTTGCCAGCCTGGTCACCCCTAACTGCCCTCCCCTGCCAGCCTGGTTTCCCCCAACTTCCCTCCCCTGCTGGCCATCTTGTGATGGCCATCTTGTGTCCACATGGGGGCAGCCATCTTGTGTGTTGGAGTGATGGTCAATTTGCATATTGCCTCTTTATTAGATAGGATTTCTTTTATATATTAGTGGCAGTCCTTTTCTCACTCTGTAAATATAACCCATCCTTGCATTAGGTTCCCCTCTTACTTACTACCTTTTCTCCAGTCAGGCTCCTAACCTAGGCTTATAGGCAACCACACTGAACCCACTGTGGTGCATCAACTTATTTACCACCCTTATTTGTACTTCTGTGTCTGTTCACAATGTATTCCCTCCCTCCTGGACTGGCCACATAAAATGTAGAGCCCAATACACAATGAATATGTGTGTCCTCTATCCAAAAATTGAAAATTCAAGAAGGTGACATCAGAGCCTTAAAGCAAGCACAGGTTCTGTATAAGTGTGAGTACTGTCTAACTACACAGTTCTTACATCCTAAAGCCAACCCTACCTCATCTCCCACTGCTTTAGCACTCATCTCAAGCATCCTTACCTACATGAGCCTGCCTGGCTACCACCCACCCCTCTCCAGTCTAAGTAAACATCTCTCCTTTATGCTCCCATTCCTCTGAAGGCCTTGACTTCAGCTTGCCACACTTCCCTGTAGGAACTGTGATATTTTTATGGTAATAGCAGGGATTGTGTATCTTTGCATATCAAGCACTTTGGACCATGCTTGATAAAACTAAGTCCCCAGTGAATGTGAGTTACTTGGTGGGAGCAGAGAGTTGAAAAAAGAATGTATATAGGACATAGATTTGGACATTGAGAAAAAGAGAAAACAAATCCAAAGATGTGATTCTAAGCATGACAGTTCAGGAGGCAGAATGGAGAGGAAATTTATGAGTTGAGGGGAGTCAATATTTCAGTCTAGAACTGATTGAAAATCCAACAAATCTGATCTCCATCTAAATGACTCTTGTTGAATGTGTTTTGAAGCTTACATGAAAAACCCCAAGTACTCACAGGAGTTTAACTTGACATTTAGGTTAATCCTAGCAACAACAAAACCAAAACCACAGCTTTTTAGATATCCCCTGTTAAGGACCATTGTTTGTTCTATTATAAGGAAGGGATAATGTGTGCTGAGGAAGAGGTAGTGTGTTGGAGAATGATTCATAGGATCTCCTAGCATGTATTTCCATCAATTGCCCATCTTCTGCCCTATATTTTGTGGACACAAGGTGTTATCATCAGCATGCCAAGCCCATGGTGCCACCACAGACCACTGCATCTATTTCACATGCAAATGATAGTATTGTTCAGCCAACAGAGTGGTACTGCCAGTGCCAGGATTATCTACATCATGCTTAGAACATCATGGTGATTTCCTTAATATTTGGTCTTTAATATAGATCCATAATTTACATGCCTCATAAAACCTGTGTTTAAAAATATTTTTCATTTGATCATCATGCTATCAAGTTGGCTGCGAGTGAGCCTCTACATTTTTTAATAAAGGAGCATACTGTTGGCAGTAATACCACAGCAAGAGCCAGAACACCATGCCAGCATAATCCAATTTCTCAAAGGTGCAGTTTCATGCAACAAATCTGTCTGCAGAACATGCGGGGGGGAACAAAACAAAACAACTGCAGACAAATGAAAGATTGAAAATTGTTAATGTAAGAACAGTTATAAATTGTGTGCATTGTTTGATGCTCTGCATATAATTGTTAGATTTTTAATTGTAGAAAATTAAAATATAGAAAAGAAAGAGAAATATGTGATTGTTGAAGGAGTATTTTGTTTTCCCAGTTGATCTGAGGTGGCGTCAAAAACAGGGTAGACGTCCTGACAGCTCTGGAATGATTTCTGTAGAGACTGTGGGTCAGACTTCCATTGTCATGTGTGACCTGGTCTTGTCTGTTGGTATATTCAGTCTCTCAATAATAATGAACTCTTAAAAAGATGTCATAAGTTGTTGTAGTTAAAACTGAAGTAGCATAAGTATTTATGATACACTAGGAGAAAAAAAAATAAAGGGCTTAGTATAATTTTTGAGTGTCTACTATATTACAAGAACTACTTACAGCACTTATTTTTATATGCTTGATAATGAAAACTCCATACTGAGGTAGAGAAATAGATTTACAAAATTTTAACAACTTGTCAAGAACATAGAAAGTAGCAGAGTAAGGTTTCTAAATATGTTGGTTTTATTTGGTTGAAGAGGACTTAAAACTACTTCTAATGCTACATACATGTGCAATGTAATTTTATTATGATGTTATTGGCATTCAGAGGCTGTAGGTTGGATCCAGATGTCTAGGGAGCTCATCAAGGCAATTTTTCCAGAGTTTGAGCTTTTCTGAAGGCTAATGGCTCTTCTCTGTGGCTGCAAAAGCCTGCCAACAGCCAATCACCCTAAGTCCATAGGCTTCTTAAATATATATATATTGATTTCAGAGAGGAAGGGAGAGCCATAGGCTTCTTAAATATATATATATATTGATTTCAGAGAGGAAAGGAGAGGGAGAGAGAGATAGAAACATCAATGATGCCCTAACCGGTTTGGTTCAGTGGATAGAGCGTCGGCCTGCGGACTGAAGGGTCCCAGGTTCGATTCTGGTCAAGGGCATGCACCTTGGTTGCAGGCACATCCCCAGTAGTGGGTGTGCAGGAGGCAGCTGATTGATGTTTCTCTCTCATCGATGTTTTTATTTCTAACTCTCAATTTCTCTCCTTTCCTCTCTGCAAAAAAATCAATAAAATAATTTTTAAAAAAAGAAACATCAATGATGACAGAGAATCACTGATAGGCTGCCTCCTGAATGCCACCTACTGGAATTGAGCTTGCAACCCTAGCATGTGCCTGGACCAGGAATCCAATAGTGACCTTCTGGTTCATAGGTTGAGGCACAACCACTGAAGACACTGGCCAGGTGAGGCCATTGGCTTCTTCATCTATGAATGAGGAGGTGCAGACTGTGATACAGAGAGAGAAGGAGGGAAGCTTTACTACTTTTTCCTCAGAATGACTAGAAACCCTTTATTTTCCCCCAAAAAACAGAAGGAATAGATATTGGAGAAGCAATAACAGTGTCCAATATAATAAAAAAAAGATAATCTCTTTATATTAGTACTTAAAGTATGAAATAGTAAAAAGAATATTGTCAATGATTACATACTCTGTCATCTCAAAGCATTTTTAAAGTAGCAATTTTTATTATTTCTTTTTTAATTTTATGATTTCTTTAAAGATTCAGGCTATATATTCTAAATTTTAATTTTTTAATGTTTTAAGAGATTATTCTGATTAATAAAATGTATTCCAATGCCAAAAAAAAATGGAAAATGTAGACAAATTTAATTGCTAATAATTTCTGTGCTCAGAGAAAACCACAAATAATATTTTTGGCATGTTTCCTTCCAATCTGGTCAATGTAAATATTATGTTATTATTTATAGAACAAATTGTTGGCTGTGTTTATATATCCTAATTTTTATGTTATAATTCACTAATATTGTAAATTACCTTTATAAAGTGTTTTTTAAATTTTCCCTACTATTTCTAATCTTTTCAATTGAATGTTCATTTTATTTTATTTATTATTATTCAGTAATATTAAATTATAAGGCTATAGGTTTTCTAAACCAAGCTTTTCCCACACTGAATACATTTTCTATACTGAGTTCTAATTGTTGAGGTTTGCTTTTCTAATTTTCAAATTATTCAATAATTAATTGGAATAATAACTTGAAATGTTTGGAAATTCTAGAGTTTGTTATTCCTTGTGACATAATGTCATTTTAATTTTTGTGACTTTTCCAAGGGGCATAGAAATCTTCTATTTGTTGAGAATTGTTTTCAATACGTCTGTCACAGATGGGGTTTTGGAAGCATATCCTGAGATGGAGTATAGCATTACGGATTAATATTACGGATCAACACCTGGGGAAGGTAGAAAAGAAAACAGGAATGGGCTGGGGTAGAGTCAGAGTCTATACAGGTCCACAAAGAGAGAAGCCGTGGAGCCAGCATTAGCTGTGAGAACTGTTCAAAATTGAGGAGAAAGGCCAGGTTTTGTACTTCCTCATAAGTATGGCAATAGGGCTGCCCCCAAGAAGGTTGTGCCTAGAGTAAGGAGCTCTGCAGATGAGGTAAGCACTGCAGGAGCTGACCAGTAGAGGGTGGGGCAAAAAGTCTCCCTTAGAAGGACAATAAATCTTCCCTGTATTGAGCATAATATAAGTTAAAATAGTCTTATAAATCCTATTATTCAAATTTTCTATATTCTAGTCTCAGGAAATATTCCATTATGTCTATAGGATTTTAAAAAATTTAAAACCCTTTATCTATAATAAAAGTGTAATATGCAAAACGACCAAGGACTGAACAACAGAACGACCCTCCGGATTATCTTCTGAACAACCATGCTACGAACCGCACTGGCACCAGGTCAGCCAAGGCGGGTGCTATGCGATTGGTTAGGGGACCCCGCCATCGCCCCATGATCCCCTGCAGAGGGAGGCCCAGGCCACCCAGCTGGCAGCGCTGTGGCGAGTGGGCGGGGCCTCCCTCTGTGGGGCAATGGATTGCTCCACAGAGGGAGGCCCAGATCTCTGGCCAGCAGCGCTGTGGCGGTGTGCAGGCTGGCCAGCTATTGCCCTGCAGAGGGAGGCCCAGGCCAGCCAAGCAATCACACCCGAGCCTGTTGCCCACAGAGGGAGGCAACCAGTGGTGGGGGAGGGGCAGCACTGCACAGATAGCAAACAGTGGCAGTGGCGGGGGTGGGGCCAGCTGCAGGCAGGCAGGGGAAGGAAACCCCCAATAGGCCCTGATCACCAGCCAGGCCTAGGGGCTCTACCCGCGGGGTCCTGGATGGTGAGAGGGCACAGGTGAGGGACATCCCCCCACCCGTGTACAAATTTCATATACCAGACCTCTAGTTTTTAAATAATTTTGGTTTTACAGAAGAGTTACAAAATTAGTGTAGAGATACTCTACCTAGCTTCCCTTAATGTTACCATATTGCATAACCATGGAACATTTATAAAAACAAAGAGGTATAATTCTAAATAAATTAACTATGCTTTATTCAGATGTCCTTGTTTTTTTTTTTTTTTCCAACTAGTGTTCTTTTTCTGTTCCAGGATGCAATCCACAACACTGCATTGCATGAAGTTGTCATGTTTCCTTAAACCTGTGACAGTTTTACAGTCTTTTTACATTTCTAAACTTATTTTCTATTTATGTATAGTTAGTATACAATCTTATATTGGTTATATTAGTTTCAGGTGTACAATATTAGTGGTTCAACATTTTTATACCTGACAATGCTATCATGCCACTAATTCTAGTAATCATCTGTCACCATGTAAACTTATCAAAATACTATTGACTATATTCCCTTTCCCCTTTTCAATAATCCCCTGAACCTCTCACTTCTGGTAACCATCCCTTTGGTCTCTGTTTCTATGAGTCTGTTTTAATTTTGTTTGTTTTGTTTTATTTTGTATTGATTTTAGATTCCATATATAAGTGAAAACATATGGTATTTGTCTTTCTCTGCCCGACTTATTTAAGTTACCATAACAACCTCTAGATATATCCATGTTGTTGCAAAATGCAAGATTACAAAGCTATAATAATCAAAACAGTATGGTAGTAGCACAAAAACAGATACATAGATCAATGGAATAGATTAGCAATAAACTCTCGCTTATATGGTCAACCGATCTATAACAAAGAAGGTAAAATTTTTCCCCTGGAGTAATGGCAGTTTCTTCAACAAGTGGTGCTGGGAAAACTGGACATATACATCTAAAAATTAAATAAAATTGTACCTACTCTCTTACACCATATACAAAAATAAGTTCAAAATAGGTTGAAAACTAAAATGTAAGACCTGAAACTATAAAACTCCTGGAAGAACATAGGAAGTAAACTATTTGACATCAGTCTGAATAATGTTTTTGGATATATCCCCTCAAGCAAGGGAAACAAAAGCACAAATAAACAAACGGGACTGTATCAAACTAAAATGCTTCTGCACAGTGAAGTAAACCTTCAAAAAAAACAAAAAGGCAACCTACTGAATGGGATAATATATTCACAAATGATACATTTAATAACAAGTTAATATCCAAGATGTATAAGGAACTCATACAATGCAACAACACCAATCCAATTGAAAAATGGCTATTTGCTGGGTTTATCAAAAACTGGGGAAATGCGTTGAAGCTATTGTATTTTTGTCAATATTGCCTTTTAAAAAATGTTTAAAGCTTTTCACCTTAAATAGTTACAACTAACAAAAAAGTGGAAAAATAACACAAAGAATCCCCATACACCTTTCACTCAGTCTCTCCTATATAACTACAACACAATTATCAAAACCAGGAAGTTAACATTGATAAAATGCTATCTACTAAATCTGCAGATCTTATTTTATCTTCATCAATTATTCAACTGTTGTTCTTTTTCTGTTCCAAGAGATAATCCCAGACCCCCATTTCAATTAGTTATCTTGTCCTTAGTCTACTCCACTGTGGTTAGAGTTTATCATTCTTTATTTGTGTTTAAGGACTCTGACATTTTGAAGTGACCTGGCCAGTTATGTTCTAGAATGCCCCTTAGATTAGGTTTGATTGATGCTTCTTTCTGATTAAATTCAAGTTAGACATTTTTTATGGGAATATCATAGAATTTGTGTCATTCTCAGTGCATCAAGTCAGGAGATATATGGTGTTAATATGTGTCATTATTGAGGATGTTAAATGTGGTCACTTGGATAAAGTACAATTTTAATTCCTCCCTTTGTCATTAATAAATCTTATGAGGTGTTAATTTTAGAGTATGTAAATACTCTTCTCTTCATACTTTTGCCCACTAATTTTAGCATCTATGATAACTTTTGCCTGAAACAAATTTTACTGTAGTGTTTGTAAATGATGACTTTCTATTTTTATCATTCCTTTTATGTTCATATTGTAGGTTAGAATTATACTGTAAGAAAAAGTTTTCCCTTCTTTCCTATTTATTGATTTGTTGGTTATTTGTATCAGGAGAGACTCATGGATATTTGTTTTATTTTATGGGTTATAATTAGCTACTGCCATTAATTATTTTGTAGCTCAAATTGTCCCACATTCTCCTTGCATTTTAAAATATTTTGGTCTACATTTTTTATTACATGCTCTTTAGCACAACAATATATGCTTTATTTAAAGTTTTTCTAATCTTATTGATCTTACAAAAGTCTGCTAATAGCAATGAAATAAACATCTATATGTATTTATGTGATACAGTTGAACAAAACCCATTGTTCTATATATAGATTTCCAAAATATTATAAAATGTGCAGTGAATATTAACATGTACATTGTTCTTTTATTTCAATGGTCTTAATTAACTCACTACCAGTTCCTTCTGAATCTGTAAAAAGTAATATTACCCATTCCTTAAAAAAAGGTATTAAAGCACTAGAATATTACACATAAATCTGACCTATTCATGTCTGCTTTAATCAAAGTTGTAAAAGCTGCAATATAAGAAAAATAAAATCCAATTATACCAAAAAAACCCCTCTTTAATGTGAATTATACCATTTATTGAGAGGAAATGGTCTGATTTTTTAAAAAATTTTTCTTGAACACTATTGTGTCTGGTAATAATATTATGACCCCTGTTTTGTTTCTATTTTCATTTGCTTGTAATTTGCACACTTCTTCCTTTTCCTATGCTTATGTAATTTCCCTCGTAATTGTTATACTCCTCTGGTCATTTTCATAAGAGGAAATTCACACATCCACTCCTGTGTCACCACCTAAGAGCTCCTTATGTTTGTTTCTGACAAATTACTACAAGTTAAAATATAAACAATTTATGATGGTGATGAGAATGAACCTAGGAAGGATATGGTTTGAGGTTCATAAAGTAAACTCAGCTAATGTTGAGCCTGACTAATAAATCAACATCTAATGCTCTGCTATCAAATACTAATTAATTCTTCCTTTCCTCCCTCATATTAATTTAGTGTCATTCCAAGTCTTTAGGGGAGAGTGCTTGCAGCTTTCAGCAGGAACACTCTTATGCCGTGCCAGAGATTTTTATTAATTGCAGTAAATATAGTGACTTTGGACAACGAAATTTAGAAAAGAAAGATGAGTTTGGAAGCCTGTTCTCCCCTTTGGCAAGTATGATATTTTGGGATCTCAATAAATCTTTGCACCTAATAGAACTGTAAGTAATTTATTCACATCTTTTGTACTACTCAGATATTATAATAATCCTATTACAAGGACTCATATAAACACCAACCTAAAAATACAAAATAGAAAGGGTGCTATGTAGTTTGAATGGCTGATAACTATTATGTGAACTTAAACACCATGGACATTCATCATATTTTGCTATGCATAAAACGTGAAAAGAGATATTCTCTTTGTACCTTTCTTATGTATGTTATTGTAGAGATGAAACAATGTTATAAGGCAAGGAAGACCCAGCCTGTGGTAAATTCTGCCTCGGATGCCTGCGTGGGTCTGCAGGAATGCAATTTCTCCCACTCACTGCCAAAGTCATATGTAATTTAAGGAGCTGGAAAGAGTGGAAGAAAGGTAATGAGGAATTATTTCCAGGGAGAGGTATAGTTTACTCAATAACTTGGATCAGGAATAGGATGGCTCTCATTCGGTCTGTCTTTTCAAACTAGTGCTAGCTTTTGGGTGCATGGATTTTTCATTTCTTATTGAACTTTTCAAACATTTCAGAGTTTTGGGACTACATGAAAGAGTTTAGACATCACGTCATGACTTGCTTGGAAAGGACCTCTTACTCAGTGTATGTCGAGATCTGGAGTTAAACTCGAGTTTGGAGGGCTTGCTATTGAAGGGAGGAATCCATCAGAGTTCTCCAGTTGGCCCATTACCTGGGCCTGAGCACTTTGGTGTTCAATGTCCAACCTGCCTAAGGCTGGTTCAGCTAAGCTATTCAGTTCACACCCATGGCTTCCTTAGGAGTGGTAACCCAGGATGGGGAAAAGGACTTGGAATGATGCTGTATGAACTATGTGCTGAAAGAAATATAGTTGTTTGGGGAAACTATATTATTTTTCCACCACCAAGGCAGCATTTAGCATACTCTAAGAAGTAAAGCAGCTTCCAAATGTGTTACAAATATGAACAGGGGAAAACACACCTACTCAGCAAATGGGGTTCAATGTGTGTAAAGTTCAAAGAAAGATAAACAGCGGTAAAAGTCGCTGGTCCAGGGTCAGCATGCCTCTTAAATGACAAGCTGCCAAAGGTTACTGAAAGCATACACTTTGCTAGAAACTGTTCATTTAAAAACTAGAAGCTCAAATAAATCAATTCCATTAGAACCTCGAGAAAGACAGGGAAAAAAAATATGTGCACAGATCAATCTTTCCTTTAGGTTTAGCTTAGATTGCTAGACATGAAAATATCAGAAAATGTTTTAACTTCGATTTTATTAGTGAAGTTGAATGTAAGAGTTTCCAAGACGTTATACAGAGCTACAAAGATTGTGTACATGTGTCATGACTTCTAAACAGCCATAGAATTTTGTACTTACCCAGCACCATTTTTTTGTTTCTCTGGGAATTCCTACAACTATACAATTATATATCAAAAACAGTTCTTGTTTCTCAATAGACTTCTCTTCAAATCTAAATTTACTAAGAAAGTGTTAATATTTCCAGCACCTGTAGGTTATATTAAAAACAGAGACTCTTGTGGGAAATTCTAGTTCAGAAGGTCTCATTTTCGTGACTTTAAACTGCATTTAAAAAGTGACATATAAGATACATTGTTAAAATATCTACACCCACCTCCCAATCCTCTCATTTATTTTTGGACCTTTTTAGCACTTAGCACTAAATTATCTTGTGATAGAGATATTTATATTCTTGTCATCTACAAGGGAAGAGGCTTATAATTAATACCCTTGTTTGATTATCTTCCTATATTGTCTAAAGCAGCATTTCACAATATGTTCCTTAATGTTACTGGGTTTTAGGAGGGATGAAGTGTCTCTATTCATACAAGCATAAAAAAAATGTGACCATAGCCACTGTGGCTCATTTGGTTGGAGCGTCAATCTGTACATTGAAGGCCATGGATTCGATTCCCAGTCAGGGCACATACCCAGGTTGCTGGTTGGAACCCCTGGATAGGTTCTGGTGTGAACTCCAAATATATAATATTGCCTATTAAAGCATTTCGCCATTGTCATAATAAAGACACAGACTATTTTCTTCATCCTACAAAATCCCTTTGTGCCCTGATCTATCATTCCTCTCCTCCTCCCAAACCCAGGTAATCATTGCTTTGCTTTCTGTAAATAGAAAATAGTTTTGCCAGTTTTAGAATGTTATATCAATAAAATAATATATCCTCTTGTCTGTCTTCCATCACTTATTAAATTGTTTTTATGTACATGTTATTAATAAAAATAAGACATTCATTTTTATTGCCAGGACTATTTTATTGAGTGACTAGACCACACTTAGTTGATCCATTCTTTTTTGTTTTTTTAAAGAAATTTACTCGAAGCTTTCTACCTCTTTTTTTTTTAATATATTTTATTGATTTTTTTACAGAGAGGAAGGGAGAGAGATAGAGAGTTAGAAACATCGATGAGAGAGAAACATCGATCAGCCGCCTGGGGATGTGCCTGCAACCAAGATACATGCCCTTGACTGGAATCGAACCTGGGAACCTGCAGTCTGCAGGCGGCTTCTCTATCCACTGAGCCAAACCGGTTAGGGCCAATCCATTCTTCTGTTAGGACTTTTGGGTTGATTTAAGTTTAGGCTATTAAGTATAAAGCTACTTTGTACAAGTCTTTATTGACATATTTTCATTTCTCTGTGGTGTTAAATATAGTTTAACTTTTGAAAAATTTAAAAATCACTTTCTATTTCCACTAGCAATGTATGAGATTTCCTGTTTCATACCCTCATTTAATGTTCTTTTTAGTTTTAGCCATTTATTTGTGTATAAATATTTTTTCCAGAAATTATATTTTTCAGTTCTAGAATTGCCATTTGAAATGGGAAGAAATTTGTTGTTTTTATCTTGTTAATGCTTATTGTTTTCATCATTTATTTACATATAATGGCTGCTTTAAAATTATTGTTTTTTAGTTGAGATGTCTGGTTCATCTTGACTTTTTTTTTTACATATAATGGCTGCTTTAAAATTATTGTCTTTTAGTTGAGATGTCTGGTTCATCTTGACTTTTTTTTTTTTCCTTCTGAGAATGTGTTCTATTTTCTGGATTCTTCTTATGTCTATTAATGTTGGAGTATATCTTGGGTATGATGAATATTAACTTCTGGATTAAGATTATGAATATTGTTTTATATTATTTTGTAGAGTTTATCTATTGATTTGAGAGAGACAGACAGAGAGAGAG
Source organism: Myotis brandtii (assembly GCF_000412655.1). NCBI lineage: Eukaryota > Metazoa > Chordata > Mammalia > Chiroptera > Vespertilionidae > Myotis > Myotis brandtii. Next base: position 1,691,178 of record NW_005361351.1, read on the forward strand.
AGAAACATCAATTTGTTTCAAATTGTTGTTCCACTTATTTATGCATTCATTGGTTAATTCTTGTATGTGCCTTGACCAGGATTGAACCTACAACCTTGGCAGATAGGGATGATGATCTAACTGAGCTATCCAGCCAGAGGCATTGTTTCACATGTTTTAGTAGATAATTTTCTTGGTTTTATTTGGAGCTGCAAACTCTATTCCTTGAAAAGACAAATCAGGTCTTAGCTCAGATCATTTGTCTTTAGCTGAGATGTTTTTAGTTCATCCTATACATGTAGTTTCAGGGGTCAGTAGAGATGTGGGTGGAAAGGTTTGGGTGATCCTCCTCTCTAGCTCTTTCACTTATGGGATTCCCCTGGTCTCTTCAGTATTCAGTGTTTCTCAGCTTCACTGTTCAGGTGTCCCTGGCCAGGAAGACTGGGTTTTTTCCATGTTTGCCATCCCCTTAATACTGCGCATGCCACAGAGACTGCATTTGGTTCCAGGCTAAAAGCAAAAGAACCTTTATAGCTTCCATCTGGGGTCCTTTCATGAAGTGTGTACTCAGCACCAGTATTTCTGCGTCAGTGACTCTAGGTAGTTCCTTTTTTGCATATGTCCATAATATTTAGTTGCTTCTTGCAAAAGATTACATGGTAGGCACTTATAGTTTGCCATACTTAGAAATAAACATTCATCTATGTTGTATTTTTGCTCTCATGATGTTATTTAATGACCAGAATTTATTAATTTTAATGAAGACCAATATATCTTTTTTTTTTTCACTTTATGTTTGATTATTGCTACTTGTGCACTATTTACCTAATTCAGGTAATTGGGTGTAGGGAGCAGCTCTAGGGTCAAGCCTCGGGCTGACCTGTGGCAGGGCCACAAACAAGTCCCAGCCTGGAGGGCAGAGCTCTCCTAGCATAATTAAGCCTGACCTTGTAGCCCTCCCTAATTCCTTCCTAAGTAGCTAATGGGCTGTGGGAGATGCAGCAAGTGTTGCCAAAACAAGAACATTTGTATACATGCTAATCTATCCTTGTTTTAATCAGACTATAAAATAAAGCATGGCTTGCAGGCTGGGTCTTTTGTGTCCTCATCCAGGCATGGGCAATCCACCGAGCCCCAGCTGTATTCTCTTGTCTGTCTTTTCTTCAACCCTTCACCACCCCTCCTCAGGTTCACCTTGGCCATGCTGGCGTGGCACAATTGGGATTTCCTTTTATATTTTTTCCAAAACATTCAGTGTTTTAACTTTCTCATTTAGAAGTATGATTAACTGGGATGATTTTTACATGTGATATGAGTTATTGGTCAAAAATTTTAACTAGTGAAAACACTTTGAGATTCGTTTGAATTAATTTTGAGACAAGTAATTAAGTAGCTACAGTTTAATATAACTAAGTAGCTACATAAAAAAAATTCCAAGTAAATGCTAGAGATAAACCCAGAATTTTAAAATTTCACTTATGATTAGAACTCAGGTATCTTCATATTAACTAGGAGAATCAAAAATCTGTTGTCACCAATTAATGGAACTCTAAGTGAAAGTACCAACTATATGGACTGTTCAAATGACACCAACAAAAATGTTTTGATCAAATTCACCTTTCTAAAGCAACTAAATTAAGTTTCTCAAGTCAAGCATGTAATTAGAATCCTTTCCTCTCTGGTACATATACTTTGCCCATTAAGTATGCTTGAAATAGTTTCTATTTTATAAATTAAAACAGAAGAGTACTTTAATCCCTTCCCTTTATGAATGAAGCTTTAAATACTAAAAATTTAGCAACCAAATCTAGTCACTTTTATTTACTGTACTTTAAAATAAATAAATTTATATTAAGTCTAATGTCTAAGAGATATTTTTAAAAATACCCTATAGTTTGTATTGTCTTTTTAATTATCTTTTAAAATAACATTTTCTGTGTAAAATAGAAAAAGGGGAAAAGAGTGAAAATAAATAGCTGAAAAATAGAACTCATGATCAGAAAGTTAAAAAGCATAATGATAGATATTACAAAGAATAAACAAAAATATGATTTCACAAGTAAATTTAGAATTAATATTTCTATAACAAGTTTGGTTTTGTAAAATACTATTTTACATAGGATTTTATCCCCAAATGTAATATTTTTAAATGTGAGATTAATGATGTTCATTGTATTATAGCCTCACAGATTGTCAAGATAAAGAACATGACCCCTAGATACCCATGGTACTTTGACACAATAACCCAAGCAGCTTACATGTGTGTCCATTATAGCTGTTGAACTTCATATTTGCAATTCATTTTTATTAGAAAATAATAGAAATCAGAACACACTTCAATACTACTATTACAATTTGAACACTTATAGATACCTACACATTGTCACTGGTCACTGAATACATTACAAGTGGAATTTTAAAATAAAACTAATAAAATGTGTTTAAATAGAGTTGAATAATTCAAGATAGAAATAAGAAATGAGTAAATTGCCACTGACTAGAAACATATTTTATATTTCACTTCATAGGCATGTTCCCCCTTTTTCTTACATCTGTGTTTCTTTTTCCAAATATCTAGAGTGCCCAGATATTTGGTCAAACATATTTCTGTGAGGGTGATTTGGTATTATATCAACATTTGAATCAGTAAACTGAGTCAAGGAGATTTCCTCCCCCTATGTGGGTAGGCCTCACCCAATCAGGTGAAGTCCTGAATTACTGACTCACGGTGAAACCTTGGGCTTCTCTGGGGTCTGGAGCCTGCCTGCCCTGTACTGGAGCTGCACCGTGGGCCCTCCTTGTGGACTCACCCTGCAGATTGAGGGACCTGTCGGCCTCCATAATCACATTAGCTCATTCTTTACAATAAGTCTCATATAATTTATCACTGCAAAAAAAAGACATTACAGGCCTGCACTCCCTGGCTGGAGAGCAGAACTGAAAAGTGGCTGGTGGACTACAGAGGCAGACCCGAAACCGCAGGCTGGAAGTTGGTCTGATGTGTTTTCTTCCCTGAGACCAGGGAGGCACTCGCTCAGCAGAAGGTGTGCTGCTTCAGGAGTTGGTTTCAGATAAACTGGTCTCAGAGTATACCGTTATGGAAATCCGTGATTACATCAATACTTGCCTGTTCCCCTGAGGCCCCTGTGCCAGTGGTCGGGTTTTTCCTTGACAGAAGTGAGGCAGCGGGGCGGCCTGCCTCCCTGGAGCACCTTACATGTGCCAGGTCCAATGGGTCAATGGCGTGCAGCACTCAGCCCCCTGCCTGGCCTGTCAGGGAGTTTGTGTGTGTGGTGGGGGAGCAGGCAGCTGGTTGCTGCCTCACTTTTACAGGAACAGCCCTGGCTCCCTAGCTCCCGGGTGCTCCATAGCCACCAGTATGGCTCCTGAAAACACAGCTATCGCCAGAAGCAGCCCCTCCTCCAGGCCCAGGTGAAGCTACCCTCAGTTGCCCCCATCTCATGGGACAACGTCATTGCTTTGTGCATCAACCACAGGCTGAGGCACTGGATCTTCTCTTCAATCCCGATCCCTACCCCCACAACCTTCCTTCCCATAATGTCAGAGGTGCTGAGTGAAGATGATCAGCAATTGGTGTGAACTACAGAGGAAACATCTTTTCTGACCACTCATTGGCTAAGCTCCCTGTGTGTCACTGGTAATATTCTTAGTAACTTGGGTAATAAGAATCCAATAAGGTGATCTGGGTTTTTCACCACACGCCTGGAAAAAAAAAGGAAGGTCTGCTGCTGGAGGGCTAAGAAATGTCATATCCTGCCCTAGCCAGTTTGGCTCAGTGGATAATGCCTCGGCCTGCCCACCACAGGGTCTGGGTTCAATTCTGACAAAGGGCATGTACCTAGGTTGCAGGCTCCTCCCTGGCCCGGGCCCAGGTCAGGGCTCATGCAGGAGGCAACCAATCAAAGTGTTCCTCTCACTTTGATGTTTCTCTCTGTCTTTCCCTTTCTCTTCCACATTCTCTAAAAATCAATG
>NW_005361351.1:1695398-1709547 GCF_000412655.1 Myotis brandtii
TGGTGGGGGGGGGCAAGCGGGGCTGAGGGACCCCCCCCCGCCAGTGCACAAATTTTTGTGCACTGGGCCTCTAGTGTATCTAATAACAGAGTATCATGATATATGAAGAAAAAAAACTGATAGAATTGGAAGGAGAAGTAGATAAATCCACTGTCATAATTGGAGATTTCAATACACCTCTATCAGTATTTGACAGAAAATGCAGGCATAAAAGCTGTAAGGGCATAGTTGAACAGCACCATCAATTGACTGAATTTTAACAATAGCAGATTGCACATTATTTTCTTTAAATTCATATGGCACATTCACTAAGATAGACCATATTCTATGCTATAAAGCATACCTTAACAAATATAAAAGAATAAAAATCATACAAAGTAGGCTTTCATAACACAATAGAATTAAACTAGAAATTAAATATTAGAAAGATGGCTGAGAAAACTAAGATATTGAAGATTGAACAGTGCAGTTGTAAATAATAGATGGGTCAAAGGAGTCTCATGAGAAATTAAAAATATTTCAAACTAACCAAATAAAAGATTTTCAATTTCAAATTGAAAATAAAACATTAAAATTTGTGGGATGCAGCAAAAGCAATACTTAGGGAGAAACTTACAGCATTGAATCATATATAAGGAAGAAGATAGATCTATAATCAGTAACTAAGCTTCCACTTTATGAGACTAGAGAAAGAAGAGGAATATAAATCTAGAGTGCAGAAGAAAAGAAATAAAAATCAGAGTAGAAATAAATGAAGTTAAAAAGAGGAAAACAGAAAATCAATGAAATCAAAACCTGGTTACTTGAAAATATAAATAAAATGGTAATCCTCCTACAAGGGAAAAAAAACAAACAAAAGAAAAAGAAATGATAAAAATTACTAATATAAAAGCTGAAATAAGGGCCATTACTAATGAATCCATGGACATAAAAAGAGAATAAAGGGATATTATGAACGACTCTATGACCTAACATTTTATAACTTAAATGAAATGTGTCAATTCTTTGAAAGAGACAATCTAACAAATATCCCACAAAGAGATGTTTGGAAACCAATGAGATCCCGAACTTGAGTATTCACATTTATTATAGTTGCCAGAAATTCCTCAGCCATTCTTTCTCAGAATATTTTCTCTCCTTGTCACTCTCTTTTCTCCAAAAATTTCAATTCAAATGTTAGGCTTCTTTCTCTATTATGTGTTTCTTTTAACGCATCTTTCATGTTTTCAACCTTTTGTCTTTTCACTGCCATCCTAAATAATTTTCAGGCATGCATTATATTTATTCAATTCTTTCTTCACTTAGGTCTAAGCTGATGTCATACCTACTGTTTTTAAAGAAAATTTCAGTCATTTTGTTGTTCAGCTTTAGATTTCAATTTGGTTATTTTTTAAATGTGTCTCTCTGTTCTTATATCTTCTTGCTGTTTAATCATTTTTAATAATCTCTTCAGCTTGCTTTCTTGTGTGTCTTGTGATTTTCCTTGTAACTGTAATCTCACCTTCCTTACAAGTTTATATGTGAGAATATTCTGCAGAGTGGGTAAAGTGCTATTTATCTAAAAGGACTTGCATTTTTTTTCTGTGTACTATAAACATAGCCCTTAATTTCCTGTGTGAGTTGGCTTTTCTTATGAATTTTAAAGAGAAAGTTTATTTTCCTCCACCCGGGCCAAGGCCCTTTCCTATTTTATTCTGTGGGTCAGGTTTGTCTCCAGAGCAACATTACTGAGGTGTAGACTTCTGAGTCCTGTTAGACTCTACACTTTGGCCATCTGTTTCTTTTTCTTCACTTCTAAATCAAAACTCATGTTCACCAGGTTTTATCAGATATTTAAGAGTGAAATCCAGATTTGATATTTTGTTTTTCTCTTGAATTCCCATTTTTTCACTTGCTTTCAGTTTTTCAAAATACCTTTCTTTTTTGACAGTTGAATAATGCAATGTGTGTGTATGTGGGTGTGTGTTTAAGTTTTCTTCCAGAATATTTAGCTGTTTTCAAGAGAATGGTTTTTGTCAAGATATCTGACAGCTATCCTTTCTTCTCTACTCTTATTTTCTTTCTTTTCCTTTTTTTGATGACATTCTTCCCTATTTTCTTGAGCTTCCCATCTAAAAGGCCTGTCCTTCTAGGCATAGATCAATGCTTCAAATTATTTCCTTTGTCCTTCCATCAAACTCAACTTTCTTAGCATTTCCAGAAAAGATAAATTCATTACTTACAATGATAATTGTAAGTGATGATAGTATTGTCATCATATAAAGAGAGATCGGCCAGGTTTAAAATTCTTAGGTTCAGTCACCTACTTTTTAAAATCAAAATTGTTTTTATTTATTTTTAAATTTAAATTCTTTATTGTTTAATGTATTACATAAGTCTCCTTTTTCTCCATTGACCTCTCCCGGCCACACCCAACCCCCAGCACATGCCCTTCCTCCCACCCCCACCTCATCTGTGTCCATTGGTTATGCGCATATGCATGCATACAAGTCCTTTGGTTGATCTCTTACCCCCTCACTCCCCGCCTTCCCTCATAGGCTGGACAGTCTAATCGATGCTTCTATGACTCTGGTTCTATTTTTGTTCATCAGTTTATGTTGTTCATTATATTCCACAAATGAGTGAGATCATGTGATGTTTATCTTTCTCTGACTGGCTTATTTCGCTTAGCATAATGCTCTCCAGTTCCATCCATGCTGTTGCAAATGGTAAGAATTCCTTCTTTATTACAGCACCTACTCTTGACAGGGTCCTTTCATATCCATGGAACTCTCCCCCACCTTTTCTCCCATTAAAACTAGGGTAGGGAGATCACAAGAGATATGTGTGGAACTGCTTCATCAAATGTGATTCACCCCAAAAATACAAGCTATAATATTTTTTTCAACTAAACTTCTTTCATGACCTAAAATGGTATCAGCCAAAGCCATAAATAATAAGGAAATTTTTAAGGAGATATGTGAATTTGTGAGAAAACTATATTTTTTTATTAAAAATTCACCCTGGTGAAATGTTAGATTTGGGAACCAAATACAAAGACAGGCTCTCCACTCTGCCATCTGTTCAGCCAACACACAGCAGGAGAGGCAAGCTCTGAGCCAGACAGAGCTTAGGCCTTTGCCCCTTGCTGGCTCTTTAGTCCCAGACACCAAGTGGGGGTGGGGATGTCTCATGATGGCAAAGAGGCCCCCACATCTTTGACCACCAGGCACCTTCAGGAGCCCCACCACCAGGAGTGGTGATGGTCCTCTTCTCCCCATTCCAGATGGCATGCCTGTTTTTTGTTTGTTTGTTTTTAAAGATCATTGGGGCTTTTTCTAGTGCCTGAGTCTGTCTTTAGAACCTATATGCCTTATTCTGCCTGCTGACACATGTGTTGCAAACATGTTTTACACCATAAATGCATTTGTCCTAGTGAATATTTGTGAAAAGCAACAAAGGAAATCTTTGTAATTGAGCTTCCTCACCATCAGCGCTGAAATGGAATCAGAGACCATAGTTAGTTTCATTCCCAGAATTTTTATAATAGGACAGCTGCTCAGCATAACTTCCCCTGTTGCTTTGCAATTTAGGATACATCAGATAAAATGAATTTGGAAGTAAAGGCCAAGAAGCTAGTGCATGGATTTTATGAAATTTAATTTGGCCATGTCAGGGGCATATTATTTCATTGGAACATTTTCAGTCTCATTGACACTGCCTTTGGGTTAGGTATCAGTTTGTCAATCCAGTTTAAAAATATCTGTAAGAAAATAATGATCTGAAAAGCTGGTTTAAAGAAATGAAATACTTACCTTTTCCTCCCTGGATGCTTGAGGACCAGCCATCCTCATGAAGGACACAGTAACTATCCAGACCATGAAGTTCATAATCAATAGACTACCTCAGTGGTAACAAATGGTCATCGATGTCCTTTTCCCTCAGAGAGCAAGAGGACCTAAGACATAAATTCAGGAAAAATTAGTCAAGATATACAAGACAACACCAGATATCATCTTTGTATTTGGATTCAGAACCCATTTTTTTGTGGTGGCTAGCCAACTGGCTTCGGTATAATTTATGATTCCTTGGATTATGAGGAGAAAAATGAACCCAAACATAGACTTGTAAGAAATGGCCCATATAAGGAAGAAAAGACCTCAAGAAAAAAACAGTTAAAAATGAAAGAACATAATGAAGACAGTCAGGGGACTATAAAGGCCAATATTGGTGCTGGCAAAAAGCTGGAGATTGGGCAACAGAAGGAGTTAAGATTCTTTAGTGACTTTATCTGTGGTGATTGTGTAGATTTTTCATGAGAGGAATAATAAACTAAGAACTTAAAAAAGAAATGAAACATTTAACTATACCAACGTTAGCATTTTCCAGAACAATGCGATGTCTTTTACCATTATGTTGTATGTTAAAATATAAGAAAGTTTACAATCCAGAATATTAAAGCTGGAGAAATAGTCATTTGTTCAAGTTTGTAAATGGAAATTAAGGTAACAATGAGATTGATTATATTATTTCAGCTTGACAAATTGTATGACTTCTATTTCTTAAATCTGTAAACAATGGCCGAAAGTAAAAAGGATATAGCTTGTAAGGATCAGATTAGACCACTAATTTCTTTTCTTGAAGCATTTTCAAAAAAATAATTTACATTGTTCATAGCGTTTAAAAAGCCAAACTTTGACCTCAGCTGGCCTTTAACACCTGGCTTTAAACACATTTTAGGGGGGTTAGGCTGATGAGCATTTTAAAATTCAGAAACTTCATTCCATGAATTTTAACTGTGGGTGGATCTCAGAATACTGAAGACACAAGTGTGCTGAGAAATTACATTAACATCAGGGTCCTATGACTTATCTTCCTCATAAAAAGAATCATATCTTTAATTGCTATTTGTTCAGAACACTTTGAACATCGTAGCAGTGAGCAAAAAGGCCAATTGATAGGAAAAATATCTTAATCTGCATTCCATTTCCAGAGGACATAAGATCATCATTCAGATTTAAACTGAGAAATTTTTTTTTAAACAGGAACCAACAGCAACATCTGCACACAACTATTCCTGAACCTGAATCAGCGCCTCTCCATATTTTAGAATGTGAACATTTCCTCTCATCATATTTTTCATGTCAACATCTCCTGCAGTCAAGCAGAGTGAGAAGGACTATTTTGTAATCATTTTGATTTATCTATAAGCAGGACGTTTGCAAAATCCCTTAAGAACTCATCCTCATAGATTTGTAGCTCAATTAAATGGATTTAATTAGTGTAGATAGACTGGCTGAAGAAACATATAAGGCTCAAATCCCAAAAGATACTAGAATCTCATGCAGTTTTTTTTTATTTTTTATTTTAAAAAGTCTTATTTCCTTGCACAGATAATTTTCTTCAAAACATTTGGAAAAGAAACTACATATCTGAAGAATGCTGTGACTACAGTTGAATTTTGCAGCCCCAAGTTTTCTCTACATTCACTTTCAGGAACATGAGTGTAGGGTCAATACATATAGTAAATATTTTCTTTATTTGATATCTCAAAGACTGAAAACTCTTAACTCCTCTCTAGCCACATGACAAAATGAAACTCTGGTATCTATAACTCACTTTCATTACCACCACCTCAAATATTTCCAAGGTATATAAAAAAATAGGAACTAATGAGTTCTTGAGATGACATTTGGTCCCAGACAAAGTAGTAATATTTATATGCATAACCTAATATTATTTGATTCTCAACACTACCCTATGAGGAAGGTCCTAAGAGAAAAAAAAAATATTTATATGCATAACCTAATATGATTTGATTCTCAACACTACCCTATGAGGAAGGTCCCAAGAGAAAAAAAAAAGACTGTGATAAAAAAAAAGTAGGAGAGAAAGAGAAAAAGGGAAAGAAAGAAAAAGAAGTCAAAGAGGAGGAGGAGAGAGAAGTCAAAGAGGAGGAGGAGAAGAAAACTTGCTCAAGAGCAGACAGCTATTATGTGGCATGTCAAGTAATTTATCCTAGGTCATGTGGATGGTATAACTGCCAAATGACTATGTGATTATTCTGACACCCGAAATTTGCCACTCTTGCTACATCCCAGGGCCCTGTGGAAGAAGTGATGAGATTCCCTTTGCCTTTTGGACACATAGAAAGATATAGTTCCCTGTCCCCCTTGCAGTTAGAGGCTGTCATGTATGTGAGTTCTTGCCACTGGAATATGTTATTACTTCATCCTCTGTCCACTAAAACCTTTCCCACAAAATCTTCACTCTCTCTTTCCCTAGTGATGGAATGAGTAGAAGGCTCAGAGGTCACAGAGCAGAGCAACACCACACAGAAGAAGGGGTTTGGGGCTCTGAAATATCACACAGAGGCTGTCCTGAAAACATGTGCCTGAAGATCTACATTAACAGGGAGTAAAATTCTATTGCATGAAACTTTTTGGCATTGGAAGTCCTTTGTTGAAGCAGCTAGCTCAGCCTGGCTAATATACTGGTATATCCAAGTAGATAGAGCAGCATTGCACATCCCACCCTCCTTAGCCATACTTTCACATTCATTTCTTCTATTTGACAATCAAGTTTAATCAGGTCAACTAAACCCTACCAATGTGTTAGCCTCTCACAGATAACAATGCCTCCATCCCTGAAGACTGAATGAATCTTGACAGTTTCACACCAGTAGACATTAGGGAGACATTTTAGCCCTCAGCAAATCCTGCTGTGCAGGTGGTTGCCTATTTACATATGGATGGGTCAGTCCTATGTGCATTCTATTCCATTTTCTGTCAACACTTTCAAAGACAGTAAGAAAAATAAAGTGACCAGTCTATTTGATTCTTAAAATTGTATTATGCATGAATGCAAGCAAAATGACCATCATTTATTAGTGAATTTAAAGTTCTAAGAGAGAATAAATTCTTAACTTGCCCAAATATTTCCCAGTATTTCTAGTTTCTATGGAAAAGCTAAACAAACAGACATCTCCAAAGCCTGTGCAGATGAGAGCGTCACCTCCTCACAGATTTCTATAATCACAGGCCTTGAGTTGAGTTTCTAAGCCAATACATTATAACACCCACAGCAGGATAACGTCTCTTTGCTGCTGTTATGGTTATTAACACAGTTACTATTGAGAATTCTATTAGCTGTGTGCTTGACTGAGAATATGAGTTTATCTTCACAATTTCCCTGGAAGGCAGACAGGTGATGACTTTTATTAACACCATTTTAGTGATGAAGGAACCAGAAAAGAGAGAAGCAAAGGCATTTCCCAATGTAATGCAGCAAATCCAAGGCAGATTAAATTTAAAACTCAAACTATTTCCACTGTTATGGACACTTAGGCAGTTATTCAGACTCATTGTGTGAGTATTGGGACTGAATCCCTGTTGTTGAGAAAGGTTTTACTCCAAGGTCAAAAAAGAAAATCTTAATGGCCTTGGTAGATTAAAAAGCCTTTGACTTTTTTTTTATAGGCATGTTCTAATACAGCTGTTACCGTAAAGGACAAGGAGAAGGATTAGTTTGAAATACATTTCTGACAAAGAACATTTCAAAATTGATCTATTAAATGTATAGAAATGGTCTGCTATTCACAAACAGCCTGAGTCTTAGTCCCCAGTGATGCTGGAAATGTAGTGACACATAAAAGTGCTTCATGTGACCTCAGCAAGAAAGAGCATTGAGTGAAATGACCATAGACATCTGAAACTGGAAATGAATCGACCTGGAGTGGGTCTGCCAGGGTCAATCTGTAGTGTGTGGGTTCTTGACTTTGTGCAGGAGAGATTTCACAATATGAGTCCAGGTGATTTTGAGAGTATATTAATAAAGCTGGAGACAGTGAAACAAAGGAAGGGCTTAGGATAGAAGGAGCAACAGGAGAGAAATTAGGCAGTGCTCTGCTTTGGCTCTCTAGCAAAGTTATAGAAAAGAAGTGAGCCATGCAGTGTGGAGTGGACTCACCAAGAGCAAAAGCCACAGTGACAGAGGTGAACCAAGGCAGGGCTGCTGTTAGTTCACTGTAAAGTCAGAGAAAAGAGGGCCTTGGAGACAGGTTTGAGAGGTTAGCCCAGGACAAGCTGCCACACAGTTAAGGTGTGTCTCCCCTGGTTGCAAGTCTTGCTGGGACCTTAGAGCTTAAGAGAAAGAGAGCAGTGAAACATGCCTGAGAAAGAAAGGGGGAAGAAGGGTGTGGGCATGCTCCAGAGGGAACCCATGCTGGCTTCCTTTATCTTGATAGGTTTTATCTGTTTTCTAAAGGTGGAGAATTTTAGGGGAGGTCTCAGGTGAGGATCTCAATAGAATATTCATCAGCTTTCCAAGTGTGTCCTTTCAGGGTTTTCATTGATTGGTCTCCGCTAGGGAAGGGAGTCATTGCCTCTGGTCCTGATGTCTGCTATGGCATCCCTCTGTTTGGTTTTGCTGCTTTCCTGGGCCTGGAGGTGAAACACAACTGAGGCCTAAATGTCAACTCTAGTTTGACCAAACTGGTTGACCGACTGGAGGCTTTGTTCCTAGGATTATTTGATGTGGTTCTGAGGGCCCAATGCTTAAGGAAGTGGTCATGCAAGGGCTTGTATAGGAATTGTACAAGCTTAATCTATGGCCCTCTTGTTCCTCCTCTAAGGGGATCTACCACATGACTAGCCACATACTAGGGGAGAAAAGGCCAGGGGAGTGTCCAACCCACAGGACCAACGATATGAAAGGTCAGGGGATTTAAACAACATGAACAATATGCTAGGGGAGGAAAGGTCACCCTAAGGGTGAGGTGCTTGTTTTCCCAGTTTTGGCCATTGCTAGGCACCGGGGGCTTTCCACCCTGGTGACCTTCTCTACTTGGTCTATCATCCTTGCTCTGCTCGTGTCTGTTTAACTGCCTACCACATATCCAGAAATGGGACCAAGGCCATTCCTTACCTTGACACAGGGACAAGCGGGTGTGAACTTGGCATCATTTCTTTTCCATCCTGTTGACCTGTCCTGATGACAAATTCATATCAACAGGATGTTTTCCTGTTTCTCTCAGTAGGCTCTGCCCAGTGAACCCAGAGGGAAGTACGTAGTTCTAAGGTATACTAAATGGGCTGTTCTGAGACATGTGAATTAATGGGGGAAAAAAAAGAAGAAGAAAAAGAAGAAGAAAACAAAACAAAATCTTTCCTAGAGGCTTACTTTCATTTCTACCTCCTCATATTTTTCTGGATACTTCAATGTACTAGTGTTAAAAACACAAACAAAGGTATATGAATTCTGTGGGATGAATACTTGAGGTAATAACATTTGTCAGGGTAAAGTGGTATTTGGTTTTCTCCCCCTGCACAGGAACTTTGTGAGCAAAGAAGATTTCTTTCCTAACAGCGAGTTCTTTGTTTGGTTCTGCTAGCTGAATCTAATGAGAATTATTCAGACTTCAGTTTTGCTTTAGGATTCACTGACAGTTTGAGTGCAGGGTCAATCTTTCTACTACTTCTAGAATGCAAGTTGCATGTGAATTAATTAACAAAAAAAGACCAGAGCTTTGTGCCTATTTGGAGTATTTCTATTTTTCTCCATTCATTTTTTTTCCATTGGTATATTTTATTTTCAAATCTTGATCCAAAGCTAATTTGCATATGACTTATTTGCATACTAAGATAATTTTGAGGACTAAGACTTGTAAAACACTGGAATGCATTACTCACAGTTATCCATGATTAAGGTGTGTCCTTAAAAAACTGACAAATCCCCTTTTTATTATTCATAAATCCCATACATCTTTCCATTGCTTACTACTCACCTTTTGCCTCTAAAAAAACACAAACAACACTTTCTATTTATTGCTGTAAGTTAACAATATTTATATTTTAGAAATTCCATATCCCTTCACAAGTCATTTGAGATCCAGTGGCAAGAATGAATTACCCTAAGCTGTCTGGTTCTCCCTTGACAGGTCTGCCTGCAAAGAAGCTTGCCTGGAGCTGAATTCTTTGTTATTTTACTATCTGATAGCTAGCAAGAGACATTTTTACAAATTTCAAACATAAGGCATAAAACGAAATTCAACAGAAACTGATTTTTCCTTTTCTTTTAAATTCCAGACTTTGACCAATTAGTAGGGACTGACATATTTTGAATTGCTTAATATAAATACTGTTGTATTGCTTTGAAATTTAATTTTGCAATCATTGCTCTAGGGAGAAATATATTAATGTTTATTGTCAAAGACATTCCCCCTGATTTCCTATTATCCTAAAATAAAAAGGTGAATTAAGACATAGCACATATATTAACATTTAGTAATTGGTATAGCATTCACCGTACATTGCCAAATAGTGATAAATACCCTATAGCAACCAATTACAATGCATGTACTGATATTGTATAATTTTCAATTAGTAGAATGACTAAACTGAGGAGTTAAAGCAGAAAAATTGCATATTTTCTTTTTAAAAAATATATATTTTTATTGATTTCAGAGAGGAAGGGAGAGGCAGAGAGAGATAGAAGCATCAATGATGAGAGAGGATCATTGATCGGCTGCCTCCTGCACGCCCCTTACTTAGGATCGAGCCCACAACCCAAGCATGTGTCCTTGATTGGAATCGAACCCAGGACCCTTCAGTCTGCAGGCTGACACTCTACCCATTTAGCCAATCAGAGAGGGCAAAAAAATATTTTTCTAAATTAATGAAATAATAGAATATCTGAGTAGAATGTCAGCATATGTTATCTCTTGTAAATTTTATCAATACAGAAACCCATGTCCTGTTATTCATCCTATAAATACATCTACTGTTTTGATTATCTCTTTAATAATTATGGAATTCATGGTACAGTGTTAATCCAAGACAATTGATCTAGGGTTTCTTGATGATTTCTCTGTTCCTAGAGTAAGCCAAAGGCAATCAAAGGCACAGCTGAGATGCTCATAGTTGTCATGTGCCCTGGGGAATGTTGAAGATAAGCAGATTTCCTGAACATTAGCCCTCAAAATCCCCCTTTACATGGAATGTTCGTTTGTAAGGAGAGAGGATTTCCAACCTGGTAATAACATTTGAATCAATAGAAACTGCAGTTCTCACCTTTACTTGAAATTTTAAAATCAACTTTTATCACAATGCTTTTTCTAATTAGTGGTAATAATGGAATCATTTCAATAATAACAAATATTTATTTAGCTCTATGAAATGTGCCAAATATCATATTAAACACTCTTAATATTTTATTTAATTCTCACAACAATCACATGAGGTTGGCAGCGACATTGTGTAGGTTAAAAAAAAAAAAAGCACAGGGAGGTTTTTAGAGAGGTTATGTTACTTACCATTGCAAAGTGAATAAATGGTAAATCTAGAATTCAAATGAAGACATCCTTAACCCAGTGTCTGAATTCTTAAACACTAGATGTTTTCATGAATCATCAGTTTCATAATAATAAAAAGATTTCTGCCTTGGCCAGTGTTCTCAGTGGTTAGAGCATCAGCCCAACCATAGAAGGATTGTGGGCTTGATTCCTAGTCTAGGTCATGTACCTGGGTTGCAGGTTCAATCCCCAGCCCTATCAGGTTGCATACAGGAGGCAACCAATTCATGTGTCTCTCTCACATCCATGTGTGTTTTTTTAAATATATTTTTATTGATTTTCAGAAAGGAAGAGAGAGGTAGAAACATCAATGATGAAAGAGAATCATTGGTAGGCTGCCTTCTGCATGCCCCCCACTGGGGATTGAGCCTGCAACCCAGGCATGTACCCTTGACCAGAATCAAACCCATGACCCTTCAATCTGCTGGCCAATGCTCTATCCACTGAGCCAAACCAATTAGGGCCCATGTTTGTTTGTTTTTAATCTTTACTGTTGAAAGTATTGCAGATGTTCCTTTTTTCCCCATTGACCCCCCTCCACCCCGCCCCCATGATTTCTCTCTTTCTCTCTCTCTCTCTCTCTCCTTCCACTCTCTTTAAAAATCAGTGGAAAAAATGTCCTTGAGTGAGGATTAACAAATATATATATATACATACACAAAAATATATATATATGCCAGGGTCCATAACGTCCAAAACAACCGAAGGGACGACTGAATGCCAGGCTGTATGCGCAGCAGGCTTGGGTGGGTGGGGACTGGTGAGCGGGCTGAACTGCTGACCTCTCGGAGAGAGAGGTGGGGCTGATCAGCAGGCACTCCAGGCTGCTGGCGAGGCCCGAAGAGAGAAGTAGGGTCTGATCTGCAGGCTCCGTGGCAGCTGCTGATCAGCCCTTGCCTCTCTATCTCTCCAGGCCTCATCAGTAGCTGTGCCTCTCTATCTCTGGGCCTCGCCAGCAGCCTGAGGTGGCTGCTGATCAGCCCCACCTCTCTGATCAGGACCGGAGATAGGCCCAGAGACTCTGACTGGCATAGAAACTGACCAATCAGAGCCAAATTTGGTTGAACTATGAGAAGCCAATGGCTGTCTAGGAGGCGGAGCTTTTGACACTGACTGACATAGAAACCAACCAATCAGAACCTAATCTGGGTGAACTGCGAAGGCAGAACCTAAGGTGAGGGCTGAGGAGGGGTTTTAAGAGCAACAGCTGTGTGTTGTAAAGTGTAAGAAAGCAGTTTAATTTTTTAATGACTGGTTTGCCAGTATAGTGCATATGGCTGGCTATCAGTCCAGATATAGGGATTATGTATTTTTGTATGCCAAGAGCATTTCCTCCTGCTGATAAAAGCTCCCCCTCCATTTAAGCAATCCTATCCTATATAATCTATATATACGAATAAAAGAGTAATATGCTAATTAGACTGGGTTGACCGGCCATCTTCTGGACATCCGATTTCCTTCTGGACAAAGCCATGGTGGTGGGGGCCAAGGCAGAGGCAGTTAGGGGTGATATCAGGCCAGCAGGGGAGGGCATTTGGGGGCAAGATCAGGCTGGCAGGGGAGGGCAGTTGGGAGTGACCAGGTCAGCAGGGGAGGACAGTTGGGGGCAAGATCAGGTTGGCAGGACAGGGCAGTTAGGGTCAATCTGGCAGACAGGCAGGTGAGAAGTTATGAGCCAGCAGTCCCATATTGCAAGAGGGATGTCCAACTGCCGGTTTAGGCCCAATCCCACAGGGCCTAAATCAGCAGTCGCATATCCCCCAAGGGGTCCCCAATTGAAGATGGTGCAGGATGGGCTGAGGGAAACCCCCTGTGCATGAATTTTGTGCACCAGGACACTAGTTTACATATATAGACATAATTATATATTATATAAATGATATATATGACACATGTGAGACTATATATAAACTATTAATTGTTCTATTTTAACAAACTATATTCTTTTTTAAAGTAATTAATACCTGGTAATAAATGATCTTAGATTTATTTTAGTATGTTTGGACTTTTTAAGTCTAGTATATATTATTTGCCTTTTAAATCAATTTCATCTCTAAACCAGAAAATTGTTAAATCTATACTTGCTTTCTCATATGCTTTATTTATTCATTTCTTTTAAAGTTTAGGACATTATTTTTACTTGATTAAACAATTATGTCCTCTAGCTAATAAAATATTAGAATATGGCTATTTTTACAATAAAAATTACTGAGAACATTTTGTTGTTGTTGTTAATCCTCACCCGAGGATATTTTGCATTGATTTTTTATTTTTTATTAGAGAGAGTGAAAGGGAGGGGAAGAGATTTAGAGAGAAACATCTATGTGAAAGAGACACATTGAATGGTTACCTCTCACACGTGCCCCAACAAGGGCCAGGGATAAAGCATGCAATTGATGTATGTGCCTTTGACGGGAATCAAATGCAGGACTCTTCAGTCCATGCTCTACCCACTGAACTAAGCCAGCTACAGCAAGAACATTTTTAATATTAGAATTTTTGTCATAGATGTAGCTCCAATAAATTTGGATATGAAAAGTTTTAAGCAACCTCACTGCTTAAGAATTATCTGGGATTTATTAATAACATGTCTATGTAATAAAAATATCCTATTTTTGTACAGATAATTTCCACTGCTTTCTCTACTACTAAACTATAATTTTAGTTGTATTTTATCTTCATATGAAGTTCTACAGGTTTTTAAAAAAGTATATTTTTAGATATAATGAATAAATTTGGAAGATCATCTAAAGGAACAAGAAAAATGTACATATGTATTTCCTTAATACAGTATATAATTTATAATTATAAATATTAAAA
>NW_005361351.1:1710739-1720597 GCF_000412655.1 Myotis brandtii
TCAGGCCTCGTGTGTGTGTGTGTGTGTGTGTGTGTGTGTGTGTGTGTGTGTATGGCTAATATGCAAAGTGTCCCCTTGAGAGTTCAACTGGGGGACCAGAGTTTGAACACTCGCTATGACGTGTGCTGAACAACAAGGGGTGGTGTGGAACAAAGGAAAGCCCCAGCCAGCAGCCGGCAGCAGGCAGCTGGCAGCCAGCGAAGGGAATCATCCGCCAGGAAGGCCCTGGACCACAGCCAGAAGGAAGGCCCCAACCCACAGCCAGAAGGCCCCGATTGGCCCTGATCACTGGGGACCAGAGTTTGAACACTCGCTATGACGTGTGCTGAACAACAAGGGGTGGTGTGGAACAAAGGAAAGCCCCAGCCAGCAGCCGGCAGCAGGCAGCTGGCAGCCAGCGAAGGGAATCATCCGCCAGGAAGGCCCTGGACCACAGCCAGAAGGAAGGCCCCAACCCACAGCCAGAAGGCCCCGATTGGCCCTGATCACTGGCCAGGCCTAGGACCCTACCCGTGCACAAATTTTGTGCACTAGGCCTCTAGTTCACTATAATTCACCAAACCAATATCTTTTATCAGTTTTTCTCAATACTTTTTTCAGAGTAAAACTTATCCCAAAATACTTTAATAAGGAAGTTATTATGAAACCTCAAAAAGTTTTGAGAAGTATTTTTTCCAAAACAATTTTTTGATGAGTTGATGAGTTGAATGTTAAAGAATAAGGAGCAAATGGACTGAGTTTTTCTATAAATAAAAGGAGTATAAAAATCAAAGAAAATTAATTTGCTGACGTTTGTTTTTGGCAAATTCAGTGTTTGAAAATCACTTAAAATAGTAATTGGACCGAGTTGAGCATCATTTATATATATTGTTTATATATATACTAGAGGCCCTATGCATGGGATTCATGCACTGCTGGGGGGCATGGCCTAGCTGTGGACCCATCCTCTGAGTGGCTGCTTCCTGGTCTGGCATCTTCTGTGGAGCTGGAGCACTTGCCTCAACAATAGCACTGAGAGGCGGTGAAGTAGGCCTCAGTCCCGCAATGGCCATGAACCCGCTCCCAATCTCCAGGGTTAGCTCTGTGAGCCCAGTGGTGGTGGAGCTGCAAGGCCTGCAGGCATCTGGAGGAAGAGGCAGGGAGAGAGGAGGAGGAGCCTGGCATGAGGAGGCAACAATCGAAGCTAGGATTCCTGTCCGTTGGCCCGGGGTTCACAGAGGGAGCAGCCGCTCATCCTGGTCAGCCAAGCAGTGCTCCCACAGTGGTAGCACACTGACCACCAGGAGCTCCTGTGTTGAGTGTCTGCCCCCTGGCAGTCAATGCATGCCATAGTGACTGGTCGACTTATCGTTCTGGTCATTCAGTCGTTTGGTTGCTGGGCTTTTATTATATAGGATAAACAATAGGTAATATAGTATATACAATAACATAACCATGTATATATAAAACAATGACTAAGAAAGAAGAATATCATTTGTTCTCAGATATTGTTATCATCATGGATCCATTTCTTCTCATTTATTTTAATGCTTTGGTTTTCTCTTATTAATTTTATGCAAATCACTCAATTATCCAGTATTACACACTTAAATTAATTTAAAGGTATTAAACAATGTACTGCAACTGATAATATTTTAATGCTTATTACTTTCTTAAATAACCAATGTAGTTCCAAATTAGAAATGATAGAAAATCCTTGACTTTCACATCTCTGCAGTCAGTTTACTAGTATTTTCTAATTAATTTGAGAATTTTTCATATCTAACAATTAAGACACATCATAACTCAATTTTGTATAATTAGATATACAGTTATATATTTTATATATAATTCAATATTATAATTCAATTTTATCACGGAAATTGAAAAATCACTTAGACCACCATTTTTAGAAGCCTTGTTGTAATGATAATGCTGATGATTGGTAAGAAAAAAAAGTGCTATCCTATTAGTACATAATAATTTGTTTATTTACTCTCAGTTGTTTTTTAAAAAATTAAGTCGTCTTATAGAAAAGTAAACAAGATAATGTAAATTTAAAATATCTGAAGTAGAAGGAATTTAAAAATTTAGGAAAAGGCATACACTAAGATATGGCATCAAATAGCATTCCCCAATTTTCAGAATATGTTTCATGAGGCAGTACCCATGCAGGTGCATCACTTGAACTCCACACATGCATGCACCCCCACACACATACACACACACACACAGAGAGACTCACACATGCATGCACCCCCACACACATATACACATACACACAAACAGACTCACACATGCACACATGCACATCCACATCCACACTTCCTGAGACATTGAAGCATGGGAAGTACTGAAAATTCCTCCTTTTATAGAAACCATAAAAGGCTCTGAAAACACCAGAAGTAAAAATAAAAAGCCAAAAAAATGAAACCTGATATTCAACTCCATTTCATCCACAGTTTCCCAAACTTATTGCACATTCAAGGCCTGATGCATGCATTTGTGCATGTGTGGGTTTTCTCAGTCTGGCTGGCAATTGGGACCAATGCAGGGGCCGGCCGGCTCGGGGGAGCCCTAATCGTAGGGGGAGGGGGTAGCTGGATGGGGAGAGGTTGGCTGCAGCAGCAAGCTAAGGCATGGTCAATTCCACAAGGAATCTGGCTCCCTCCTTCTTCCTGTCTGGGTCCAAGGTACGGGTGAACCAGATTCAGGGCTGTCAGCAGCAAACTAATCAACAGCAGATTCAGCAAGGAATGGGGCTCCCTCCTCCCTCCTGTCTGGGTCCGGGGTGTGAGTGAACCAGATTCGGGGCTGTCAGGGCCCCAGCAGCAAGGTCTGGGTCAGTGTGCATCATAGCTACCAGCCAGTCATCCAGTCGTTCTGGTTGTTCTGGTCCTTCAGTCGTAAAATTTACTTAGGCTTTTATATATATAGATTAGAGAATTTTTTATTGAGTGATACTTAATGTTATGCCTTAGAATTATTTTGTTTTTCATCCTGCTAGGGTAAGTGGAGGCAGACTCCTATGAAAATTAATTAATTAACTCTGTACTTTGCAGCAATTTCTGACATCAGTAATGTAAAAAGAAAACTGTAGAAAAGTAGGCTTTTATAAAATAGGAGCTTTGACACTGTGATTTCTTGTACCTCCTAAATGAGTTGGAGCCTGTTGAAATGCTGCCTCTCTGAATTATTTAGAGTTGAATGAGTACTAGGTAAAAATATATAGGCAGTTTATCATAGTCAATTATTTTACAGACTAGAAGCCCGGTGCATAGATTCATGCACCAGTGGGGTCCTTTGGTCTGGCCTGCACCCTCTCTCAATCCAGGACCCCTTTGGGGATGTCGGATAGCCAGTTTTGGCCCAATCTTCGCAGGCCTGATCCAGACAGGAGGGAGCCCAATCCTGTGCGTTGAGCGTCTGTCCCCTGGTGGTCAGTGCGCAGCATAGTGACCGGTCGACCAGTCATTTGGTCGTTTGGTTGCTTAGGATTTAATATATATAGAAAACATAGTCAATATAACTTACAGCATATTTTTCCTCTTTCTTTGTCTTAGTGCTCATTCATAATGTGCAAAAACACACAAAATACAATAAATAAAGTGAAAACCATGGAAATGTTGATATATCATTAAAAGTGGTTCTATATGAATGAACTAGAGGCCCGGTGCACGAAAATTCATGCACCGGCCTCAACCCCTCCTGCCCCTCTCACAGTCCAGGAGCCCTCAGGGGATGTCCTCCTCTGTGAGAGGCTACCAAGATGATCAGGGGAAGGCTCTGCCCCCATCAGCCTGCTGCTGCTGCCACTGCTGGCTGCCCCTGGCCCTCAGCCCTTGCTTCTTAGCGCTGACCCCGCCCCCCACCCACTGGTAGGTGGAGCGTGATCTGGGGCCAGGCCAGCTGAGGGAGGGGCTCTGGGAGGTTGAAGCACAGCAGGTTGCACCCTGTCCAGCCTCTGCTGAGGGGTGGCACCTGGACCAGGCCCACGCTGCTGCCTCTGTGGCTGCCTCTGTGGAAGGGGCAGCACAGGGACCTGGCCGCGCTGTGGCCTGTCCCACGCCACCTTTGAGGAAGGGGGCATAGTGCCGCCTTTTTGCTGCCTCTGCAAAAGGGGCCGCAGTGCTGGAACCGGGGGCACTGAACTGGCCTGCCCCTCCCACGCGAGCACTGCACCCACCTGCCTCTCCTGCCCAAGCACAGGACCTGCCTGCCTCTCCCATGTAGCTCCAGCCCTGGGCCCTCGCAGCCACTGTGGCTTTGTCTGGATGGACGTCCACCCTAATCAGCATATTACCCTTTTATTACTATAGATGTGAAATATATATGAATATCATATATACATATATGATATAATTTACTAGTGTTTTACATTCATATGCTTTCAGACATTTCTCTGTGCATATTAGCACAGAGAGATACATAGATATTATTCATCTAGGCACCATCATATTTACATATATACTAATGTGTGTATCTATGGATAAGTATATTATACATATGCATTTGTTTCATACTCTTTTTTATTTTTATTTTTTATGTTTTTAAAAATATATTTTATTGATTTCAAAGAGGAAGGGAGAGTGGGAGAGAGAAACATCTATGAAGAGAGAGAATCATGGATTGGCTGCCTCCTGCATGCCCCCCACTGGGGATGTGCCCGCAACCCAGGCATGTGCCCTTGACCAGGAATCGAACCCAGGACCCTTCAGTCCGCAGGCCAACGCTCTATACACTGAGCCAAACCAGCCAGGCCATACTCTTTTTTTTTTTTTAATTCAACCTGACTCATGGCACTGCCATGTATCCATACTATTATTTTCCTAAGTAAATTGCTTTTCCAAATCACCAAATTACTTGTTATTACCTTCTACACTTTTTCCCAACTATCTCTCACCAAAAACACCAATTCAACTGATGACCTCATCTTTAATTTCACAGAAAAAGAAAACATAAAATGCATCAGCTGGTAAACCACACTGCTTTCTTTGAAGTCTACAAAATGCTTGCCTTAGTGTCTACATTTTCGTCTTTCCTTTTGGCATGAAAGTGCTGGGTGTACACTTTAATGTCAGGATCAGAGCCCTCTTCCTGAATCTCCTTTTCCCCACTGTCCTCTTTCACTACATTCTGTCTCCTGAACTTTCCAGTGATCTGCTTTGTAATAAACATACTCAACGAAGCAGCACTACTTTTACAAAAGTTAAATTCCCTTAACCCACAACGTCTCCATATACTATTTTCTTCCTTCTTTTCTCCCCAAAGTCAAATTCCTTGAAAGCTTTGCTTGTTCTCACTGTTCCACTTCCTCACTTCCCAGTCACCTTCAATCTACTCTATTCTGGCCTCTCTATTGGGATATTTTTTAAGGACAGAGGGAGGGGGGGTGCTTTTTCAACCAGCTCTCTTATCAATATTCAACACCATATCTTATTTTACAGTCTCTTTTCAACAGTTACCAGTGCTCTGCTGCTGTCATTTCACACTCTCCTGACTACCATCATACTGCAGGACCCTATTTATATTCCTTTCTGGCTCCTTACCATCCTGACTAGGAGATGATGAAGTTCTTTAAGACTTTCCAAGTTGTCTCTCCACATTCTCTCCCCATACTTTTCTTTCCAGCCTCTGGTTTCAATCATCCTCAGCATTAGTGCTCCCTTCCTTGACTTCTCTTCAGAGGGCCACATCACAGAACAAAATGCTTCCTTGACCTCTCCGTTCAGATGTCTCAGAAGCTCCTCAAAAGCAACAGGATAAAAATAGAATTTATGAAACTCTCCACCATATTAATCCTCTCTCATTTCACACAGATTTACTGAAAAATTTCCCTTTTCACTCATGACCCAGCTTGCCCATTTTGCCTTCAACGCTCATGTCCATTCAACCAGTAAAGTTTGTTGACTCATTCACTCAAATAAGCACAGTTAAAAAAAATAATGTCTCTTTCTCTTAGTACATAAGATTGGAAAGCAAATTAAAATGTAGAAGGTGTAACTTTATAGAGAAATGTTATCAATTGTCCACTTGTCTGGCATCTTGCTTGCCAAGAAAATGTACTTCCATTTTCCTTTTTAATTTTCTTAATGGGTCTTTCAGATCTATTCCCCATTTAGGGAAAATATATGATTATGTGAAATATATTATTTATCAGATATTATTTTAGCTTCCAGCAGATTCCTTTTCTGTTTAGTCCTTTCAGTATTCTATTAAGAAGCCATTATGAGTAAAAAGCATGCACAATATAGCCCTTAGGCCAGGGGTCCTCAAACTATGGCCCGCGGGCCACATGCAAATACAAATATTGTATTTGTTCCCGTTTAGTTTTTTTTACTTCAAAATAAGATATGTGCAGTGTGCATAGGAATTTGTTCTTAGTTTTTTTTAAAACTATAGTCCGGCCCTCCAATGGTCTGAGGGACAGTGAACTGGCCCCCTGTTTAAAAAGTTTGAGGACCCCTGCCTTAGGCCATGAGGGTGGCATGCTAAGAAAGGACAATTTTGCATTGTAGTTGCCCTTTCTAAAAAAAAAAAACAACTAAATTTTGTTTATAGAAGGCACTGAATTTATGTTTTGGCCAATGTAAATCTTACCTCTATATATAGATATAAAGAATTTTGTGAAATCATTCTTTTAAAATATATCTGTTGAATAGAGGCCTGGTGCATGAAATTTGTGCACTAGTGGGGTGCCCCTCAGCTCAGCCTGCACCCTCTGCAATCTGGGAGCAATTGGGGGATGTCCGACTGCTGGTTTAGGCCTGAGCCCTGTGGAATTGGGCCTAAACCGGCAGTCAAACATCCCTCTCACAATCTGCAACTGCTGACTCCCAACTGCTAGCCTGCCTGCCTGCCTGATTGCCCCTAACAGCTTCTGCTTGCCAGCCTGATTAACCACTAACCACTGCCCTGCCAGCCTGATCGACACTTAACTGCTCCCCTGCCAGCCTGGTCATCCCCAACTGCCCTCCCTTGCAGGCATGGTCCCCCGCAACTGCCCCTCCTGCCAGCCTCATCGCCCATAACTGCTCTCTCCTGCTGTCCTGATCACCCACAACTGCCCTCCCCTGCCAGCCATCTTGTGGTGGCCATGTTGTGACCACATGGGGGTGGCCATCTTGTGTGAGGCATGACAGTCAATTTGTATATTACCTCTTTATTATATGGGATAATATCATGTTTTATAACTTTCTTCATTTGAAGTTTTTTAAGCAAAATTTATGTATAGTATCTTATAAAGAGTTGTGTGCTGTGATAGTAACTGTGTCATATTTAAATGAATTTATGCTATATAGGATGAAGGTTGGGGGGATATGAGAAAAAGGTAAAAGGAATTAAAAAAGTATAAATTGCCAATTATAAAAACAGTCAGGGGATTTAAAGTATAGCATAGGGAACATAATCAATAGTCCTATATATAAAAAAAGCTAATATGCAAATTGACCAAGCAGTGAAACAACAGGTCACTATGATGCACACTGACCACCAGGGGGCAGACACTCAATGCAGGAGCTGCCCCCAACCCACAGGCCCCGATCTCCTGAGACCTGTTGGCCAACCTCTCGGTTCTTTCCCCTGGCCGACAGGCTCCAATCCCCGATGGGGAACAGGGAACCGAGGGTGGGTGGCGGTGGGTGGCAGGGCCAGATTGGCAGGAATAGCCAACCTCTTGGTCCCTCCTCCCTGGCCTGCAGGCTCTGATCCCTCAATTGAGAATGGGGAACCGGGGTGGGTGGTGACAGACTCAGGCAGCGCCAGGTCAAGGCCCCTGCCCCTCCGGTCACCCCACACACAGAGGGTTACTGGCTTCAGGGGATGGGGCTGGCAAGCAGGTGTTAACAGTCAACTTTTGGTCCCTCTCCCCTGCCAACAGGGTCTGATTGCCCGATGGCGAATAGGGAACCAGGGTGGGTGGCAGCGGGGGTTGGGGCCAGTTTCCAGCAGCCTGGGAAGATGGCCCTGATCACAGGCCAGGCCTAGGGACCATACCCATGCATGAATTTTGTGCACTGGGCCTCTAGTATTGTAATAGCTATATGATGTCAGATGGGTAATGGCCTTATTGGGGTAATCACCTTTTAAGATATATATATCACTATGTTGTATTCCTGAAAGTAATATAATATTGTATGTCAAATGTCAAAAATTAATTTTAAAGAATAAATTTGGAAAATTTTAATTTGATGTAATTTAAAAAAATATTCATTGACTTTTTTATGGAGAGGAAGGGAGAGAGAGACACACACACAGAGGAGAGAGATAGAGATAGAAATAGATAGAGGTAGAGATAAAGATAGAGATAGAGATAGAGATAGATAGAGAGAGAGAGACATCCATTTGTTATCCCACTTATTTATGCCTTCATTGGTTGATTCTTATATGTGCCCTGACTGGGGAGTGAAGTCACAACCTTGGCATATTGGGACAACTCTCTAACCAACTGAGATACCTGGCCAGGGCCAAGATGAATTTTAAAGAAAGAACAGTTAAATAAAGTAAGTTTAAACAAAGTTAATAGGAATGTAATTATATGGAATTCAAGAAATAATTGTGCCTACCATAATATGCTCAGTTTCAAATAGTAATAGTTTTTGTTTTTTAAATGTATTTTATTGATTTCAGAGAGGAAGGGATAGGGAGAGAGATAGAAACATCAATAATGAGAGAGACTCATTGATCGGTTGCCTCCTGCATACCCCACACTGGAGAAAGAGCCCACAACCTGAGCATATGCCCTGACTGGGAATTGAATCTTTACTCCTGGTTTATAAGTCAACACTCAACCACTGAGCCATGATGGTTGGGCTCAAGTAGTAATAGTTTCCTTAAAATTGTGTATTTTCATACAGAATCCATTTTAGATTTCAAAATACTTTTAAAACTCAATAGAAATACTTGCAATAAATTGTAACCCAGTTTTATATGTTAAAATAATATTTTACAAGTCTGCTTACCAAGCCACACAAACCTGATGAGGGTAGAGGTTACCTCTGTCCTTGTTATGACAGTTCTGGGTACCTAGAACAATTCGCTACCCATAATAGTTCTCAATAAATACCTGCTAAGTGAATATCTAATCTAATAAAAGAGAAACATGCAAATTGACTGTGCCTCTGCTACACCCACAAGCCACGCCCACCAGCCAATCAGGAGCAAATATGCAAATTAACCTAACTAAGATGGTGGTGGCCATGGAGATGGAGCATTGCCCCTGGCAATGGAGGAAGCCAAGCTTCCTGCCTGCCCTGCTGGCCCTGAGCTCCGCTCAAGGCTACAAAGTTTCAATTATAGAAGATAAATAAATCCCAGATACCTGCTTCCAGCCCTTGGCCGTGGGCAGCCTGAAAATGGCTATCAGCCCCTCACACAGTCTGGCCAAACCCCCATGGTGTGAGGGTCCCCACAGGGGGGCTTGACCAGCCTGCAAATAGCCATCAGACCCTCACCCAGGCTCGCCAGGCACCCCAGTGGGGACCCCCACCCTGAAGGGGGTGTGGCCAGCTTGAAAATGGCCCTCAGCCCCTCACCCAGGCTGGCCAGGCACCCCAGTGTGACCCTTACCCTGATCCAGGACACCCTTCAGGAAAAACCAACTGGCCCCCACCCATGCACCAGGCTTCTATCCTATATAATAAAAGGGTAATATGCAAATTGACCCTAACAGCAGAAAGACTGGGAATGACTGGTCACTATGACACACACTAACCACCAGGGGGCAAATGCTCAATACAGGGGGAGCTCTGCTCAGCCACAAGCCAGGCTGACGGCTGCCAGCACAGTGGTGGTGGTGGGAGCCTCTCCTGTCTTCTCAGCAGTGCTAAGGGTGTCTGACTGCACCTTAGGCCTGCTCCCCGCTGGCAAGTGGACATCCCC
>NW_005361351.1:1720763-1730316 GCF_000412655.1 Myotis brandtii
CAACTGAATGACCGAACAGCAGAATGACCCTCCAGACGAACTTCCAGACGACCACGCTATGACACCCACTGGTGCCAGGCCAGCCAAGGTGGGTGCAATGGGATTGGTTGGGGGCCCGGCCATCACCCCATGATCACCCTGCTGAGGAAGGAACAGGCCACTGGCCAGTGGGGCAATCAATCAGTTAGGGGGCTCCATGATTGCCCCAAAGAGGGAGGCCCAGGCCACCGACCGGCGGGCTGCGATGGGTAGCAGAGGCCTCCCTTTGTAGGGGAGATCCATCACAGAGCTCCAACCAGGTGGGTAGGGCCTACCTCTTTGGGGTGATCGATTGAGGGGCTCCTTGACTGTGAGAGGGCACAGGCCGAACTGTGAGACCGCCTCCCCCCTCCCTAGTGCATGAATTCTGTGCACTAGGCCTCTAGTGTGTATATAAAAGAAAAGAGTATGATGAATTCAGTCTATGTGGACTAAACATTAAAGGTATAATTACCTTAAATGTAAATAATATGCATACACTTATTAAAAAATGGATTCTACATGCTGTTCACAAGAAATTCCCTTCAAATTTAATGATAGAAATAGGATAGAAGCAAAAGGATGTCACAAGATGCATCATATGAACGTTAGCAACATAAAGTAGGAGTGGATATCCTAGTATTTGAAAAAGGAGCCTTCAAAGAAAATAAAATTACTAGAAGCCAAGAGACATTACATAATGATAAAAGTATCAATTCACAAGGAAGACACTGTAATTCTAAATGTGTGTGCACCAAACAACAGAACCTCAAAATACAGGAAACCTAAAAGGAGCTGAAAAGAAAAATAAATATTTCCACAATTATAGCTTATAGCTGGGACTTTGAAATCTCTCTATCAGCAACTAATAGAATGTCCAGAGAGAAAATCATCACAGATACAAAAAACTCAACACCACCACCTTACAGGATCTAATTGACAGATACAGAACTCTTCATAGAACAATAGCAGAATATACACTTTTGTTCAGAGACCTATAGAGCATTTACTAAAATTAACCATATCCTGGACTGTAAAGTCAACCTCAACATATTTAAAAGAATTGAAGCCAAATGAAGTTATACAGAATGTTCTCACTGACCATATTAGAATCAAACCAAAAACCATTACAGGGGACACAACAGAAAAATCTCTATACATGAAAATTAAACAATACACATGTAAATAATTACAGGTCAAGGAGGAAATCTCCAAAGAAATTGAAAAATTACATGGATATGGACAAATATAAAAACACAACACTTCAAATGGGTGAGGTACAGACCACAATGAAAAGTCATGTACACCCATTAGAATGGCCAATATTTTAAAAGTATTGACAATACCAAGTACTGGTGGGGAGATCACACATACATGTCTGTTGGCAATGTGAAATGGCACAAACACTCTGAAATCACTTGGCAATTTCATATTAACCTAAACGTGCAATTACCATAAAACCCAGTAAATGCACTCGGGCTTATATCTCCAGGTAAATAAAAGCTTATTTTCACAGATGAAACAGAATACAAATTATAGAGAAAATTCATTTGTAGCAGTCAAACAACTGGAAATGGTTCAGATGTAGTTTACCAAATGGATGGTAAAATATACATACATTCTATGGACAGTCATTCAGCACTACAAAGTAGTAAGCAATTGATACATGCAACAACTTACATGAATCTCTAGGGAATTATGAAAAGTAGTGGAAAAAGTCAATTTCAAAATGTTACATACTATATTCCATTGATATAACATTTTAAAATAACAAAAATCTAGAAATGAAGAACATATTATTGGTTGGCAAGGGTTAAGCTTGAGTGAGTGTGTATAGTTAGCAAAGGGCAATATGAAGGATTCTCTTTTCCAGTTCTTGATTGTGGTAGTGGATACACAAATCTATGCACAGAATAGAACTGTATAGAATGCAACACACACAAATACACACACACAGATTAATACAAGTAAAACTGGGATAATCTGAATAAGATGGTTGGGTTATATCAATGTCGGTATCCTGGTTGTAATGTTGTACTATCATTTTGCAAAATGTTAACAATGGGGAAATTATTTCCTACAACTGCATGTGAACCCACAATTATCTCAGTAAAATATTTCAATTAAAAATACAATGCAACAGAGTAGGGCATATTTTTCAGGAGGCATGTCTGAATGGGAATCAATTTTTCTGAAGCTAAGGAATATAGGTTGAAACATGTATATCCATCAGCCTATAAACACAGAACTTAAACTGAAGTCTCAGAACTTGGTTTAAGCATCATTCTATCACCCTTCCAGCCTCCGTTCATTTGCTTCTCACATTGTTCTAATTAAAGGGCCATTTCCTCTGGACAGCTGTTTTCAATTTTAATAAACCACAATGAAGTACAGAGAGATAACACCCCCTTTCTTATCTTCAGGGAAGTATCCTTCCCTGAAGCCATAAGAGTTAAATTTGTGGATAATTTTCATGAATCTATTGCAAAATAAAGAACACCTCCAACAGAGGGACAATATATTGCACTAGAGAAATTTTTTTTTAATTCTGTAGACTAAATAGTAAGCCAATCCTTACAAATACTCTTTTCATAAATTGAAACTTAAGAACAAGCACAAAATAAATAAAAACATGTTGACTGAACCTTGAACTTGATGGATTAATTTTATAAACTATATAAAATTCAAGTGTAATTCTTGCCTTCATTTCTGTTGTTATGGCAACTTCGCTGTTATAAAAATGCTTAATGGTTGTTTCTGATTATAAAAATATGATATATGTGTTCATTTTAGAAACTGAGAAAAGCAAAAAAGTACAGAGAAGGAAATAATCCCCCGTTTCAGTTGTACCACCCACAAGTAACGTCTATTATTATTTTGTTTTAATTCTTTTAGACATTTATTTTATTCATATGTGTGTGTTTAACTGACATAACTACATACAGGTCGTAAGGTCTTCCTTTTTTTAATTTTTATTTTTTACTGTTTAAAATATGTCTCCTTTGTTACATATGTCTCCTTTGTCCCCCATTGACTCCTCCCTGGCCGCTCCCACCATCCAGGACAAGACCCCACTGCCCCAGTGTCAATGTCCATTGGTTATGCTTATATTCATGCATACAAGCTCTTAACACCCCCGCCACCATCACCCTTCCCTGCCTTCCCTTTGAGATTTGACACTCTGTTCAATGCTTCTCTGTCTTGGGATCTATTTTTATTCATCAGTTTATGTTGTTCATTATATTCCTCAAATGAGTGAGATCATGTGATATTTATCTTTCTCCGACTGGCTTATTTCGCTTAGCAAAATGCTCTCTAGGTCCATCTGTGCTGTTGCAAATGGTAAAAGTTCCTTCTTTTTTACAGCAGCATAGTATTCCATTGTGTAGATGTACCACAGTTTTTTAATCCACTCGTCTGCTGATGGGCACTTAGGTTGTTTCCAAATCTTAGCTATTATAAATTGTGCTGCTATAACATAGGGGTGCATATATCCTTTCTGATTGGTGTATCTAATTTCTTGGGATATATCCCTAGACGTGACTGTAGAGACAGATACTTAAGGTCTTTCTTCATGACTTTTTTTATAGGCATGTACATCCTGTAACCTTGTCCCTGATGCTAATATAGGACATTTCAAGGCTTCCAGCAGGCTTCCTTACCTTATGTTCCAATTGGTAAATGCCATCACCAGAATTTTCAAAATAATGAAATTTTAAAGATATTGTGTTCTTCATTAGAATATGATCTGATACACGTGGTTATATAAACATACCATAAACTCATTGTACAACACACTTTAATCATTTTGATTGGTTTTTAAATTTTTGAATTTTATTTTTGTGTGAATATCAGTGATTGAGAGTAGAACTAGTATTCTACCATGCTACTAATAAAAAAGGATTAAAAAAATCTTCATGTGAAATCTGCCAAAGTACTACATTAAGGACTCTATATCATTTTTTTATTATGTATGCACATTTTGTTGCTATTATTTTATCTCTCTTCTTCTTTCCACTTCCAAGAAAACTGAAATAAGAAAAATCAGCAAAGTTAGATCAATTTCTCAGACACATGGTACCATAGTGTGACAAGCTTTTTGCACTCTTGGACACTTGGCTGAGTACATTTTCATAGCTGGTAAGGTGAATATTCATAACATACCAAACTCAAAAGGCCTACTGCTGAATGAGCCATCTTCTCCCCAAGCCCATTTTTCCTTGGATTGAGCAGATCCTTGACCAATAGTTGGAAGGGCACTTGCCCTGGCAGAGTGGGAGGCTCATAAGAATGAGCTCACCTCTAGTCCTGTCGGAAATGAACACAACATTCCATGAGGAAGTATTTTGTCTGGAGGATGTGCTTAACACAACCAGTGGTCCAGGCAAATTGCAGACTAATTTGAGTCAGGAAAGGAGAATTTAGACTCAGGATGTCTTCCTGGACCTCCATGGGGGTCTGTGACAGTTTATAAGGCTCCTATTTCTGAGAGAGAAACTGACAAAATTGATACAGAGCCATAGTCCTCCTGACCTGGAGCATTAAACAAGCTCCAAGGGCTGGAATTTCACTCAAGAAACAAGAAATTTCCCAATGGAAAAAAGGTGGGGGCTGAATATCCAAAGCAAACAGAAGCTTGATTTAAATTAATTCATTAATCAGAGCACAGACAGGCTAGATAGGAGGGCACTGTATCTGAAAAGGTGAAAACAACTTACATATCATTCTTGAAATAAGAATCAGTCCTTAATGCTTCATATGAGACTAAGTCCAGTTATCATAAAGGTTTCATATTAAACTGTATATCTTCGGAGAGAGTGCATTATTCTAAAAAAAGAGAGACCCGGGTTGAAGGCATTCACATAAACAATGGAGGAGGATGGAGTTAAGAAACATTTGGATTGAAAGATATAGAGATAAACCAAAGAACTTATATACTTACTAGAGGCCTAGAGCATAAAGTTCGTGCACTGGGGGGGGGCCTCCCTCAGCCCAGCCTGCACCCTCTCTAATCTGGGACCCCTCGGGGGATGTCCGACTGCTGGTTTAGGTCCAATCCCTGTGAAATCAGGTCTAAACCAGCAGTCAGACATCCCTCTCACAATCCAGGACTGCTGGCTCCCAACCACTCTCCTGCCGGCCTGCCTGCCTGATTGCCCCTAACTGCTTCTGCCTGCCAGCTTGATCGCCCCCTAATCACTCCCCAGTCAGCCTGATTGACACCTAACTGCTCCCCTGCCAGCCCGATCGCCCCCAACTGCCCTCCCCTGCTGGCCTGGTCACCCTTAACTGCCATCCCCTGCTGGGCTGATCACCCACAACTGCCCTACCCTGCTGGCCATCTTGTGGTGGCCATCTTGTGACCACATAGGGGTGGCCATCTTATGCAAGGGTGTGACGGTCAATTTGCACATTACCTCTTTATTATATAGGATATGCATAGCCATGGACATGAGCAATAGGATAATGAAGATCTGTGGGGGGACTGTGTAGGCACTGGGAGAAGGGGGAGAATGAGGGGAAATGGGAGATATCTGTGATACTATCAACAATAAATATATATTTAAAAAAAGGAAATAGAAAGAGTTTGGTAATTGATTGGGCACCATGTTTTAGAGCATAAGAGTACTAAGGCTATCTGAGTTTTCTGTGTGGTAAAAACAAAAGTACAGCTCAGCTGGCATGGCTCAGTGGTTGAACATCAAACTATGAACCAAAAGGGCATGGCTCCATTCCAGGTCAGTGTAAATGCCTGTGTTATGGGCTCAATTCCCAGTGGGTAGGGGGTGCAGGAGGCAGTAGATCAATGATTCTCTCTCATTATTTATATTTCTATCTCATCCTCTCTGAAATAAAAAATATCCTATTGAATAAAGAGGGAATATGCTAATTGACCCTCATGCCATCACAAATCTGGTGGTGCCCACAGCCAATAAAGAGGGAATATGCTAATTGACTGCCCTGCCCTCAATGATGGCAGCATCCACAGCCACAAGATGGTGGTGCCCAGTCCCCTCAGTCCCCTAGCCACCCAGGGCTGGCCTGAAGCACAGGCAAGCCTTGGATGGTGGCTGCCCAGCTTCCCAGGGCCGGCCAAGGCTTGTGTTGCTGGCAGTGGCAGCAGCAGAAGTGTGATGGGGGCATCGCCTTCCCCTGGTCGCCAGGTCGCCTCCCGCCCCTGAGGGCTCCTGGACTGTGAGAGGGGGCAGGCCTAGCTGAGGGACCCTCCTCTAGTGCATGAATTTTCATGCACCGGTTCTCTAGTATATATATAAAACACAAAAGTATATATTACTTTATACATATCTTCATATTATCTACTACCTTTTATCAGAAGAAAAAGAAATGCCTAAGGATTGTAATAATGGTAGTTTGAAGAATGGAGTCAAGTGTTGAAGAATGAAGTCAAGTTCATTCTTTTTATTCATTCATAAGGATTGACAAAATTCTGTTTGTAGAGGGGGGCACGTTGTGTGGAGACACAGTCTGAGAAAAAGGCAGATGCAGGAGTACTGCCAGGTTTTGGTCAGCAAGGTGGAAAGTTTGGTGTCCTACCGAACCCTTTCCTTCTCTCTTTCCTAAGAAGGAACATATGAAAAGCCCCCGAGCTTGTTAATTCATTTCTTACAACAGTTCTGGCACCCTTCCTTTCTTTCCACTGTCATGGGCCTGATTATTTTTTCCCCAAGGATTAAACCATTCCTTTCCTTAGGCCCTTCCTATATATGACAGATTTATGTTCTGAATATCCTACTGATACATTGGTTGCTGAAGAGTCATTATTCTCCTGTTTGGAAATCTTAAATCCATATTAGCAATCTATGTAACTATTGTATTTCTGTTCTGTAAATATTTACTCTTCTGATTTAATATCTCAGTGAGAGGCAACTTGCAACATCCCACAGGTTCTTGAAGAAGCTTACTTGGATCAACACATGTGTGGATATTTGTGAAAAACTAAAAAGTTCTCTTTTAAAAACATCTGGGATTCAATCCAGGACCTCCGTCAGAGTAGACAATATTGTCTTCTATGGACTCTGAAAGGTCTGCCTACTTCTCTACCTAAATTAGATTGTTACAAAATCAGGCTTGCAGTGCTGGAAATGAAATGGTATACCAATGTAAGTTGCCTTTTGTGGCACAAGTTTAGGCTTTTCTTGATGAAAATTCCAATATCAGGTGATTTCTACAGGGAATATGTAAGCAATATTATGTTTCTGTATCAAAATTATGCCAAAAACACTAATAATTTTTAAAATTATATCTCAGTTGGTGTATTATATGCAGCAATTGGTGTAAAACTGACCATATAATAAAAAACAAACAAACACACACATGATCTTATAATTTTGGTTCTGTTTTTTTTTAAATAAAGCCTTTATTACCTCAGATTTTAAATTGAATGATACCTAAATGCTGTTTGAACTTGAACATAGGAATACAAGGAAATGTTTGAAGAGAGGTCAATGGACATTTTTTAAAACAGAATTTTGTCTTTCAATTGCATTTGGGCTTAATGCAGTTGAATGCACTTTCATGAGTAGTCAACTTGAAGTTGAATTGTAATCTTCATTTCACAATTGCTGCTATGAGTGTGAAAAGGTAGAATAAAAAAAGTTGTCAAAGTATAAAGATGCTTACTTTTCAGACACTTCAGTGGGGAAGTGTGAGCTTTAAACCAATGTTTTAAACATTATAACTAATTTTGTGATTTTAGTACATGCTTTATTAGTACAAGACTAGATGGGCGTTTTAAAGATAAATGTGTATCTATTTCCAGTTAAATGGTAAAGAATTACTGCTGGTAGAAAGGAGCATGAACATTGCAGCATCATACAGGAGGTTAAAAATAGCAAAAGCTATCTTACTAAAGAAGATCTGCAAATGGAAAATCCTATATAATAAAAGGCTAATATGCTAAGTGTCTGGTCATCCAGTCATCTGTTCAACCAATCAAAGCGTAATATGCTAATGATATGCTAAGGCTGTTCAACTGCTCACTATGATGTGCACTGACCACCAGGGGGCAGACAGCTCCAACCGGTAGGTTAGCTTGCTGCTTGGGTCTGGCCAATAGGGACTGAGTAAGATGGACCAGACACACCCTGGAGTTCTCCTGCGGTCTCTCACTGGCTGGCCAACCCCCTGTGTTCCTCCCCGACCCTGATCTATCGTGCACCAGTGGGGTCCCTTGGCCTGGCCTTCACCCTCTCACAATCTGAGAATCCTCAGGGGATGTCGGAGAGCTGATTTTGGTCTGATTCCGTGGGCCAGGCCGAAGGACCCCACTGGTGCACAAATTTGTGCATCCGGGCCTGTAGTAAGCATATAAACAGATACTCAACATCATATGTCATTAAGGAATTGCAAATAAAGCAATAGGAGATACCACTATATGCCTACTAAAAATAGAACAATGAGACGCCGCCAAAATCTGGAACAGTGACAATGGCAAATGCTGGTGAGCATGTGGAGGAACAGGAACTTTTATGCATTTCTAGTGGTCATGAAAAATGGTACATTCACTTTGAAAGACAGTTTGGCAGCTTCTTACAAAACTAAACAATCTTACCATACAATCCAACAATGTGATCCTTGGAATTTACTCAGAGTTAAAAACTATGTCTATACAAAAACTGCACAAGAGTGTATACGGCAGCTGCATTCATAATTGCCAAATCCTGGAAACAACTAAGATGTCCTTCAGTAGGTGAATTGATAAATCAAATGTGGTACATCCAGGTGATGGCATATTATTCAGAACTAAAAAGAAATAAGCTGTCAAGCTATGAAAAGGCATGTTGAAAACTTGAATGCATATTATTAAGTGGAATAAGTCAATCTGAAAAGGTTGCACCCATATGTATAATTCCAACTCTATGACACTCTGGAAAAGGTAAAACTATGAAGATAGTGGGCAGACCAGTGGTCATCAGGAAGGAAGAATGAATATTTGGAGCACAGAAGATTTTTAAGGCAATGAAATTATTCTGTTTGATACTACAGTAGGGGATACCTGTCATAACACATTTGGGGAAAACCATGGTTCAAAAACCGATTTTGAACACCCAGAGTGAAATATTCTATATAATAAAAGGGTAATATGCAAATTGACCCTAACGGCGGAAAGACCAGGAACAAGCGGTTGAGATGATGCACACTGACCACGATGGGGCAGATGCTCAATTCAGGAGCTGGCCCCTAGTGGTCAGTTTGCTCCCATAGGGGAAGCTCCGCACAACCACAAGCTGGGCTGATGGCTGTGAGCCCAGTGGCAGTGGTGGGAGCCTCTCCCGCTTCCTCGGCAGCACTAAGGATGTCTGACTGTGGCTTAGGCCTAAGCCATCAGTTGAATATCCCCCAAGGGCTCCTGGGCTGCCAGAGGGATGCTCACCTGCCAGCTTAGGCCCAATCCCCCAGGAATGGGCTTAAGCTGGCAGGTGGACATCCACCGAGGGGTCCTGAACTGCAAGAGGGCGCAGGCCAGGCTGAGGGACCCCCCTGAGTGCATGAATTTTTGTGCACTGGGCCTCTA
>NW_005361351.1:1730376-1737980 GCF_000412655.1 Myotis brandtii
TCGGCCCCTGTCGCAGCTGCTTCATCCAGAAGGTCGTCTGGTCTAATTAGCATATTATGCTTTTATTATTATATTTATTTATTTATTTATTTCAGAGAGAAAGGGAGAGGAAGAAAGACATAGAAACATCAATGATGAGAGAGGATCATTGATTGGTTGCCTTCTGCACGCCCCACACTGGGGATTGAGCCCACAATTCAGGCATGTGCCCTGATCCAGGAATCAAACCATGACCTCCTGGTTCATAGGTCGATGCTCAATCACTAAGCCATGCCGGCTGGGTGAGATTATATTATATTATACTAGTGGCCCATTGTACGAAGATTCGCGCATTAGGCCTTCCTTTCCCTGGCTGCCTGCACCAGTTTTCCTCCGGCACCTGGGACCCAGGACTTTGGTCCAGCTGCAGCAGCGAGACTTGGCTTCTCTGCTCCAGCTGCTCCCAGCCCCTCCTTTTTTTTCCAGCTCCTTGAGTGGAGGTCAGGGAGGCTTGGCTTCTCTGCTCCAGCTACCCCCAGCCACTCCTTGAGCAGAGCCCAGGCTTCCAGCCCCTCCTTGAGCGAAGCTCAGAGCGGGCTGGAAGCCTGGGTCATCCCCGGTGGCCCAGGCCTGCAGCCACTCCTTGAGTGGAGTCCAGGGTCGGCGGAAAGCTTGGCTTCCTCTGTCGCCGGGAGCAACCCAAGCCTCCTGCTTGCTCCAGCTCCATGGCCGCCACCATCTTCAGTCATCTTCAGTCTTTGCTCCATGCCTATGTATGCAAATTAACCACCATCTTTGTTGGGTTAATTTGCATAGTTGCTCTGATTGGCTGGTGGGTGTAGTGGAGTGATGGAGTGATGGTTAATTTGCATGTTTCTCTTTTATTATATAGGATTTATTTATGTATTTATGTATTCATGTATTTATTTATTTTTACCACCAGTCTGCTCTCTGTATCTATGAATCTGTTTCTGTTTTGTTTGTTCATTTATATTGTTCTTTAGATTTCACATATAGGTGAAATCATATGGTATTTGTCTTTCTCTGACTGGCTTAGTTCACTTAGTATAATACCCTCTAGGTCCATCCATGCTGCCACAAATGGTAAGATTTCATTCATTTTTATGGTCAAGGTATATTCCATTGTATATGCATACCACAGCTTTTTTATCCACTTGCCTACTGATGGGCATTTGGGTTGCTTCCATATAATTGGCTATTGTAAATAACATTGCAATGAATATAAAGGTTCATGTTTTCTTCTGAATTAGTGTTTTGGGTTCCTTAAAATATATACCCAGAAGTGAAATCACTGGGACATAAGGCAATTCCACTTTTAAAATTTTATTTTTATTGTTGACATTATTATAGATGTCAACATTCCCCGCACCCTTGGCCCACCTTCCCCTAGTCCCCAGCCTCCTTTCCTTCTAGCTATCACCACACTGTTGTCTGTGTCCGTGAGTTATGCATACATGTGATTTGGCTAATCTCTTAATCTTCTTTTATCCAGTCTCCCATACCTCCCTTCCCATCTGAAAACTGTATATCTGTTCCATAGATCCATGCATCTGGTTTTATTTTGTTCAACATTTTATTTTGCTAATTAGATTCCAGATATAAGTGAGATCATATGGTATTTGTCTTTCTCTGACTGGCTACTTCACTTAGCATAATGGTCTCCAAGTCCATCCTGGAGATTCTGTCACAAAAGGTAAGAGTTTCTTCTTTTCTAAAGTCAAGTAGTATTCCATTGTGTAAATATACCACAACATTTTCATCCATTGATCTACTGATGGGCACTTAGGCTGTTTCCAGATCTTGGCTATTGTATATAACACTGCTATAAACAGAGGGGTGCATATATTCTTTCTGATCCAGGTTTCTTCCAATATATTCCCAGAAATGGGATTGCTAGATCAAAAGGCAGTTCCATTTTAATTTTTTGAGGAAACTCCACACTGTTTTCCAGAGTGGCTGCACCAGTCTGCATTCTCCCACCAGCAGTGCACGAACTCCCTTTTCTCCACATCCTCTCCAACACTTGTTTGTTGATTTATTGATGATAGTCATTGTGACAGATGTGAGGTGATATCTCATGGTGATTTTAATTTGCATTTATCTGATGATTAGTGATGTTGAGCATCTTTTCCTATGTCTGTTGGCCATCTGTATGTCCTTCTCTGGAGAAGTGTCTATTCAGGTCTTTAGCCTATTTTTTAATTGGATTATTTGTTATTTTGGTGTTGTATGATTTCTTTATAAATTTTGGCTATTTCCTTATTAGATGTATCATTGCTATTTTCATGTAGGCTCACTGATTGTAACAAATGTCCTACTCTTGTGTGTGGTGTTGATAGCGGGTGAGACTATACATGTGTGGGGCAGGGAAATATGGGAAATCCCTGTACCTGTCCCTCAATTTTGCTGTGAACCTAAAACTGATCTAAAAATAGTCTATTTTTTAAAATAACACACTTATATAAAATATTCTTGCTGTTAATAAATAACAGTTCATAAAATGTGTTTTTTATTAGTAATCCATCAATTCTGTACCTTCTTTGTATCTCATTACACATTTTTAATTGAACTGATACATTATTTTAAAGTATTTGCTAAAATACTTTTCCCCAAAATAATTATAGATTTTATCCAGTTTGTATCACATACCTAAAACCTCATTCAATTTATTTTCAAAAGACTCTACTAGTTCTCAAGAGCCCAGGCAGTATAATCTCAAAGGTCTGTTTTTCGTATGACATCAAAACAAAACTTTCATTAGTAATCATGGTGGCTTAGGACACATGCTGAAGATTAAATACTCACACAAATTGTAAAATTTCATAAAAATAATTTCCTTTTTGTGTCATAAATTATTATTATTTGAAATGACATCTGTAATTTTGTGGACTAATATGATACATTATGCTCTGGTGCATTTTGAAAGCTAAATAGAGAAGGACTAGAGTTGCCAGCTGTGGGTGACTGGAGCATTCAATCTACATTCGAAGCATTTCCAGGGAAGAGCTAAAGACTTTCCCGTGTAGATCTCTTTTAAGAAGTCCAGACTAGGCAGCACTTTGTGGTATCCTAGTGCTCTTACCATCTGGTTAATAAAATATTTGAATGAGCAGAGGATATCTGTAGTAGGCCAAACAGGAATTTCCAAGTTTTAGCATATATTAACCCACACAAATTTGGTATGTACTTTTTTATGTTTTTGATCCCATGCCATTTTCAATGTCGAGGTTGTTCTCCTATTTCATCTTTGTAGTTTAGAAATGACTAAGTCCTCATCCGCAAAGAATATTAGAAGGATGATTTAGCAACAGATATGGAGCTTCATGAATCTCAGATCCCTCCTATGGAGTGGACAAAGTAGAATTCCTTAAATTTTGTATTGCTTTCCTATCTACTTGTGTTACAGATCCTTATAGGAAAAGCAGCAACCCACACCGTGTGTCTGAAGGCCACCTCGTAACTGACTTTGCCCCGTTTCTATTCAGATTGTTGTGATAAGAAAAGAGACCTATTACGTACTTTCTCTGGCCTGATTTTGTGTGATGTCAGTGTTATAACAAGTGACATCCATAAGAAGCATTCTGCCTACTCAGCTCTAAGTTATTGAAACTTATCAATAAAATCTAGACTTGATCCCCTAGTCGATCAGCAAGAGTTAGGAGAGGTGGGCTGTGGTTTTTAATGACATCATCCTTTGAGATACAAAAAGATAAGTGTAATTGAGATATCTCTCAATATTATACTATTCAATATGCCTTTTAATTCCACACTGTATTATAACATCAAACACTTCTTCTAATTAGTCCACATTTCAAAACATGTTTAAAATATATTTTAAAATCCTAAACATTGAATTCTTAAATGTTTTGCAGCATTTTGTAGGAAGAAAATTCTCTAGACTTATTTATTTATTATATTTATTAATTATGAAATATTTCATATATTTCAAACATATAACAGTCAAATGGATACATAATAGAGATATGGTTTTAAGAAGAAAATTAGATCAGGTGTCTGTGTACTACTAATAATAAACATCACAAAAGCAAAAAAAAACCACAAAAATATTCACAGCATCATTTCCTGAGATGTTGACGTGAGGTTTAGTGGTAAATTGACTCATACTCGCACATTCTCTCCTTTGTTTGTCTCCTGAGAGATGTGCAAATGACCATACAGGTATCAGCATGATATGGTTGTTGGGTTGAGAAGTGAATTGTTCAAGATGGGAGACATCTAGAACAGCGCTTTGAGTGCATATACATAAAAATCTGCATATGCATTTTAACCCAATTAGAAGAAACTACAGTTATTAAAACTACTAGAATATCTGATATGTTAATGAGTTACTCATCTCTGCCATGCCCCTACTCACTAATGAAATTCCTAAATGTTTTATATTATTCCATTCCTATGTCACTTATGTTAGATAATGGTTAACAATATTTGTTTATTGTTCTAATAATAATGGAATGTTTGGGGTGCCTCAGTTTTGCAATTGTCTACGTACTTTAGAAGCAATAAGGACTAGTGAAATAGTTTTCTACTCTATGGATACAAAGAGTCCTTTTATATTTAGATTATTTGTGCAATATTAGGATGCCCCAAATCTTTATTAGTATAAGCTAGAATAGTATTAATATGTCACATATTTTAGTTATTATATATGAGGCATATGAAATTTATGGAATACAACCACCAAATACTACAAAGACTAAATTGAGAAAATTACCCATTTCCCATATTTAACGAAGCTGAATTTTTACAATAACTTTATAATAACATAGCTCTGTTAGTTCCCAGGCCTGAGAATACATGAAATAGTTTTTTTTTAAATACTAAAACACATTTATTTTGTTAAGTGATG
Organism: Myotis brandtii; assembly: GCF_000412655.1. NCBI lineage: Eukaryota > Metazoa > Chordata > Mammalia > Chiroptera > Vespertilionidae > Myotis > Myotis brandtii. Next base: position 1,735,244 of record NW_005361351.1, read on the forward strand.
AAGTCTTACTCCTTAAGAAATAGATAACTTTCTAAGTAAATATTTTCTCTCATCACCCTGAGATATTATTTCTTGCCTTTGGCCAAACCAGTCCCATAATTTCTCCCTCAAATCTAAGTGTCAAAACCACACTGGAAAACATGTCTCAGAGCTGGTAAAAGCCTACCTTACACACCAGCTTCAGCCTTAAATCAGAATATGATGATGGCATGAAGAGCTAAGTAGCAAGTGAGAAAAACCACAGGATTCTGGAGCCACAGGGCCCTGCTAACCTCCGTGTGCTGCCTGGAAAAGGTCTCATGCAGCTTTGCTTCACAGTTACTTGTATACCCTGGCTTATCACTTCATTCTCTCCTGTGTGCTCTTCTAGGATCAAGAGAGCCAGTAACATTAGTCTGCTAGGCCCTGGGGTCACAGAAGTTTTGACCATCTTGGTATGTAGGGAAGGGATGCAGAGGACAGCACAGAGCGTGGACTGAGCTGGGCAGTTCTCTTTCATACTTTTCCTTTCTGAGCCTCTGTTGTCCCTCTTTGTGTGTTTCCTACTTTATCAATATCCCCATCCCTCATCAGTCTTGATGTCTGCTTACCATCCACAGCCTGCCATTGCAGGCCTCCCATGAATCCAAAAGCCAACATCTCCAAGGGCTACAAGTTCTAATTATATTTGTCTCTCATCACAAAAAAATAAATAAACAAATAAATAATTTGGTCCTGGGTAAGTAACTTGATAAGCCTGAAAAAAAGTATTGAAAAATTTTCCAACTTTTGTTAATTCCAGTGAACCACTTATCATTACAATATATCAGAATCCTTTCTTCCCAACTCCTAATCACTAGACCCATAAAAGAGATTCACCAAGATGGGTCAGTGATGAGGGTGGATATCAAACCCAGCACTCTGAGAAATAAGAAATGCTGTAAAGATAATGCTAACATCTAAAGAGTCAGAGTTATAGATAAATGCAGGCCATGTAAATATGAATTTGAAACCAACAAGATGAGATCAATGAGAAGCGAGATTAGAATCAATGAGGGGATATTGTTGGTAGAATGAGGAGTTGCTGAAAATAGGGAGCATTTGCCTCAAATAATTTTGAACCCAAAGAAACAATATGTAGAGGAGAATCAGACAATTCTGGGGCAAATAAAATTGAACTAATTTCTATTTTCAGACAAAGCCTGGTTTAAAATGCATCATCATTTTAGCCAATACTGAAAATAAATTAAAATAATGCAATGCCCACACATCATTATTTACCTTCACAATGAGAAGCTGACCTTGCTCCTCCTGGTTTATTACAGATGTATGTGATTTACTTGTACTTTGTGCATACATTTTCAGTCATGGTTTATTTTTTCATTGTAATAACAGGGTTCCTCTGGTTCCAAGTTAGAGGGTTTCTGTCCCATCTAATTTCCTTTTTATGGGTTTTTAACCTGTCCTCTTATCCCCCAAAAGTTCACTAGAATTGACAATCTAACCCAATGAGAACACCGCATGTCCTCAAATAAGTAGTGAAATTATACTTGAATTGTTATGTCAAAATGAAGACCATATACTTGTTTTACTTCATCACTAGCTTGGTAAAATTTGTGAACTAGAATTTTTTAGACACTCCAGTTGGCCTTCTTGTACTGGTGTAGATGGCAGCACACACACACACGTACACACACATACACATGGACACATGCGCACACACACAAAGTCAGAAAAATAGCCATGGCTGCTTATTCTAGTGTGAAAAATAAGTCAAAATAATGAATGGACTTAATTTTTCATTATCTATGCTAATAGAGTTGATGCTGCAAGCTCAGATGATATATGCCTTGAAAATCTAAATTTGAGATCTTCTGTAGCAGTTACGGGGTGCATAGCATTAACCTCCCTTCATCTCACTTACCTGGTGTACAAAATGGGAATAATAGTGGTATCCTTCTCATTGTTGAGAGGCCTTCCCCAAATCAATGTATTGAGAGGTGAACTTAGGCCGTGGGAAGCCAGAGCACACACACTTAATTTTACTTTTCTGTAAACCCCTTCACAAGAGTCTATGGTTCCTAAGAATTGTGTCTAACATCTAATAACCTACCAATAAATCTATATACATAAAAGGCTAATATGCAAAATGTCCCTGCAAGATTTCAATTGAGACACTGGGAGTTCTATTGCTCACTAGGATGTGTGCTGACCACCAGGGGGGTGGCATGGAACAAAGGAAGGCCCCGCCTGGCAGCTGGGGAAAGAAGGCCCCAGTCAGCAGCCGGAAGGCCAGTGATCAGGTCTAGGGACCCTAACCATGCACGAATTTTGTGCACTGGGCCTCTAGTGTTTGATAAAAACTCTCAGCAAAATTGGAATAGAGGGAGCATATCTCAACTATGACAAACCTACAGCCAACATCATACTCAATGGGCAAAAACTAAAACCATTTTCCCTAAGAACAAGACAGGAAGAAGACAGGATGCCCACTTTCACCATTCCTGTTCAACATAGTACTGCAAGTGCTAGCCATAGTGATCAGACAAGAAGAAGAAATAAAAGGCAGAAGTAAAACTGTCATTATTTGCAGATGACATGATATTGTACATAGAAAACCCCAAAGACTCCATCAAAAAACTACTAGACTTAATAAATGAATTCAGCAATGTAGCAGGATACAAAATTAACACCCAAAAATCGATGGCTTTTTTTATACACCAATAATAAACTCAAAGAAAGAAACTAAAAAAAAAAA